>NW_005354829.1:2525552-2556903 GCF_000412655.1 Myotis brandtii
ACCCCGTTACCCTGGCCTCTGGTTCCCCGCCGAGGACAAGTTAACTTGCTGAGCAGGAAGATTTCTGCCCGTTCTGACCCAGGCCGGTGAAGTGAACTCGGAAGAGTCTTGAGCTGATCTGGGGGTGCGATGGTGTCTCTAAGAGCTTAGGCTCCGCGAGGAAAAGCTGCAAGGCCCCAGGTTTTCTTTTTGTTTGGAAAAATAGAAATAAGACCAAAACAGAACGTTGCTCTATCTTGCACCTTTTTGGAATGAGGAAGGGAAAAGTCTAGGTAGGGAGGCTGACCTGAATGAGTATGGCACACAAAGGAGTCAGGGTGCTGCGCCACGCAGATTTGGACAAGGAATAACCCCCAGTCCTCAGGAATAGCAGTGTGGGTGTGGGCAAGCCTGGAGCTGGTGAGTGAGAGTGACCTGGAACCCACACTTTTCCAGATTGTACTCAGTGATCAAAAGACGACGAAGAGGTGAAAGGTGTTGCCATAAATTTAAAAAGACAAAGAAAAAAATAAAACACGGCCTCCTGTTTCTCCTCAATGTGATTTCCATCCCCAATGTTTCAAATTTGTATTGTGCAGGTTTGTCTTATTTTTAGTCATGAGGTGTGTGTGTGTGTGTGTGTGTGTGTGTGTGTGAGAGAGAGAGAGAGAGAGAGAGAGAGAGAGAGAGAGAGAGAGAGAGAGAGAGAGAGAGAGAGAGAGAGAGAGAGAGAGAGAGAGAGAGAGAGAGAGAGAGAGAGAGAGAGAGAGAGAGAGCTGTCTTTGACTACAGCCTGCCCGAGAAAGGGTGTATTTATTGTATACTTTAAAACGGAAAACAATTAGTGACAGTCACAGCATTGTGTGTCTGCTGATGAGTGCATCCATGTGGATTGACACTGTAAACTGGAGAGGCCTGTATCCTTTGGGAGCAATGAGACTTGTAAACCTAATTTCTGGGGGCAGCAAACTTTGTTACCCAGAAAGCAGGCAAAAATTCTTCTGTTCTTTTTTTGGTGAATTTTAGCATACTCAGGTGATCTGTATAGGTTGTTGTATCAGATATATTTTAAATACTTCAAGTCAACCCAGTTCCATTCTTTTCCTTTTTGTTTCTGGAATACTAGTATATTTCCCCCCAAATGTTAACACAGTAGGCAGCCTGAGCAGGCCCAGGGGATTCTGCAGTGGGGGAGGGGAGGGATGGAAGTGTTAAGGGTGATCAGTGAGAAAACAAAGCTTGGTTCTTAGACTTTCTTAACTCCAACATCTGAACAGTTAATGTACTACACATTGACACATAACTTTCCATCCTTCCATTCCTTCCTTGCACAGTTATAATACACTAGAGGCCCAGTGCACAAATTCATGCACCGGAGGGATCTGGCCGGCCCAGCCCCAATCGGGCAGATTGAGGCTGGACCTGTCGGGAGGAGGAGACAGCTGGAGGTTGGCCAGCTGGGCCCCACCCCCGATTGGGGGGGCCATTAAGGGTCAGTGGCTGGGGGAGGGGCCTTGGGAGGTTGGCCAGCCAGCCCCACCCCTGATTGGTGTGGGGGCGCGATTGAGGATGGAGCTGGCTGGGGGGAGGGGCTGTGGGCCGATCAGGGTGGTGGGGGCCCATGGGGCAGGGCCTGCCTGGGGGAGAGGCTACAGGAGGTTGGCTGGCTGGCCCCACCCCCTATTGGGGGATGGGGGACCATCAGGGGCAGGGCCAGCTGTGGGGGGAGTGGCTGTGGGCCGATCAGGGTGGGAGAGGCCAATCAGGGGCAGGTTGGGTGGTGGGGGTTGGCCAGCCGGCCCCAACCCCAGATCGGGCTGGTTTGCTGGCCGCAGTAGGCATCATAGCGACCAGTCATTCCAGTCATTACAGCATTCCAGTTGTTACAGCGTTCTAGTTGATGACTTTTTATATATATAGATACCCATTTCAAATACACATTGGCTTAAAAACAACTTTCAAAGGAACCCCATTGTGACTACTTTCTAAAAAACTTGTCTATTCTGTAAGCTTTTGTATATTAAAAATAAAGATAACTTTTATTTTTTCTTTTCCACAAATTTTCTTTTACTTTTAATGATATGAACCTTTAGGTTGAAGTAACTGTTTTTACATGTCATTGAGATGAAGAGTTTGATTAACCCACCATTTTCCTTCTCATCACATACACATGCAAGTCTCAAAAGAGGAGTCAGAATTTCTTCTTTAACTACATTCGATTTACAAAGAGTAAACAAATTATTATTAAGCATCGTCTTGGGGGAAGAAGAAATTGTCAATTTAAAAATTCCAACAGTATGCTACAAAAAGAGGAAGATATGAAGATATATATTTTTTCATCTTCCAATGTTCCAGGAAGGACTCAAGACTGAGCATCATCATTCTTTGTAGAACATAATCCTTTGCTCCTGTTTTATGGAGTAACATTCAAGCAGGGAGCATGCTACCCGGAAACAGAAATAGTAATGTCCACTTCTCCAGTGTTTTTCCTATTCTCTAATTATAAAATGCTCATTTGGGAAATTAAGTTGGATTTTATGTGTGTTATAAAATTAAAGTGGCTGTTTCCCTGTAGTCATGGTTTTATATCATTTATGAAAGGCAGCTTATCTATAAAGGTGAAAGTTAAAATCACTGGGGACTCCTAAGACAAATTATTGAATAATAAAACATTCTCCAGACAATGCCTGGATAACATTTCTCTGAGGAACATAACATGTCTGTTGTTTTTGTCAAAGTTATTGCTGCATTTTAATAACAGCTACCATTTGTGGAGGATGGTTACTAAGTGTTTTGTTATAATCTCAAATGATATATGATCTTATTAGTTACAGGATAGTAGGGGTAAATAAAGTAGAGAAAATAGTATGATTATATTTGATGTATTTTTTCCTGTGATAATCTTTTTATATTCATTAAGAGTAACATTTCCTTATCCACTGTTTCTATCATGGTAAAGTTAAATCCTTAATTCTTAAAAGATGTAGAAAGAGCCATTTCTGCATGTTATCAAAAATATTTTATGATGCTCATTGCTTCATTGATATCTTTGGATTAGTAATACTTTGTCATATAATCAATATATAAATCTTAAAACAATGAACTAACATATAATTGTGAAGTAAATACAATATTTTTAAGGAACAAAAGCAATTTTTTAAAAAAAAGATAAAGCAAACCCAAATTATTTGCATGCATAAAGTCATTTTCCCAGGTAATTCAATGATAGTTTTGAGGTCCTCAGGGAGCACTTTAAACATTTCATTGCTTTCTTCTAACAAGCACTGTGCTGCTTAAGCAAAACTTTATCTTTCCTTTTGATGCACTAATGATTGCATCATTAAATATAAAAGAGTGACTGATTTCCAGAGAGAATGTGCAGCTCTTTTTTTAAAGTAAGTTTTCCATGTCAAAAATATATACACAAATATGTGACACACACACATATTTTATTATATACTAGAGGCTTGGTGCATGAAATTCTTGCACTGGGGTGGGGAGGTTCTCTCAGCCCGGCCTGTGCCCTCTCGCAGTCTGGGACCCCTCGAGGGCTGTCTGCCTGCCAGCTTAGGCCCGCTCCCCCTGGCAGTCACACATCCCCTCTCACAGTCCAGGACCCCTCACTCCTTACCGCCCACCTGCTTGCTGCTCCTTACCGCTTGGCTCACTGCTCCTTAGTGCTGCCATGCAGGCAGGAGAGGCTCCCACCACCGCCACAGTGCTCACCAGCAGTGAGCCCAGCTTCTGGCTGAGCAGCGCTCCCCCTGTGGGAGCTCACTGATCACCAGGGAGCAGCTCCTGCGTTGAGCATCTGCCCCCTGGTAGTCAGTGTGTCATAGCAACCAGTCGTTCCCCTGTTAGGTCGATTTGCATATTAACCTTTATTATATAGGATTATATATATGTTATGTTATATTATATATATTTGTGATTATATATATAGTTATACAATCATATACATATTTGTATAAGGTGACACTTGTCAGAACATCTGAATTGCAGCCAGGTATTATTGCAAGTTAATGGTGTGGCTTTAGTCAAGAACCTGATGTTTTTAGATTTCACTTTCTTGGACTAAAAATGAAATGCTTTCACTAGCAGATCTGGAGCCTCCTTTGAGCAATGAATATCCATGACTTTATGCCATTAACAAGCATGCATTATAGGCATATGTGTGGAATATAACCTTTTTCAATCTTCAGAAAAATTTAATAGTCATAGAATTGTTTGTCTCCCCTTCATATTCAGAAAAAGAAGAAGAAAGAAATACTCTTATTTTCAATCAATACTAGCACATTCTTTTAAATACAGGTGTAACTATATGATATTTGGTTCCTTCCTTTAAAAGTTGTGGATATCTTACAGATCAACAAATCATTCTTTAGCTGGTTATATTATTTTTAAAATTTCAGCACAAAATATATAGAAAAAGAGAACATGGGTTCCTTTGGAAAAATAACATTCTATCATGTAAATCCACATTTAGGCTGTATATTTTCTTTTGTGGATCAAAACTCCTAACAAAAAGTAGTATTATTGGGAAGTATAGCCCCAATATTGTGGGTGCATTTTTTAAATAAAATTTTATATCCTAGCTAATTTTTCATGGTTAATTTTTTAAAAATCTAGTTGTAAATCTAATTATAGCTTTACTTTATTTAAGTGGAAATGAAAGAGAAAGTTTATTTATTTTTGTTTTGGTATGTTGTTTTGAATAGTCTTTTTTAAAAATATATTTTATTGATTTTTACAGAGAAGAAGGGAGAGGGATAGAGAGTTAGAAACATCGATGAGAAACATCAATCAGCTGCCTCGGGCACATCCCCAGTAGGTACATGCCCTTGACTGGAATCGAACCTGGGACCCTTCAGTCCGCAGGCCGACGCTCTATCCACTGAGCCAAACCAGTTAGGGCTTGAATAGTCTTTAAAAAGAATATTTAGAGAACTGTTCAAAGCATAAGCCCAGAATCAAAAGTTGAGATGGTTGAATAATATGCTCTTCAAAAGTGCATCTGTTTCCATGTTCTTACTCTTATTATTCTCACAGGTAATTCGGCTTTAAAAGTATATTATTCAGCAGGTAGAGACATTTTCTTTACTAGATATTTACATTTTCAAAGGCAGTATGATCCATTATTTGAGCTTAAATCTAATGGGGAAAGCAAAATCAACACATAAGAAAATCCAAAAATATAAGAATAATCATCAAGAAAAATACAGTAGTAAGCCTATATGTGTATAAAATGTATACATGTATACCAGTATTATGTGTGTATATATAAAAATAGCAATAATCCACCATAGCTAAAATGCCAAAGACATTTTTTAAATGTTTGAGATGAACAACTAGTCTTGACTTGTGATGATCATAATTTATGTAATCCTACCTTATTTCTTGTTTTTAAATCCTTCAACAACACTTTTTCAGTATCTTATGATATGCCCAACATTGTTCTAGGCTTTACATTTTAAAGGGTGAAAATAGGAGTCACTGCCTTTCAGGGACCACAGTGTAGTTGTAGGACCCTGTAAATAAATAATAAATTGCAATATAGTGTGATAGATGATGTGTTAGAAATATTCTTAGAGTGCTGTAGGAATAAAAATAAGACAAACTCAGCTTATGGGGTTTTGAGGAGATGGCAAGATATAAAAGAGGGTTTCATAGTTAAGAAGATACTTGAGCTAAATTTTGAGGAATTGGTGAGAGTTAAACCAGCAGATGGAGGGGGTGGGCAAGTAAGAAGTGAGAAAACGGCTTGCACACGAGAGAGAATGTAACATCCAGAGAAGTGCACATAGTTCAGTGTGACTGAAATGTGTGGGAAGTGGCAGAGGATGATACTGAAAATATTGGTGAAAAGGGACATTGAATTGCACTTGACGGATCTGGAGACTGGATTGCTGTGAAAGCAGCTAGTGATAGAGAGGTCATTTAGTAGAGAAATAAGTAGAGCTTGATGGGTGTGAAAGAACACAATTGAGAGGTATTTAAGGAGTGAAATGAATGGGAAGCTGTACCCAATTGAATCTGAGAGTGAGAGAGGGAAATGCTGGGGACAATTCTAAGATTGGGGCTTGTGGGATACAGATCATGACAGTGACTACGATCCAGTCCACTAGCTGAGAAACACATTTCCAAGGAAACGGGAGGAGATCTGTACTTTAGATCGAGATTTAGGGTTAGGAGCATACCAGCGTGTAATTGATGGCAGAGGGTATGATTATAAATTAAGAATGGGGAAAAAAGGAGAAGATTAAGAATGAAATCTCCAGTAAATTTGGGCAATTCAGGTCAATCAAAGAAGGGACAAGACCACAAAAGGCAATAACACACAGCTTTATTTAGGTGGTCTTGGATGGGGTTGCATGACAGGGAAAGTCTCTCCCGGCAAAAGACCTTCCAGAGACTACAGTGTGGGGCTACCACCCAGAAGGGGGATAGGACAAGGGAACTCATGGAGGAGAAGGGGAAAATAGAGAGGAGGCTTAGGAGTCTAGGTCAGCAAGGTGGGTCGATTTGGCTCAGAGAGCTCAAAGGGCAGCAGTAGATTGGAGTCTTTATGGCTACAGGGTTTGTCTTATCTCTGGGTATGGAAGTAGGCAGGCTAACCATATTTTTGTTTGGACTACATTTAAAGCAATTAGATGTGTGAGAATTTGAGTTTGGTGCTGTCTGGCTTTGGGCTAATAATCCTAGCCTGCTGTGAAGAAGTAAAGAATATGGGGACCATTTTAGGCTACTACACAGGTGCCATCTCTGACCCAATTATATAACAGGATCATAGGGAGAAAAACACCTAAGAGGTTGATGGAGAGATCTGATCCTGGGGGAGAAAATTGAGGAACAGCCAGTAAGGAAAGCCTATAGTGTAGAGTTAGTGATGTCAAAGGAAAAGAAGATTCCAGGAGGATAGGATGGTCAAAGAAAAGCCTATAGTGTAGAGTTAGTGATGTTAAAGGAAAAGAAGATTCCAGGAGGATAGGATGGTCAAGAGAGTGAAATGCAACATAAAGAACAAGTGGAATAAGTCTCAGTTGTGTCAATTGGCTTCAGCCATTGATGTCTGAGGCAGACAGTTTCAGGTGGGCCACATTTGAGGGGCCAATGAGAGGACAATAAACATACCCTATTCTTGGAGAAGCTACCAGGCAAGAGAAGGCAGCCAGAGAAGCTATGACATGAGTAGGGAATTACAATGGAAAAAAGTGAGCAATTTTGGTTTTGTTTTTATTTTAGTGTTAAGCCAAGAAAATGGAATCCTATATAATAAAAGGCTAATATGCAATTGTCCCCTCAACCAGGAGCTCGACCAAGAGGGAGGGGCTGTCAACCACCTGCAGCCCCTCCCCCCGGCTGGACCGGCCTGATTGGCCCCATCAGGGCTGGCCAGCCGGATCTCACCCATGCATGAATTCGTGCACCGCCTGTAGTTATTGAATAAACAGGTGGTGTAGTTATGTTACTGTTGTTTAATAAGCCTCCCAAAATCCCAAAAATCTAGTAGAATTAAAACAACATGGATTTTATGCTCATGGACTGAGAGGGAGAGCCCAATGATGATGGTTTGTCTCTGTCCTATGATGTTTGGAGTGCCAACTGGGAAAACTCTGTGGGTTAAAGTGACTCAAAGTCTGGGGCCTGAAACAGCTGTGCTGGAGGATCTGCTGCCCAATTGAGGGATGTAAAAGTTAGGGAGTAAATACCCTATGGCTTACTAGTATACTCACTTTGGAAGGAAGGGAGGAGTCCATTGAGACTGAAGGTATGGGGTAGGAGGCTGGAAGAGAGTGGTGACAATTTGAAATATCTTGTAAGGGAGAAATTGGGAGTCACCCAAGCCCAAGAATTTCAAGGTAATATTTGAGGCTCAAGTCAGGGTTTGAAATTATAGTTGTAATAATCTGTGCAACTTCACCTACATGCTATGCTAGCAGCAAGTGGTAGCTAAGTAGTCTCCTGGGTTGAGAAGAGTCAGATTAAGCCAGAGCCCATTCTTGGATATTTATCCTCTTCCTAGATTTATATGCATCTCGGGAAAGAAAAGCAACAGCTAGACCTTAAACAAAGGAATGAAGAGAGGATAACTTACCTAAGCAAAGGGATACCCGGGAATACTTCATATCACCTCTGTGCCTATTAGTGATCTTATTTAGGTGCACATACGGAACATTTTTGCTATCTTTGGGAGAAATTGCCCTATCTCAGGAAGTGCTGCGTTGTGAAGGGGTCTGGTACCAATCTCAAGCCTGAGATTTCAGAGGTGGGAGTGGGTTGGGGAGTGGGAGTGAGGCAAGATGAACAGGGAGAGATGCTTGGCACAGATGATGGGAGGTTCAGTGGTAGCATTCATCCTTTCCCCTTTTAGCAGCCAAGCCTACTGCACATCTCTTCGGAAAGAGATCTGAAGGGAATAGTAATAATTATAACTTAAAAACAACAATAGTGAAAATGCCAAACGTCTTTTCATTAGGCATGCGACGAATACAAAATGCTACACTTGTGTAAAATAGCATTATACTTTTGTTGAATGTCCAAAGGGTGTCTGACAAGATGAGATCTGCAGGGAAATGTTTGGATGCTTACTAAATAATTTTTAAGATCCCAGTCCTCTAGAATCTTTTTCTGACAGTTTTAAAACAAATGCTCTAAATTTGTAGCCTATGTAACCAAATGAGAACCTTTGTTGAAGTGCATTCCTATTTACAATCAAGAACAAATCCATAAATAGCAGCTGGTGTCTTCTACACTAGTAAGTTAATTGAATTGTTTGTCTATGTACTTGTATACTACCATTTTAACTACTTTGTTATTTCTTTCTGCTAGTTAATTCTCTCAAAAAGACAATTGAGTAAAGTGATTGTATAGACTATTTGTACGAAGCAATTTGGTTAAACTCTTTACTGACTACATTTCAAAGATTCTAAGATGAGGATTATTTATTTAATACTTTAATACTCTACCTTTGAGATTAATTTACAATTAAATGTATGTTATTGCTGTACTGGAAGCATTCTTTTTCTTTCTTAGTGGTCCATAAAATAACATTGCAACTTATACTTCATAGGATTAAACTTTCAAAGAAATGCAGTAGGGAAGTCACAGAAAGAAGGGAAAACTGGCACATAATTAATTCATAGAATGTGAACTGACTCACCAGTATGCTGCATAGTAAGTTCTACCCCAGTGGAATTTTTCCCTTATCAATATCATCTATATTCTAGTTTCCCAGTTACATATCCAGTTACATGCCTATTGAGATTTTTCTGAATGATAATTTATTATGATTTTCCCATTTCAAGCCCTAATAGCATTTCAGGAATCTTAACCTTCCCAGCAGAACTTACCAGGTGATCAATAGATCAATTGCAGTGAATAAATTATTATACCAAGTATAGTGACGCACCTTTATCTAGACAATTATTGAGTCATGGAATTTAAAAGTTAAGCCCATTTGTAAAAGATAAAACTAAGATCTACACAGATTCAATGAGTAGATTCTATCTCTCTGTTTAAATGACGGAACAAGATGATTGCCCAAGAGGACATGAGAATAGGTCATTAATTATCCTAGTCATGGTTTATAAGGTCAGGCTGTCATGAAATTTCAGAAGGAAACACACACACAAAAAAATGCAAACAATTCTCTCTCCCTAGCAAAGGTTTTTATTTGGTTTAAATCCTAAATAGAAAGTTATATGACTGACCACTTAAGAGGAGAAAAAGAAATTATCTTTATTTAATACATATCTTCTCTTCAACACATCTGTTGACATGTATCTTCTGAGGAACTCAGACTATTTTATTTCAAACTTTGCAAGATTATAAGAATATCTTACATTATATTTGATGATTTTACTATGCTTTATTTTACTATTTTACACTTTGGAAAGAGTACTTACTAAATGATATATTCCTAGAGAATTAAATGATTTTGCTGTTGCTGAGGAGCATTTCAAAACTTCTGTTTGTACCATTAAATTTGATATAGAAAGAGTCCTTGAGACCAATAATCTTTCAAAGATGGGTATTTGATATGACTATCTCAAGAATGCAGCTTTATAAATTTGTCTTTGGGGGACACTTCATAAAAATTAAGTTTATGAGGTGACAAAATACATTCTTACAGACATGCTTTTATTAGTATTCGGGAAAATACAGAAAGGAAAGTAATGTGTCCAAATTAAGGTCTCAAATCCAAAATACTTGCTGATAAAGCAAAAATGTTTAATAAAACGTGTTCTTCATAGAGAATTAAATTATTTCATTTGAAATTCTTGCAATAGGCTAAAAATAGCCAATTTGATGATCAACACCTTGGGATAAACTTGCTTCTAAAAACAGAACGTGACTTAAATGGAGTGAACAGAGGTGAGTGGAAACATAAATGAGTTATTGCTCTTTAAAAGAATTGAAATTCCTAAATTATGCCTTAATTTTCATCCTTGATAAAAAGAAGAAAAAGGAAAATATATATTATACCATATTATTCTGTTGAACCATTAATGGGACATTTCTAAATGTATTCTCATATCTATTATAGTACATTTATTACATAATTATGATATTTTAATTCTTGATCATGTCTCTTCCCAACTATATAAAAATGCCTAATGACAACTGCCAATGAAAAAGCTTTCCTGCAACAAAAAGGAGAGATTGTGTACATCATTCTGTATAAATAAATGAGTTATGGCTTAATCTTGAGTTGTAAATAGTGTTTATTCAGCCTAACAACCAGGAAAAGAAAACATTTCTTAACAGTGTCTTGGAATTTTGTTTAGTTTTTAGTTTTGAAGACAGAATGCAATCATAGTAGTTATGCAATAAAACCTTTATATAAACCCCTAGGCAGTGTCCTGTATCTTTGTTCAGAAGACTTTAGTTTTTGACAGTTTGATTTGGAAAAAGTTTTATTCATCTACATCAGTAAATAATTGGGGTGTGTGAATGACACAGCTTTGACTTTTCAAACTAGAACAGAACTGTGTGAAACATCTGAGATCAGCAGACCATTAATTAGCCTGAATCATTGGGCACCATGATGGTTCTGCACCATCCATACTCTGTGCACATTCAATTCTTTTCTTCCTAATGTTCAGTACAGTTGTAGAGCAAGCACCGAGGAAATGGCATTCACTCTTTGACCACCCTGGAAATGTTCCGTTCATCGTGCTCCCCTAAGGAAAAAAAAAAAAAAAAGGCAGCCAGACTGTGGGAACACATCGGACTCAATGCATTTTCTCAGTGGAAAGAAAAGTGGACTAAAAGGCCAGATTCTCCATCCGATTCGCTTCTTTTGCTTTTTTTAAAGTCTTCTCTTCACTTTTAAAATGGGGGGTGGGGGGACCTCAGCAATGGCATAAGAAACATTTGAACGTCACAAGAGAAAGCTAGAAACGTATAGTGGCATGTGGGGGTGGGGGGACCTCGGCAATGGCATAAGAAACATTTGAACGTCACAAGAGAAAGCTAGAAACGTATAGTGGCATGTGGTGGCTGTGAACTTCATGCTTCCTCTTCCCGTCAATAACAACCCCTTTCATTCTTGAGCGGGGCTTGGGCGCCGGGCTTTCCGAGTGGTATAACTTCGGCCACAAGATGGCACCGACCCGCAAACAAAGGAGCGCAGTGGCACCGACTTGTTAAATGCCCTGCAAATTGCCTGGCCTTCGCGGCGGCCAGGACCCTGCGGGGATGAGCGCTTACTTCCTCCACATCCTGAGTCTGTGTCTAACAATGTGCGCCTCTGCCGAACAACGTGAGGATCCAATTGCATTTCTTTCCGGAATGCCTAGGAAACGCACCCCCGAGGTGCACACCCAAGGTTAGGTGTCTGTGGGGGGAGCTCCCGGCGCATTCCGGGGGCGAGTCACGTGACCCGGGGATGAGGTGGAGTTCGGCTTTAAGGGGGCGTCTCTGCTGATCTCCATCAATCTTTAGGATTTGAGCGAGAGAAATACCAGCGGTTCTTTTCGCCCCTCCCTGCTTGCTCCCTTGCATAGCTATCCTTCCCGCTTCGATAAACAGGGGGGAAAAGACTAATCCGACAGAGGGTAAGTTTCAAGTTTACACCTTTTCAGGGACTTGAGAGAAATCGCTCATTGATGGAGTGAAGGATGGGAGAGGAGGAAAAAGCACGCGGGAGCCCGAAATGGGCTCTGGGGTCCGAGGTGGGGCGAGGAGTCTGCCTTTTTGTTCAGGTCCCGGTGCGGGCAGGTGCAAGGTGCTTCGAGAGACCGGGCAATTCCAGGACTCCGGCCGCGGTTAGGGACGTGGGTACCCGGGACTTGGCGCATCCGCAAGCCGGGCTCCTGAGGATTTCTGGACGGGATCGGAGTTCCCCTCTCCTCGGGTTCTCCGAGGGGGTGGGCAGGTGCCTAGTGGTCTTCCCCGCACCTTGCTCCTCGGCCGCATTTTTCTGGAGCCTCTGCGGGTGGCTGCACTGGAGTTTACGCGGAGGAGCCAGCACTTGGATGCTCTGGGGAGGGTGGGTTTGGCGGGCCGTCCTGCTTAGACCCGCTCCCTCGGCACGGGGGCAGGGGAGGGGGGCTCCAGCTACTCCCTGGGACACTTGGGGGTCCCTGCGACTGGGCTGGGATGGAGCCCATCCACCTGCGTTGGGCCCTCCCAAGCTGACCCTGCGCTCCAGCCCTCTCCCCCCATTTCCCAGTTCTCATCGTCTAACTCTTTAGCTGCATTGAGAACAGTGATGGTGGGAGCCTGGCTGGGTTGGAAGACTGGGCTGAATGAAGGTGGAGGTGGCTTAGGAATGAATGCCCCTGTGGTCCCCAGGTAGACTGGAGAGAGGCTATGGTTTTAAGGGCTGATGTTGGGCCGAAGAGAACTGACCCAGTGTGGACTCTGCTCGTTTGTTTTTAGTTAGATTGGATGTTTTCTGTTTTGCCAGCCTCTCATCATCATAGGCAGAGTTCTTCCCTAATAGATGTATGGCAAATGTGTGTGTTGGGGGGTGGAGTGGGAGTTAGAAATGAGGAAAACTGGGGGCAATTAACCTAGTTACACAATATAAAAACGGTGGGCGCCTAAGAGCAGGGAGTGTTCTTGGACATCCTCCTCCCCCCTTTTTTTAAGAGCTCTCAGATTTGCCATGCCCACCTGCACCCTAGGGGAAAGGGTAACTGGCTAGGTGGCATACAGGCCTGGGGAAGCGCGGAGCTTGTCTGTCTGTCTGTCTGTCTCTCTGCTTGGATAGAAACCGTAGCTGTCAGTTCCAAGACTCCAGGCTGTCTCCTGATGAAGCAAGAGAGAACAGAAAGCTATCCAGCTCAGTTCCCCACCCATGACTATCGATCAGAGCCTTTTGGTGGGTGACTGTGGTTTATCAGTCTTCCTTATTGTTTTAAGGCAGCTGTCTGTTGAACAAGCCCTCCTTGGAGAGGAAGGAACAGAGAGTTATGTAACTTATGGAGTTAAACTTGCAGTAACTTTGGGAGGCTGCGTGTGCGCGACTGATATTTCTTTTCCAAAACAGATGAGGTGAACAGCCAGTTCTGAGACCATGAACTACATTTATCTGCCGCAGGCTATGAAATGCAGAAAGCTGTGCTTTCAGGTAGTAGCAGCACTAAGAACAGCAAGGAAGGGGTGAAAGGCCAGTGTTCTGATCGGGAGGGAGAAAGAAATGTCTGTTTGGAAAGGGGCTAATTTGCCAACTGGTGAAGTATGTGGTGTCTCTATTTTGTCTGTAAATGCACATGGCAGCTATGAGATTTAACAATCTTGAATTTTTGCAGTGTCTGTAGTTGCATACCTTATTTTAGAAATATATGTTGGAATAATAAATATTAAAGTATTTTTTGCAAAGATAGTGTATGTAAATCCTTTCTCTCCTAGTATTGTTTTCTGACGATTACTTTTTCTTGAAATTATACTAAGGTAGGCTGAAAATATACATTTTACTCAACGGGGAACTGTTTTATCCAAGTGGAATGACTACCCAACAATTCACTTAGCAAAGGAGGCTTGCAAATACTTGAAAAATAGTTTTCATTCTCTTTATAGCTAAGTTAACTTCTTAGTAGGAACAATGCTATTCCCCACAGGAAATGTCCTTCAAATATAAATTTAAAGATATTAAAGAGTTTCAGTATATTTACCTAAAATCACTTGTGCCCTAGCCGGTTTGCTCACTGGATAGAGCGTCGGCCTGGGGACTGAAGGGTCCCAGGTTCGATTCTGGTCAAGGGCATGTACCTTGGTTGCAGGCACATCCCTAGTAGGGTGTGTGCAGGAGGCAGCTGGTCGATGCTTCTCTCTCATCGATGTTTCTAACTCTCTATCCCTCTCCCTTCCTCTCTGTAAAAAATCAATAAAATATATATTTAAAAAATAAAATAAAATCACTTGTAAGAAGGCTATCTTTGTAGCCCACACATTGTGATAGTTTAATAAATGTTTGCATTCATTCCCATACGTGTTGAATTTTGTCAAAGTCAGTGGATGTAAAATGTCCATTTTCCTTCCTTTCCTCTGCCAACACCTTGGTCTGCACCTTCATTATCTCTCACCTGGATGAATGCACTAGCTTCTTAATGAATCTCCCTACTTCTCTTCCCTGTTCTTAAGTCTGTTGAAAACAGCAGCTAGAGTAACAATTGTAAAACAAGTTATGTAACTTCATGCCGTTATTGAAGACTCTCCAGTAACTCCTCATCTTTCTCAGAGAAAAAGTCAAAGGCTGTCCCATGGAATAGGTCCCTACACCATCTGTTCCTCCTCTGTTTACCTTTTCCAGTGCTGTTTAGCACACCAGGTGTACAGCCTTAAGGATTTTATATTCTATCCATATGGGATGCAATCCGTGAGATCTCTGTATGGCCTCCTCCCATCTCTCAGGCAAGTGGAGGCCTTTCCTACCACCCAGGAATAATTGCAATTCCCAACAATTCTAGTTTCTCTTCCTTGCTTTAGTTTTCTCCATAGCACTTATTATCATCTGGCATAGTTTGTTTGTTTGTTTGTTTGTTTGTTTGTTTGTTCGTTTGTTTATTTTTGTCTTTCTCTGCCCACAAGACTAGAAACTCAATGAGAATGTCACAACTGTTTCCACTAAAACCATGTCTGACACAAAATAAGTGTTCAATAAGTATTTATTGGATGAATGAATTTTCTTTTAGAAAGTTTCCTTTTTAACACAAAGTGGAACATTTTTTCCTACATACCTGACCTAACTAAAAAAAAAATCTATTGGCCTTGGCTGGTGTGGCTGTTAGTTGGGCATTGTCCCATTCACCAAAAGGTTGCCAGTTTGATTCTTGGTCAAGGCTTGTGGCCAGGTTGTGTAGGAGGCAACTGATCCATGTTCCACTATCACATTAATATTTCTCTCACTCTCTCCCTCTCCCTTCCACTCTCTCAAAAAATCAATCAGAGCCCTGGCTGGTTTATCTCAGTGGTTAGAATATCGGCCTGTTCATGGAAGGGTCCCAGGTTCGATTTCCTGTCAAGGGCATGTACTTCACATGCAGGTGCCCCAACCCCAGTAGGGACATGTGGGAGGGACATGTGGGGGAGGCAACCAATTAATGTGACTCTCTTACATTGATGTTTCTCTCTCTCTCTCTCTCTCTCTCTCACATCCCCATTCCTCCCTCCCTTCCACGCTCTCTAGAAATCAATAGAAAAAATATCCTCAGGTGAGGAGTAAAAAAAGTAAAATAAAATGGATAAATAAAAATAAAAATCAATAAAGAGAAAAAAATGTATAGTCTATTGAATTAGCATCCATTCTGCTTGTAAAAAGATGGATGGAATTCAGCTACTGGTGTTAAGACTAATTCAGAGAAGAACCTGCTCCAATCATGCATCTGCTGTCAGTCAACTCATAATTATCCTTAATCTAATATTTGCAAGGCACTATGAGGTATGCAAAGTACCTACCAAAAAAAGTTTATATTATAATTGAGAGGAGCCAATTAAGGATTTGAGGGACTAAATGACACTTTGAAAGATGGGTAGACTTGGATTGGTAATGAGACAGAATAACCAGCAAGAGGAATGGCAGAGGCAAAGGTTGTAGATGTTAAAACAAGCAAAGAGCACTAGTGGACTGTGAAGAGACTGGCCTACCTGGAACAGAGCGCTCATAATGGGGTTATTAGAGCAAGGAGTGCAAAGCAGAAGAGAGGGAGAATGTAGAGGTCTTCAGGCTGAGGCATGTACTCAATAGTTCAAATCTCATACCTGGGTACTCATTCACCTGGTGATACTCAGTGAGAGGGAGCCATGAGAAATCAGAGAAAAAAGAGGACATACTTTCCTATTCAACTATTTTTACTTTTAATAATGAGAAAAACTCAATATATTTAACATTAGAAAACCTAATGTTAAATATCTTGGTAACATGAAGCATGATGCAAAGTTTTCTTGAGTTCTTTTTTTAAATTATTGTTTAAAATTGTTGATATGTTTTTACTTATTTCAGAGAGAGCAAGGGAGACAGAGAGAGATTAAACGTTAATGACGAGAGAGAATCATTGATTGGCTACCTCCTGCATACCCCCTAACTGGGGATCGAGCCCAAAACCTGGGCATGTGCACTGACCAGAAATCAAATTCTGACCTCCTCTTTCATGGGTTGATGCTCAATCACTGAGCCACACCAGCCGGGCTTCTTGAATTCTTAAGAAAGACATTTCCAAAGAATTTTTAAATTATTACTTGTTTTTTCAAGCTTTGTTTTCAGAAACCTGGAGACAGGTCATTCTCTCTTGCCTTTGGTATTCTTGAGAGCAAAATTGTGATTACCACCTAAGTTTAGGAGTCATTACAGGTTGTTCCATAGAGGAGAGAAGAACTATATTTCTAATAACATTCACAGTTGAAATCATTCCACTACTATTCCTAGTCTTAATACTTTCTCACATAATGTTAGCAACCTTTATTTTTATTACTTTTGTCTTATAAATTCAAGTTGTGGTTGTAAAATAAAAAACACTCCACATCCTAGAAAGCAAAACACTTCAAGTAAAAGTTCATTGGAGACACCACTTAAAAGGCAAACATATTGTTGGTTCATTAAATGTCTTATCTTCTTTTTAATGGAAGTAAATCTGCCTGATTTCCTTTATTGTCTTCACATAAGCGAGAAATAAACAAATTTCCTTTCTTAACATAGGCACAATGGCCTGTTAGTTAACATGAGAAATCTCATGTCATAAATTTACTTAATAATCTAGGGTAAATCAGATTTTTTTTTTCAAAAGGAGTTTTTAGTCTTTACAAAACTATGGTCTGTCATTTGTTTTGTTGGTAAAAATGCTGTGAAGGATCAAAATTATAACCGAAATTAGATCCTGCATTGTATCTGTATACAATCTAGAGGGAAGGGAGGATAGTTATAAAAATAGAACCTTAGACATCCTTTGAAAGCTTCTGACATATTAATAAACTCATACAATCTTGCAGTTAAAAAGAACGTCAGAGCTATCCTACACAAATGCAAGAACCAGAAAGTCTTACAGGTAGTAGTTATACTGTAAACTTGGGTGTGTAGACACTTGCTACATTTGCAGGCAGTTCATTCCATTTGATTAAACATTTGTTCCTCATAATGATGTGAAATTTGTTTTCTTTTAATATAATATACTTCCTTTGGTTCTACTTCTAACTTGTACATTTAGATATAATTTTCGAAGCTCAGTTTCTTATGCCAGATGCTACTCACTCAAATATGAGAAGACATCTATATCATTCCTGTTAAGTTTTTTCTGGATTACACATCTTCTATTCCTTCAACAGCCCTTCATATGACAAGGTTTCTTGATGTTTCACTGTATTAATCAATTCTTTTTTAATATATTTGTGTTAAATAATGTCTCCCTTAAAGAGAAGTTCAGTGTATGGTAGAGCTATTATTACAACTTGATCTCCACAAGAATTCTTTCATTTCTATCGTAAGGGAAAGGATTAGGTAGTTTTGTTTTTGTTGGGGTTTTTTTCTTTGCTTATTTCATGTATTTTTCTTATGTCTTAAGCTGTGCATTAAGTTTGTTGTTATATATTCATATTCTTAGTGTTTAGGAATGTGCTGATAGTACTGTTTATATTAAGATTTTGAACATGAGATTTACATACACCTTGCTAATATACAGAGCTCTCACTCTGTTTTACTGCAACTCAATGTGTAAGCACATCCAATGAAAAATTTTGAGGTTTTTTTTTTCAAAATGTTTGCACTGTGGTTACTATTTTTATTTTTTAATGTTTTTAAGATACTTCACTGTGGCTACTATTTTTAAAAGATATTTATACAAATTTCATTTTGTTTATTTATTTCAGTGTCTTCACTTTAAACAGTGCTATAACTTAGAATTCATTTTGCCTGCCCTCAATAAAATTAGTAATGCAGTTGGTCATTTTCTCTTTACAGATTGTTCAGTTCAAGGGGATGAAGAATTCAGAATAATTTTGATAAGTGGATGCCAATATGGGGAATAAGAATAAGCTGAACATTTGATCTACTTTGAAGAAACATACTGTCCATTTGTCTAAAGTGGTTGATAATAACCAAACCAATCAAAATGAATTCAACAATAGTTTTCCAGGTTGAAAATCATTCCATCAACTATAATTTTTCAAAGAATAATTCCCAGTTTTTGGCTTTTGAAATTGATGATTGTCATCTGCCTTTGGCCATGATATTTGCATTAGCTCTAGCTTATGGAGCTGTGATTATTCTTGGGGTCACTGGAAACTTGGCCTTGATTGTAATCATCTTGAGACAAAAAGAGATGAGAAATGTTACCAACATCCTGATTGTGAACCTTTCCTTCTCAGACTTGCTTGTTGCCATCATGTGTCTCCCCTTCACATTTGTCTACACAATAATGGACCATTGGGTTTTTGGTGAGGCGATGTGCAAGTTGAATCCTTTTGTGCAATGTGTTTCAATCACTGTGTCCATTTTCTCTCTGGTTCTCATTGCTGTGGAACGACATCAGCTGATAATCAACCCACGAGGGTGGAGACCAAATAATAGGCACGCTTACCTAGCTATTGCTGTCATTTGGCTTCTGGCCGTGGCTTCTTCTTTACCCTTCCTGATCTATCAAGTCATGACAGATGAACCACTCAAGAATTTTACACTTGATGGCTACAAGGACAAATACGTATGCTATGATAAATTCCCATCGGAATTTCATAGGTTGTCTTATACCACTCTCCTCTTGGTGCTGCAGTATTTTGGCCCACTCTGTTTTATATTTATTTGCTACTTCAAGGTAAGAAAATTCCTCCCTCCCTCACCATTTCCATTTTTTATCTTCTTTCGAAAGAATTCTTCATTAAATGAATGGTTCTGTTTGAACTCACTTTTTTCCCCTTCCCTCTATAGATATATATACGCTTAAAAAGGAGGAACAACATGATGGACAAGATGAGAGACAACAAGTGCAGGTCCAGTGAAACCAAAAGAATCAACATCATGCTGCTGTCCATTGTGGTAGCATTTGCAGTCTGCTGGCTGCCTCTTACCATCTTTAACATTGTGTTTGATTGGAACCATCAGGTTATTGCTGTATGCAACCATAATCTCTTCTTCCTGCTCTGCCACCTCACTGCAATGATATCCACTTGTGTCAACCCCATATTTTATGGATTCCTGAACAAAAATTTTCAGAGGGACTTGCAGTTCTTTTTTAACTTTTGTGATTTCCGGTCTCAGGATGATGACTATGAGACAATAGCCATGTCTACCATGCACACAGATGTTTCCAAGACTTCTTTGAAGCAAGCAAGCCCAGTCGCATTTAAAAAAATCAACAACAATGATAATGATCTGAAACTGCTGTAGCCTATGGTCCCAGCTCACATCTGTTTCGAAACAAGCACAACCGGCAACATATTTTATTGCCTGTTCAACCAAGGAATGGGGTTGAACTCATTGAGGAAAGATGAAGATCTTCCTGTCTTGATTTTCACTGCTTTTCTTGTAGTTGTCACAATTACATTGGGGGAAAAAAACACGTATGGGCTTTGGAATCTTCTGACAAAAGTTTTGACCAGACATCCTTGAAATGCTTTTTGTAAATTTATGCATATACTACAAAAACTTTTTATATTGTATTTGTTGGAGTGAACTTTCTTTAAAGTATTACTATTAACAACTTTAGAAGCACTACATCTGATATTCTCATTACATTGAGCCTTCTTGATTAGATTGTCACTAGATTGGATGATCCTGATGTAATGATAGGCATCATTTCAGTCTGTTACAGAGGTGACAGCATGCAAATAGCATCCAGGATGTGGAGGTAAAAGAGAGTCTATGTCTTGCATACCTATAGTCTAAAGTCATTCAGGAGTTATTTGTATTTTTTTTTATTTTAAGCAGGATTTAATTTGCTTCTAATTATCACTTATACAAGTATACTTCTCTGTGAATACAATGGGGGATTGGGTCACCCACAAGAGTTAAGTGGGAAAACAGTTCCCTAACTTTAAAACTGTTTTGGTACCCAACAATCAAAGGATTTCAAAGTAATTAGTTTGAATTATATTTATTTGAATTGATGGTCAAAGGGTTTTCCATTCTTCACAAATTTTTCAGTATTTTCAAATTGTCAAGCTTTCTAGCATAAATATACCTGCAATTCAAAAAGCATTTACAGCTTACAATGTATAAAAACACTAAGTGTATTTACCATACATCAGTGTCCATATAGTATTTCATTTTTACTTTTCAATGTCCATCTTCAAAAAAAGACACCAAGATACAATGTTAAAAGAATGTTCACACTGGCTAGCAGGGATAAATACCTGAAAGCTGAAAACACTTCATATAGCCCATGTTGATCTGTATAAACTATGTGGAGTCTTTTAAATAATGCACTATATAGAATCTTGAGTAGTTGTGTCATGTTAATACACTTAATTTCATGTATCCTGTAATCATGATTGAGCCTCAGAATCATTTAGAGAAAAGATATTTTACAGAACAAGACATATCGTTGATGTAGTATACACACAAAGTATTAAATGTATTTATTTTAGAAGGGCAGACAGTTTCTTTATTAAAATTGTTTTTGCTTTTTCTGAGTCTCTTTTGTGTTTCTCTGCAGCTTATTTTCTTCTTGTTTTTTTTTTGTGGTTTTCTTCTTCCCTCCCATGGTGTTCCCATAGCATCCTATACCTGCTTGAGAATGAAACATTTTCTACACTGTGGTATAACCATTGATGGCCCAGTCTTCCTTTGCTTCTTGAAGACAGAGGACAGTTTTACATGAGTCTATGTTCCCACTGCATTTAGCACAATGCCAGGTACTTAGAAGTTTTTAAGTATGTATTTCTAAAACTAACACATGAATAAGTAATGACCTAATTCCCTTCCTTCTCATTTATGAGCTTTATTTATATTGACTTTGTATCCTGACATTTGCTTGGACTCGTCCTCCTAAGTTCATCTTTACCAAGGAGGTGTCTCCTCTTTTATTAGTTATTTTCCCACCTAAACTAAGCACAAAGGACGACAGTGTAGATTTTAGAAACTTGCATGATTTGTCTTGTAAGTCAAGCAAATAGCAAACTTTTAATATTGAATGTAACCTGAATTCAAATTATGCCTAAGAATGACTTTTAGTTAACAAGAAAACAATTCTAAAACAAACTTTAAATATATAATGGAAAATATCATTTTTTTCTTACCAAAACCTGGAATTTTAACTATGTGTTGTTTTTCTGCTTTGAGGGTCTAACAGGAAATGTTGTCTTTCTCTGCGTAGATGTTACTTGAGAAAAGCCTTAAGCACATTTGCTAAAATGGCCATTTCTAGGATTTTCATTCAGCTGTGTAGGCTGCTGATTCCTTAGCTTTACACAATTAATGAACTGAATATCAAATTCTTCTCTTTTATCCAAACCTGTCGATGAACTAATAGTAAAGTCTAGGGTCCATAGCAGATCCATTGTAATTCATGAAGAAATAAATGCCCATGTTAAATACAAGCTACAGAACCAATGGATTTTTGTAAATCCAAGAACAAAAGTAAATTATTGACCTAATACAAGAGCATAGTTACAAGGTAACATTAAATAAAATGATCATAGCTAGAATTGTTAAACACTTAGTATGTGCTAAGTACTATGTCAAGTCCTTAAGTACCTCTGAGGATGTGTGACTAATATTTGGCCACTTCACATAAGAGGAAACTGAAGCTCAAATTGAGAAATTTGAGCTACACACTGAGCAACAAGTAGAGCAGAAATCAAATGCAGGTCTGTCTAGTGTGAGTAAATGAATCAATGAGCTGAACCTAAGATAGTTTTAGAAAATAATTTACTTTATGTCTTTACAAGTTACATTATTAGAGCATAATAATACCACCCACCTTCTTTCTGATTTTAGCTGCCATAGGAAATGGAGTGAAGTGGAAGAGTTGAGAGAAACTGGCCGTTATGATTATTTGTTTTCACAATTCCGTTTTGAATTAGAGGATTCTACTTAAAAACAGAAGTTGACTATTCATATTAGCTTTATTTATTGTTAACTGGATATTCTCATCTCCTTTTTTATTGCACAACCTTCTAAGGAAATATACATAAATGCATATTATACTATAATTTCAAAATTTGACAGCCAAATGCATAGATATTTTCCCAATCAAATTGTTTCTACACACACACAGCAAAAGTGGTAGAAAGTGGTGGATTTAAGCTGGGGTTATAAGGATAACTTGGGCCTTGTTCCTTCACTGCAATTCAGTGAGTTTATGGGCACTGCTAAGTCCTTCATCACAGCCAGGCCTGCTTTTCTCAGCAATTTAGAATTCTGGAGAATGTATTGCTCAGTGAGACACGAATTCTTTCACAGGTTCCATATTTTCTGCATCTACTTATCCCTCTGGTCCATCAAACACCACATTAGACTTAAGAGTCTGAAGCCTTCTAGCTTTCTAGGGCAAATTAATAAGATTTCCTAAATTTCTTCCATTTACTGATTCCTTTATTACATATTTGTGTGCAACACATTGCATGGGTATGAATACATACATAGAAATGTATAATTCGGCAATGATTTATTGCTATTCATTTCCTAATTTCTTATAAAAACTATCACCGTAGCACTACAACAACTATTGTTCTCCTCATTTCACAGAGAAGGAAAATGAGGCACAGAGAGGTCATGTAACTCGTCCAAAGTCACTGAACTCCTACATGACACCCAGGATTTAAATTCAGGCCATTTGGTTTCTGACCGCCTTTAACCTACACTGAAAACCTCCCCCACATGCCACACTGCCTGAATTCCCAACCCCCCACCCCCTCCAATCTTTCCATTATTGGATCTACTCAGAACCTCAATATGCAGTCCAGGCCTGCCCCAATTCTAGTCAATCTCAGACAGGTGAAAAGTAGATATTTTTCAAAGCTGTCCTCTGAGTTCTAACACACATTCCTAATTGTGGTAACTTAGGCACAGCTGCAGTATTGAGACACAGATCTCTGCCACCCAAGGATGATCAGTGCACACCTGTATTCCTTTTCTCCAGTTTCTATCTCCTCTGCCTTCCTGGTTTCTACAATCTCTAGTTTTTCTAGTTTCCCAGCCAATGCCCGAGTCAACTTCTAGGATTATTTTCCCAATAAGTGGGCAGGGTTTGAAAACTAAATGGTTCTTACCAACCTTCCTTTTTTGAGCCATAGTATTACCCTACATGGTCTCTTACTCTAGCCACTGACAGTGGAAAATAGTATGGAGTATTTTTTTCCTCAAGAAATTAAAAATAGAATTACCATATTGTATGGTAAATGGGAACATGGGCCCCTTCCCATGCTCCAACTCCCCCTCCCACCTTGTGGGAAGTACAGTGAAGGCCATCTGTAATCCGACTGTGAGACCTTGGGAACCTGGCCAGGAGAAAGGCCAAAGAGAAACTGCTTCTAGATGGGAGCATGGATTGTAAACAGCGCATGTTTTGATCTTACACAGGCCTGTCCCCTCCATCTGCATGCCCTGTTTTTCTCTGTTTTCTGTATTCTATAAAACCTGGTGTTGGGAAAGTCTGGGTGGCTGCGAAACAATAGCACCGGCCAGCCACCCCAGGTGCAGCCCTTCCACAAGCCAGATGGGACTTAGCCGTTCAGCTTCACCAGTGGCAGCCAGTGTGGTGGTAAACTTCACTGGTCGGCCACCACCTGTGCACTTGTAAGTCCAAATAAATGCATGTCTTTCACAGCCAGTCCTCTGGTTATTTCTTTGGGAATCCGGGAACGATATGCTGAGGTTTTCTGGGACCGCAGCACTTTGCAGAACACATATGATCCGGTAATCCCACTTCCAGGCACATATCCAAAGGAAATGAAATCAGTATCTCAAAGAGATATCTGCACTCCAATGTTCATTGCAGCACTATTTACAATAATCAAGGTATGGAAACAACCTAAGCATCCATCAATGGATAAATGGATAAAGATGTGATATATAAATGGGATATTATTCTGCCTTAAGTACGAGGAAATCCTATCATTTGTGAAAACATGGTTGAAGATTGAACCTGGAGAAAATTATATACTAAGTGAAATAAGCTAGGCAAATTGTTCATGGTACCACTTATATGTGGAATATTTTTTAAAAATGAATTCATACAAATGGAGAGAAGAAAAGTGATTGCCAGGAGCTGCGGGGTAAGGGGAATTCAGGAAGAAGTTAGCAAAAGAGTATATAAATTTTCAGTTTAAGATGAATTAAGTCTTAGTATAACTTGGTGACTATAGCTGATAACACTGTATTGTACAATTAAAATTTGTTAAGAAGCACTGGCCGGGTAGCTCAGTTGGTTAGAGTGTTGTCCCGATATACCAAGGTTGCAGGTTCAATCCCTGGCACATACAAGAAGCAACCAATGAATACATAAGTAAGTGGAACAACAACTCTCTCAAATCAATACATTTAAAAATTATATATAAAAATTTTGCTAAGAAAGGAGATCCTCAATATTCTGACAAAAAAGAAAGGGAAATAAAGTGATAGATATGTTAATTCAATGGGGGGATCATTTTACAATGTATACATATATTAAATCATCACATTGTACATTTTAAATATCTTACAATTTTATTCATACCTCAATAAAGCTGGAAAAAAATAAACCCATAAACCCAAGTACTAGTATCTAGACTTTATTTAGAACACTGTTAAGAAAAAGGAAGAAAACGTAATAGAAAAATGGACCAAATATTTGAACTTCACAAAAAAAGGAAATACAAATTGTCACTCAACATATGAGTTGTTCAGCGTCATTAGTAATCAGGAAAAGGCAAATTAAAACTATAATGAAATACCATTATACACCTACAAGATTGGCTAAAATGGCAATAGTGTGAGTTGCTGGTAGGACTGTAAATGGGTATAGCCACTTTGGAAAACAGTTTGGAATTAGCTGGTAAGGTTGAAGATGTGCATATCTTATTATCCTACAATTTCAACCTCAGGAACAGAATTGACAAAATCTATTGCCCATTTGGATTAGAATACATTAAGGGTAAAAGAATGTCTATAGCATTATTATTCTCAATTATCCCAAATTAGAAACAATCCAAATACCCACAGATGGTAGGATGGATAAATAATAATAGTATATTCGTAGATTGGAATATTTTATAGCAATAAAGCAAAATAAATTCTAACTCTATTCCAAATCTTCCACAGCTAATATTGAACAAATGAAAATACACAAATGATAATGCATTTTGTATGATTCTACTCATATGCTTTCCAAACAAACCACAAAACTAAACTACATTTTTAAAGATGCACACATAATTAGGGAAACTACCAAGAAAGTGATTACTGTAAAAGTCACAGCAATAGTTACCTCAAGATGGAAAGGAGCAGGATCTGGAGGAAACAGGTAGATGATGTCTCAGACTGTAACATATTTTACTTCTCATACTGGGTGTTCTCTTCATAATTATTCATCATGCTCTTCAATGATACCTTATGCCCTTTTCGATATGAGTGTAATGTTTCACAATTTTGAAAAGGCTAAAAAAATAGCTGTGTATGGGGCCAGGTAGGTGCTTAAAGCATTGGAGGGACCACTCTGTAAAGAACATGTTTTCTGGCCACTGTGCTTTACATCTAAAACTAATGCAGAATGGTCTTGAATGTAGACTATAATTGAAAAGAAAAAGAATTTTTAAAAAGCCTGCTGAGGCAGAAAATCTTGTACAAATACCATTGAACTTGAACAGCACAAGAATTTGGGGGAAATAATTGAAAAGACTAAATCACATAGGTTTGGCTTAGTAATGAAATTATATATATATATGTAATTATTAGAAACTACTAATGTGTGAGTTTTTAATTGTCATGTGGCGGGGAGTGGTTGGTGATTTTGAGGCTGCTTTTTCAGTTACAATAAAACATTTCAGATAATAATCACTAGAAATTAGAGAATGACAATACAGCTTTGCTGCTGGTGAAACTAACAATGAAGAGCCTGAAGGCAAGGCATGGTGAGGGAGGTTTTAATTAATCAGCATGCTTATTTTAGAATAAAGGACTCTCCCACCACTTCCTGTGTCCAGAGTCTATTATTGATATCTCTATGGGTGACATATCTTCCAAGACCCCGCTCCTTTCTTTATTCGTTGTCTTGAATATTTAGGAAAGGGTTTGTATTTAGCTCTGGCTGATTCTCACAAGAATCTTTCAACAAGAAGTATCTAATAAAAAAGGATAAATTAATGGATTCCTATTAAAATATAAAAAATAAAATCATAGGCAGCATGGCAACAGATTTGGTCATAAATCCAGGCGCTCACTATGTCAGGACTAAAACATATTTACACATTAAATGAGAACATTGTGAACAAGTACGCAGAAAATAGAGCTATCAACAATAATATAAATGAAAACCAGCCCTTATCTAATTTGACACTTAGAGAATCCTCCACCCTTCATCATCCAGGGAAATAGAAAAAGAACTAAATGACATATAGAGGTGTTCTTTTCAGCACCTGTAGATGATTTTTTCCTTTTAATCTTAATTCTGATTATTGGGTCATGGTTCAAACAAAAGATGACTTTTCTGAAATAAGAGCAGATTTTAGCTCTTCAACCCAGTGCAAAGCCAACACCTATTTATCACTTAATACCTGTCAAGTGCCTTACATATATGATTTCCTTTAATCCTCATAAAATTTCATATCATAGGCAAGATTATGCCCGCCCCCCACCCCCCATTCTTTAGAGGAAGAAACTCAGGCTCGGAGAAACTGAGTGTTTGCACACAGCAAACCAGAGTCAGAAGGCAGTCCCAGGAGCCTGATTCCAGAGGCCACAGTAAAACCGCTACATCATATGAGATGACAACTGCCCTCCCATCATCAGAAAGTCTCAAGAGACCCCACAGAACTTCCTGGCACTTCTGAAAATGCATCGAATGTGCTGCTTTAACGACAATCCGTAGAACAGTGCCTGGGCAGCATCCTTCACATCTGGAAGAAATTACGGCAGATTTTAGAAGCACATGATTCATTCCCAGAAATCTTATCCAGGCAATCTATTACAGCAGATAAAGGGTCAGAAACATTTCTAGAGGTCCACAGCAATGGCAAGATTTTCAATTATGAAAGCATCAGAACGCTTACTGTTGTCTCATCTGTGACTCTGCCTTCATCCCCCGAGGCTATATTCCCACGTGTCTCATCACTGCACTTTTCACATTAGATGCCATTTGTTTAGGTTTCTCTCCTCTCTACTAGATTTTGAAAACCAATAAAGCAAGGAACTTCAAATTCTTATATTTCCAGTACAGAATCTGGAATGTAGCAAACACAATAAATATTTCTAGAATCCAGGATTAAGCACTAATGTAATGTGTTAGGTGCTATAGGAGATAATTTTTTTTATGTTATCACATTTATTCCTCACAAGAATTTAACAAAGTGAAATACTCATATTAGCCTTATGCTTAAGCATATAATTACAGGCTCATGTTTAACTGCAGATAACTTGCTCAGGGCCATGTAGGCATTAATGGTGAAGTCGGAATTTGAATTCAACACTGTCTTATTCTTTAGATTTCCCTTCTCTAATTCTGTACTGCCCTGTTCTCATGCCTTAAAATTAGTAACTTTTATTAGGAAAAGTTGATCATATTTAACTAGTAGACTCTCTTTTTATATAGCTTTATGATCATTTTCACTGTTTTGGCTAGCATGTATTAATATTCCTTTTGAAATAGCTTTAATTTTCTACATGGATAATTCCTTAAGAGTTAGACCTCTTAGCCCCATTGTAACCCTCTTCCGTGTCCGCATATGCAGAGAAATGAAGAATGCTTGTTCTTTCTGGATTGCAAAGACTAAAGAGCTGAGTAGTAAAAGCAAATTCCTGCTGATTGTGTGTTAGATAGTAATATATAATGGCAGTGGAGTTACAGAAAACACAAATTCTTCTTCTGAGTTATAGCCACTTCATTTTTAATAATTCCAATATAATCCCTAGCTATTTAAGGAAACAGAGATTGATTGATGCAAAAGAACACTCCAGTTTGAGGCAAGAAGAAAATGAAAGCTTTTCATCATTTTGGAAGGCTGCAAAGATAGTGACAGACTTTGTAGGTGTGGTTGCATCTAGGATTAGCTGTTTTTATTAAAGTTATTTTTTTCTATACAGTTTCCTTCTGTATTTTGTTTTTAATGAGAAGTTAAAGGAACATTACCAGAGCTGTGGGAACAATTTCACACTTCAAGTAAGGGCTTGGGGAAAACATCCAACTATGTATTTGAAATAAAACACCCTACTCATTCTGGATTTTTTCCAAAACTCAGTCACAATAATGTGAACTTTTGAGAACTATAAAACAGTTCTCTCTGAGGTGATAAAATTAAAAATAAATTCAAAGAAAAATGCTCACCAAGAATTGCTTACCCATAGCAATTCATGGGTTCTGAGGTTAAATTATTTCTGTAAATAAAGCCAATGAAATTATGACACTGTCTAACCATTAGGACAAGATTTAGCCAAGAGCTGTTAATGGGTTCTTTTTTTTCTATTATCCCATTTACTTCCTGCTCAAACCATAAAACACGAAAGTATAAGAAAATTAAGTACAGGCCTTAATTAGGAAGGACAGAATTAGGAAGGCAATTAGGGAGGCAGAAAAATGAAACCGTTTATTCTGGGAGATAATGAATTACCCATGATTGGGGCTATAAAAGCAGAGAGTCGACAACCTCCATTTAGGATATAGTGGAATATTGAGGACTAAGTCATAATTAAAGTCTTTTTCCAAATCCAAAGATCTGTGATTCTAATGCTCATTTGTGCTCATGGCTTGTGCTTCCCTGCTGTGAGGTCATCCTACCCTCTCTTAGTTTAACTTTAAAAATATATATATTGTTGAAAGTATTACATATGTCCCCCATTTCCCCCCATTGACCTCTCCCAGCCTGCCCCCACCCGACCCCACCCCCATCCCAGGCCTTCACCACCCTATTGTCTGTGTCCATGGGGTATGCATCTATGCATACAAGTTCATTGGTTATCTCTTCCCACCCACCCATTCACCCTCCCCTACCTTCCCTCTGAGGTTTGACACTCTGTTGGGTGCTTCTATGCCTCTAGGTCTATTTTTGTTCATCAGTTACATAGTTTCACTTTTTAAGAACAGGATTCACTGTCAGCCTTTGACTCCTGCCTGGCTGGAAACCATACCTCTGGGCCCATGAGCATCTCTGTCCAGATGGCAGTTTAAAATGGGGTGGAGAGTAAAACTTCCTCTGTGCTTGCTCTTAGAATTCTATGCAGAGATTACCTGCCCTGGTCCTCCTTCAGTCCCAATCCACTTACCTATCTATAAACATAACTAGTGAGAGGAGGGTTGGGAATCAAGGTCTGGCTCCAAATCCCATGTTCCTATTGCACCATATAGCACCCATTATCCTAGATGTTTGGCAAGTGAGCAGTGGAATTTCAATTTGCTGCTGCTTGTGCTCTGGCTCAGCTCGCAGCCTGGCAAAGTTGCCTCGCCTAGAGTGTGCATAGGTCAGGGTCATGGCCAAGCCAGGTTTTCACAGCTGAAAAGATTCTCTGGCCCATCATCCAGGCTATCACTGATGTCTTCAGGGTATCAACTGTGTCCTTTCAAAGAAGTGGAACTATGTTCCTGCTGATAACATCCCACACGAGGGAACCAAGTGAAATGAAATTATGACACTGTCTAACCATTAGGCCAAGATTTAGCAAGTAAATGTGTGTGCCCCCACTGGACTGGAGAAATCACAGAGCCATTGAATTAAACTCAGAAAGTATCTTGGAAGTTTTTGAGTTCATAACTTACTTTTTAGAGATGGAGAAATGAAGACTCAGCGGAGTCCAAGTAGCACAATCCAGCTGACGCTGCTGCTGGGAGCAGGGCTCCAGTCTGTCCTTCCTACATCATGGTCCTTCCACACTCACCATGGAGGCAACTGCGGGTGAGTTACCCTCTGAGTGTGTCGGAGGGAAAGCAGGCACTGACTTTTCCACCGAAGCCAAAGACCAGCAATAACAATACAATAAGCTATTAATACACTTCTCACAAGATAAGCTGTTCAAAGAAAAGTACTCAAAACAATGCGAAAGCAGATAAGATCAAAGAGCTGCTAGAAGAAAAGAAAGTTGTAAATTTAAAGGACATTTGACGCTAAAACAGCTTAGGTTTGAACTGTGCAGGTCCACTTATATACAGAAACTTTTCAATATATACGTACAGTACTATAAATGTATTTTCTCTTCCTCATGATTTTCATAGCTCTTTTCTCTGGCTTACTTTATTGTAAGAATACAGTATATAATACAGATGACATACAAAATATGTGCTGATCAACTGTACATGCTATCAGTAAGGCTTCTGGTCAACACCAGGTTATTGGTTGTTAAGTTCTGGGGGAATCAAAAGTTATAAACAGATAACTATGTTGGGTAAAGATGAGCACCCATAACCCTTGCACTGTCCAAGGGTCACCAGTATATAGAATTTGAAACACCTGATCTGACTTCAGTGCACATTCTCAAGTATTAAATGTTTTTTTAAAATATATTTTTATTCATTTCAGAGAGGAAGGGAAAGGGAGAGAGAGATAGAAACATCAATATGAGAATCATTGATCAGCTGCCTCCTGCATACCACCCACTGCAAATGGAGCCTGCAACCCAGACATGTGCCCTGACTGGGAATCAAACCATAACCTGGTTCACAGGTTGACACTCAACCACTGAGCCACACTGACCAGACTGATAAGTGTTTTTGTTGTGTGTTTTTATTTTTTTTATTTTTTTTTTAATATATTTTATTGATTTTTCACAGAGAGGAAGGGAGAGAGACAGAGAGTCAGAAACATCGATGAGAGAGAAACA
>NW_005354829.1:2557223-2574507 GCF_000412655.1 Myotis brandtii
CTACAACCTGGGCATGTGCCATTGACAGGAATCAAACCTGCGACCCTTCAGTTTGCAGGTCCGATGCTCTATCTACTGAGCCAAACCAGCCAGAGCTAAAAAATGTTTAAATGAACTTCTCAAATACTTTTCTTCTTTGCAGCAAATTTACCTATAAATATAGGATAAAATCTGGCCGTTGGAAAAATGAGGATATAAGTTAGCTAATGCTAAAAATATTTTAAGCAGTGCTAAATATGGCAACAAGAGCATGACGTGAGTCCATTATTCAAAAAACAGGCTTTATCCTGTGAAAATTTCAGCCCTAAATGAAAATTTCAGCCAACAGCATAGGTGGAAAGGCATCATAACAATGAAAAAATGAAGGGATTTTCCCCCCTAAGGTTTAAAACAAACTCTTATGACATAAAACTCATATGACACATTTTTACTTTTGAGATGATATAATCTATAAATATAAAAGCCTAAGCAACCAGAATGCCAGGACGACCCGTCACTCTGAAGTGCACTGACCATGAGGGGGAGACACTCAATGCAGGAGCTGCTCCCTGGTGTTCAGTGCGCTCCCACAGCCAATCTCCCCTGGTCCCTCTCGTAATTATATAAGAGGTAACTGTTGGAGAGAACTTGGTGGAAGGCAACTTCCTATGAATCTGTAATTATTTCCAAATAAAAAGTAAAAAATACTAACTTTTGAGGAAGTTAACTAATAAAAATAATGCACAGTTATTGCACATCATTTCATGACCTATTGATATTATGATCAATTGTGATTACTTTAGTGTGTAGTTGGTCTCTTGCTTCTGCTGTTACATTATTTTTTTAGCCCAAGTTAAGCACTATCAGGAATACAAGGCAGACTCATTTCCAATATCAGCATCAAAAGCAACTCACTAAATGTCAAATATATTTTTCCATCAATTCAGGCTGCTATTTATACCATTTAGATATCTGAACCTTCACATTGGTTTATAGTTTACTTTGCCTGATGTTCATTCAGAAAATTAATCTCAAAGCACAGAAGACAGTCTTCTGCATTGGTTCATTTAAAGATTGCCAATGTTGACAGAATCTTTTTTGATGTTATATATTGTGATATTGTGACTAAATTCTGTTCTTAATTGAAATGGCAAAAGACCTGATTTTAGACATTTTTAATTTTATAAATATAGTCTAAATGAATTATGATTCCTATGTCACATCCATAATGTTCAGTTACTTAAGGACATTAATATGTGCTTCTAATGGAATGTTGGGAGTTGGAAAAGACCAAAAGAGTCATATAACCCACACACCACACTTTATAGATGATAAACCTCAGGCTTAGTAAGATCAGATGACTTACTTGCTAAAGCGACCAGTTATAACTGACAAACCTGGGACATCTTTATCATTATAAACTATTTGTAGCTAAATATTGTTCGCCTGAGTTTAAAAAAAAAATCACACCCTCCCCCCACCTGGCAGCAATGTGACTTGAGGCAAGTGATGTACTTTATCTGTGCCTCAGTTTCTATACCTGTAACATGGGGATACTAATAGTGCAGTTGTTGAAGTTTTTCTGAAGTGGTTTGATACCTTTAATTCTAGATATGCTAGATTTTAGCTGAGGTGATTTTATAGTAATTCTAGATATTCTTTTTTAAATTAAATTTATTGGGGTAGCATTGGTTAATAAGATTATACAGGTTTCAAGTGTACATTTCTATAATACATCATCTGGATGTTGTATTGTGTGTTCACCATCCAAAATAAAATCATCTTCTGTCACCAAATATTTGACCCCCTTTACCCTTTACTATCCCCTACCACCCTTCCCTCTGGTAACCACCATACTGTTGTCTGTGTCTTTGTTTGTTTTTTTACTTGTTCATTTGTTGCTCTTAGTTTTATATCCCACATATGACTGAAATAATATGGTTTTTAACTTTTTCTGTCTGATTATTTTGTTTAGCATGGTATTCTCAAGGTCCATCCATGTTGTTGCAAATGGCAGTATTTCATCTTTCCTTATGGCTGAAGAGTATTCCAATGTATACCATATATGCATCATATCCTCTTTATCCAGTCCTCTACTGAAGGACACTTTGGTTGTTTCCATGTCTTGGCCACCATGAATATCGCCGCAATGAATATAGGAGTACATATATCTTTGTGAGTAAATGTTTTCACATTTTTTGGGTAGATACCCAGAGAAGGGATTGCTGGGTGATATGGTAACTGTACTCTTAATATTTTGAAGAACTGCCACACTGTTTTTCACAGTGACTGTACCAGTTTACATTTTCACCAGCAATAAATGGGAGTTCCTTTTTCTCCACAACCTCTCCAACACTTGTTATTACACGTCTTGTTGATAATGGCCATTCTAACAGGTGTGAAGTGGTATCTCATTGCAGTTTTAATTTGTATTTCCTTAGTAGCCAGTGAAGTTGAACATCTTTTTATACATCTGTTGGACATTTGTATGACTTCTTGGGAGAAGTGTCTGTTCAGGTATTCTGCCCATTTTCGATTGTTTGTTTGTTTGTTTGGAGAGGAGTTATATGTGCTCTTTATATATTTTGGATAGTAACCCCTTGTTGGAGCTGTTGTTTGAAAATATTTTCTCCTATTTGGTTGGTTGCCTTTTTGTTTTATTGGCAGCTTCTTTCTCTTTCTTTCTATTTATTTCTTTATTGTCTGTGTTTTGTATATTTGTATTTTCTGTGATACCAAAGATCACATATATTTTGCTAAAAACTTTATACTGGGTACCAAGCACATGATTAGTATAGAAATAAAATTTAATTAAGTAAATAAATGTGGATAAAAAGGCCCAAGGCATTGACCATCTTAAAAGGAGATAATTCATGTATATACATGATTGCAATATAAGTAAATATATACCAAATGCCATATAAAGGACAAACTAATTGTCCTGGGAACATAGAGTGTAGAAAGATGTGAGGGCAACATTAAAGAGTATTTGATGTTTAAATGGAGCCTTAAACTTGATAGGCAGAGCTGGAAAAGAAGACATTATATGCAAAAACAACTTTACAAGTAAATGCATGGAAATGGAAAAGTTCTATTAGGTATAACCAAGATATTAAGCAGGTTAGGACAGTAGAATTTATAGAGAGAGATCTGAATAATGGATTGAGGGTTTTGCACTTTGTTCAGTAGTAAAGAAAAAAATATTTCAAATTTTAAGCTGGATAGTGACATATTCAACAGTAAACTCAACAAGAGAGATTGAGAGAGGATAATACAGACCATAAGGGTGATCTCTCTCTGATTTGATCACAGTTTATCTTATCTTTCTATAAATTCTACTGTCCAGAGGTTCCAATCTGGCCTTCTTGAAATGGTAGAGTCCATCAGAATGTCTCCAGGGATACAGAAGTCCTCCTGCATATTTATGTAAATATTTTAGTGTAAGCATATTTTTAAGAGAGAGAGTCATAGCTTTTTCAGACATCTCAATCGAGTCTCTAATCTCACAATGTCAAGGAGGCTGGCTTACTTGCATCTAGTTTTCTCTTCTGGGGATACTTGATGCTTATCCATGGTCTTGGTCTTTCCTGCTTTGTCTGAATCATTTTGTAGCGTAAGACACTCTACCTAAATTAATTACAGCAAAAAAAGAGCACTCATTAAACACAATTATAATGTATGTATATCATTTATACTTGTTTCCATCCAGAAGAGAGTATTTTTTTTCTTCTCACCGATCTCAGCTTTTGAATCCAAGGCTAAGAATTCATATTCAGTGGATTAAATATATCCACCAGCCCTTTTAAAACTAACCTCCTCTTGACCTATCATGAGATTTATAAATTTCGTTCCGTACGTTTAATACAAATTACCTCTTAAAGGGCATATGCAAATACTCCAGCCATATATCCAGGTTAGTTTTTTAATACATAGATTAAAGAATCCTAAAAGCAGGTTTCTAAACAAAGAAGCAAAGTACCTCAGATTTCTATTCTGAAGTCTATTTAACTCTTATAGATTTTCAGGAATTGTTTATTTTCTACTAAGGGGATTTTAATTGGTAATGGTTTCTTGCCATGGTTTTCCTAGGTGTGAATATTAGCCATGAAGCCTGTTTTCTCAGTCACTGAAAGCATAATTTAGAAATGTTGGTATTGATCTGTTCTTGCAGTGCAGGCTCTGGCACCCCAGTCAGGCAATCTCTCTTACAGGACTCAAGCATTCATTCCCTTAGCTGTTGGTAGCTGGTTGATTTCAGGTCTTGCCCTTGACAATGAGAACTCCTCCAGCCGTGCTTCACCCACGGTGCAAGAAGTCCAGAAGCCAAGGGGACATGTTCACATGGAGTTCATGCCCCTCCTTCTGTACTACTCCATGGCTACTCAAGGCCTTGAAATCCCTGCCCAAACAGACTAAATCTCACTTCCTTAGTAGAAAGTAGTATAATTATGACAATTAGTCCATGTTTCTGTACATTTGATGGAAGAGGTTTTTGTATTTGCTTGTTTGTTTTACTCAGTATAATTTCCCGGAGAGTCATCCAGGAAGTTGTAAGTATCAATGGTTCATTATATTTTAGTACAGAGTAGTATTTTCCAGGATGAGGCATTACTAGTACAGTTTGTTTAATCATTTTAGGATATGAGTTGCTTCCTTTTTTGGGTTATTATTAATAAAGTTGCTGTAAACATTTGTGTATGGGCTTTTCATGTGAACATAAATTTCCATTTTTCTGGAGCAAATGCCTAAGAGTGCAAATGATAGATCACATAATAATTACATGTTTAGTTTTTTTAAATTATATTTTATTTTTATTGTTGACATTATTACAGTGTTCCCCATTTTCACCCCCTTTACTCCCCTTTACCACCTCCTCCTTCTGGCCCTCACCCCATTGTTGTCTGTGTTATTGGACTATGCATATATGTTATTTGGCTATTCTCTTCACTTTTTGCATCCCATCCGCCCCACCCACATCCCCTCTGACATTTGTCAGTCTGTACACAATGGAATACTATGCAGTTGTAAAATGAAAGGAACTCTTACCTTTTGCAACAGCAGGAATAGACCTGGACATTATAATGCTAAGTGAAATAAGCCAGTCAGAAGAAAGACAAATACCATATGATCTCACATGTGGAATCTAAAGAACAAAATAAATTGGTGTACATGTTTAGTTTCATAAGAAACTGCCAAACTGTCTTCCAGATTGGCTGCACCATATTACATTTACACCAGCATTGTATGAATGATCCAGTTTCACATCCTCACCAACAGTTGGTGTTATCACTATTTTTATTTTAGCCATCCAGATATGAATATAGTAATTGTCTCATCATGGTTTTAATTTGTATTTCCCTAATAGCTAATAAAGTTGGACATCTTTTCAAATGCTTATTTGCCATCTGTATATTTTCTTCAGTAAAATGTCTGTTCATGTTTTTTGCCCATTTCTAATTGGATTATTTATTTTTTCACTGTTGATTGTTTAGAGTTCTTTATATATTACTAGAGGCCTGGTGCATGAAATTTGTGCATGGGGGGGTGTCCCTCAGCCCAGCCTGCACCCTCTCTAATCTTGGGGGATGTCCGACTGCCGGTTTAGGCCAGATCCCACAGGGATTGAGCCTAAACCGGCAGTCAAACATCCCTCTCACAATCGGGGACTGCTGGCTCCTAACCGCTCACCTGCCTGCCTGCCTGATTGCCCCTAACTGCTTCTGCCTGCCAGCCTGATCGCCCCCTAACTGCTCTCCTGCCAGCCTGATTGATGCCTAACTGCTCCCCTACTGGCCTGATGGCCCCCAACTGCCCTCCCCTGCAAGCCATCTTGTGGTGGCCACCTTGTGGTAGCCATCTTATGGTGGCCATTTGGTGAATACGTGAGGGCAGCCATCTTGTGATGATGTTGCGCAGAGGCATCACGCCACCTAGGCTTTTATTATATAGGATTCCAGATATTAGTTCTTTGTCAGATATGTGCTCTGAAAATATTTTTCCCAGTCTATAGTTTATCTTTTTCAACCTCTTAGGAAAGTCTTGTGCAGAGTAAAATTATTTAATTTTGATGAGGTCCAACATATCAAATTTTCCTTCTATAAATTGTGCTTTTAGTGTCAAGTCTAAGAATTTCTTTGCCTAGAATTTGAAGATTTTCTCTTATGTTTTTTCTAAATGATTTATAGCTTTATTTATTTATTTATTTATTTATTTATTTATTTATATGTTTTATTGATTTTTTACAGAGAGGAAGGGAGAGGGATAGTTAGAAACATTGATCAGCTGCCTCCTGCACACCCCCTACTGGGGATGTGCCTGCAACTGAGGTACATGCCCTTAACCGGAATCGAACCTGGGACCCTTCAGTCTGCAGGCCAATGCTCTATCCACTGAGCCAAACCGGTTAGGGCTAGCTTTATGTTTTATATTTAATGTCTATGATCTATTTTGAGTTAGTTTCTGTATAAAGTGTGAGGTTTCAGTTGATGTCCACTGAATTAGCTTTTTCAAAGATAAGTTGCCCATATCTGTGTGGGCCCATTTATGTGTTTTCTATCCTGTTTCATTGATCTAGATGTCTACCCCTTCACCAATATCATACTGTCTTGATTAATGTATCCATATTGTAAGGCTTAAATATAAGGTAGAGATATGTCTCCAATTTTATTCTTCTTTTTCAAGAATGAATTAGTAGAGGTAGAGGGATGGGTGGAGGTGGAAGAGGGCATAGAGAGGATAAATGGTGATGGAAAAATAAATATAAAAAAGGAATGAATTAGCTACGCTAAGCTTGTACCTTCCAATATAAATTTTAGAATAAGTTTGTCTATATTATTACAGATTTTTGCATGCTGAGAACTTTTATTTAAAGTTAATGGTTAAGCATAAAATGTTCCTTTTTTTATAGTTACTATTACTAAATAGAAGATAATATTGCAGCTAACAATACAGCAAGCACCTTTATTAAAAATAAAATATGTGCTATTATTACTACAAATCTGCCATTAAGAATAGAGCATTTGGCCCTAGCCGGTTGGGCTCAGTGGATGGAGCGTTGGCCTGCGGACTGAAAGGTCTCGGGTTCGATTCCTGTCAAGGGCATGTACCTGCATTGCGGGCACATCCCCAGTGGGAGGTGTGCAGGAGGCAGCTGATCGATGTTTCTCTCTCATCAATGTTTCTGACTCTCTATCCCTCTCCCTTCCTCTCTGTAAAAAAATCAATAATAAAAAAAAGAATAGAGCATTTGGGACCATGTAAAATTTTGGTAGCATCTTATACACAGTGCCAGTTGGTTGAGAAGGATTGGAATTAGAAGAGACCTACCATGGTCTCTTGTAACCACATATGCATCATGCTTAGAAAAGTAAAGCAAAACTCAGTAGAAGAACATCGTTATTTGAAACTTCCATTTTTCTATTTCATTGGTCTTATGAGGGGAACGATGTCATTTAAGCTATCCTGCCTTTCCTTGACCTTGGATGAAGATAAGATACCTCTGGGTTTTCTGTTTTGTCGTTGCCACTATACTGTGTCTTCAAGCTTGGAGAGCAATTCAACAATTTTTTTTAAAAATCACATCGCAAGCATATCTCTCCCAAACAATTTATTTCCCTGATTCTTTTTTTCTTTTCTTTTTTTTTTAATCCTCACTTGAGGATGTTTTCCATTGATTTTTAGAGAGTGGAAGGGAGAGGGAGAGACAGAGAGAAACACCAAAGTGAGAGAGACACATCAACTGGTTGCCTCCGCATGGTCCCTGCAAACGGGGAACGTGCCCTTGACCAGAATCGAACCCGGAATCCTTCAGTCTGCAGGCTGATGTTCTACCCACTGAAGAAAACTGGCTAGGGCTTCCCTGATTCCTTTTAATCCCATTGGTGAACGAACCCTAGTTAGAACCTGTAATAGGTAATTTTGGAGGGTCCCTCTCAGCCCACTGCCACATTTCCTTGAAAGCTGCCATGCTTTTACTATGCAGTCCTATTCTTCCCTCTCTCAACTCTAAGGCTGGCCACAGGTGGATGAACTAGAGACGGATGCTTGACCTTCACTCTTCCTAATCTACTGTATCTCCCAGGAGTTTGGAATCTGAATTAGAACATGCTAGTCATCCTGAGGGCATAGCAAGCTGGCAGCCAAGGCTGCCACCATAGGGAAGTCTTTTTTAGCCAACACTCCTGGAATCCACTTTGTCGATTTTCTGTGAGGTCAAAGATAATAAATACTGAGTTTGTATTTTGCCAATGGAAAAATGCACTGAAACATAGGCTAAGCCAAGGGAATGTCTCAAAAGTATAATTTTGCCTCTAAAAATGAGGAGGAAATGAAAAAGGTTTCTTTGAACATGTGAACATGAATAAGGACAAATTATTTCTGGCAAAAATTCCCTAAGGATATATTTCCAAAGTGAGAAGTGTGGGTGGTTTCTCAGGAGCAAAATGTACTATACAGTGGGTTTTCCTTTGCTTTTGTGCTGTTTTCTCCAAAAGATGTTTCTAGTTGTTGTGCAAAGTACAGGAAGATATGAGCCCACAACCCAGGCATGTGCCCTAACCAGGAATTGAACTGTGACCTCCTGGTTCATAGGTCAACGTTCAACCACTACCACAGCCAGGGAAGCTATATTGAGTAAGCTGAAATATGCTTTCAGAGTCCTCTTCTATTTTTACCCTCCCATATCCTCTACATTGTACCTTTATCTTTCATGTTTTTTAAGTAAGGCTTTCGTCAGGAGAGGATCTACCAAATACATACTATATATGTATGTAAGAGAGAAAGTGATGTGAGAGGCTGCCTTGTGGCCTTTTAATATACACAATATTCAACAGAACTTATTTTGAGAAAACTATAATCTAAGACACAAACAAAGCTTTAAAAACTTGTTGACTATTCAGAGGAAGGCCTACAATTATCTAGAACGTTAAGAGAAAGAATTAGTTCATGCTGTAGTCCAGAAGCTGAATTGAGCATCACATAGCAGGGGATGCTGCTGCTCCTAATTCATCTCACAGCTCTTCTTTCTGTCCTTTAACACAAGGAAGATGGATAGGGATTTGGGGTAGGAGGGGAGAGGGGCCCAGGTGATCTTTCTGTGTTTGATTTGACACTTTTGATTGAGTGTCCTTTATTTTTTAATTCGCTCATTTTCTAAAATTTTTGTTTCCTTCCTCCAATGCCGCGGGTTTCTGCCCACACCCTCTCCTCTAAGTGGGGAGGGAGCTGAGTCTCTAAGCCAGTGGTTTTCAATCTTGGCTGCACATTAGGATGAGGCCCAGAAATCAGGATTTTAAAAAGATTCCCAGGTGATTCTAATGTGCAGCCAAGGTTGAGAACCACTGCTCTAAGCGAATTTTCTCTGCTTCAGAAGGCATCACAAGGAAGCCCAAGAATAAACATCACCCTCCATTTTTCACAATTAAGGCTTGTTAATTGCATGTGTTTCAGTTTCTAACTTTTATGATCTCTCCCTTTTGTCCTTCACACAGTTGGTTTAGTAAGACTGGGATTGCATCCACATTATTAGGAAAAACTGAACTATTAGCTGGCTGATTACTGCAGGCAATGCCAAACAGTTCAATTTCCCCCCAAATGAATATATACATATTTTAAAATATTGAATCCGCTCTTATTTTTCTTAATGCTGGAAAAGATCTCCATTTCCTTAGAAGAAAAATATATGTATGCACCTTATATTAAACCCCTTTAGAAATAAACACAATTTCTACTTAGGTCATGTACCAGCTTTGGGTTTACTTGATAAAGATGTAAAAAAACACACACACAAAAAAAAAACACAAACAAACCTGGAGACCATTCACCATTATGGGTAAACTTATGTCAGAAGAATAACAAAAACTACTGTTCATTGAAGGTAATAATAAATAATGCTTATTGAACACTTTCTATATGTTGGCTTTCTTTTAAATGCTTAACCTGTAATATCTCATTTGATTTTTACAAAAATCCTGTATGGTATGTTTTCCTCAAGTTATCATTGTCATTTTCCTTGTGGGATCACTGAAGCACAGAAACATAAGAGAGTTGTTTAAGATCACAAAGCCCAGAGGGACAGAAGTGGTAGTTAAATTTAGAGCCCATTCCGGAAAATATGCTTTAAGCTCAATTCCACACTTCCTTTCAGTGATTTGAGGAATGCATAAAGAACTTAAAATAACCTTGACTGGTTTGGCTCAGTGGATAGAGCGTCAGTCTGCGGACTGAAGAGTCCCAGGCTCGATTCCAGTCAAGGGCATGTACCTTGGTTGTGGGGTGTACAAGTAGGGGGTGTGCAGGAGGCAGCTGATCAATGTTTCTCTCTCATCGATGTTTCTAACTCTCTATCCCTCTCCCTTCCTCTCTGTAAAAAATCAATAAAATATATTTTTTAAAAGAATTTAAATGATCTCTTTTAAGCAAGTATGTATTGTGTTTAAGTACAGCTGTTAGAGGATTCATTCTCAGCCACTGCCTTTGCATTTTTGACTTCTAAAAACATCTTTTATTATGACCCCATTTACTTGGTTCTTACTCATAAAAGCATGATAAATTGCTTCATATTCAATAGTACAGGAGTAAGGAAATGGTACATTTTGATAACAGATGATTGAATATAGTGTGTAAGATTATCTACATGAGATTCAACTAGATCAGTTGTGTCTCTCTCCATCCCAGATTTCTTGTCTTTAAAGCTCCTTTTCTAAAAGCCTCTTTGCCACATCCACATGGATCTCACACAAGCATTGCAAATCCCTTCCATAACGGCCACCACCAGCCTCCACCTTGCACACAGATCCAAATCTGCTTTTTCTTTTCGTTTTCTTTGTCTCCCTTTGCAGAACCACCAATTACCAGGAAAAGAAAATAGAATTATCTTAATTTCCCTTCTCCTTTTTGCCAAACATTACCTCTAAAATATTGTATTTCCTCTCTCTCTGCCTCTGTACCAAAGCTTTACTTGAAACTCTTCTCATTTCTCAATTAACCTTCTCTGGTTCTTCTAGGTTGTCATTTCCAGTCTACCTTCCAAACAGCTGCCAGATTTTCCTAACATGCAAATCCTATCCTACTACTCATTTGCTTTATTTCTTAGCAGCTCCTCCTACCTTCAGGATGAAGTTCAAACTCCTGCTACCCTTCCAGACTTACCTCCCCAAATGTACATACACACCTTTCACTTCAATCACACCAATGCACACTCAGTCTCTTATAAGGTCAAATGTTTCATGACTGCTATAATCCCATGGTTCCCAGCCCTACTTAATTGCCTGGTTGACTTCTATTCTTCCCCCGTACGGATCAATCACTACCTCTTTTTAGAAATGTTTTTCTCATCAAAATGCCACAGCCCCCAACTAAATTAAGTATTTTTTCTGCATGCTTCTACTTCCCTCCCACACTCTATTTGCTCTGTTATATATGTTGAAACCTCTACTCATCGTTTTGATTTATATATTTTTGGTGCATCTTCTCAGTGTGAGGCTTTCAAAGACAGGGACTATGTTCATCATCTCTGTATCCCAGCACCTTGATTTGTGCCTGACACCTTGTAAGTGCTCAAACACATGCTTGTTGAATTGAACTGACATTTTAATGCGTGCCCTAAAATTGTGATTAGCAATAAACAGAACTATTGTTGGCTGCCCTGAACAATAAGAACAAATGCAAAATGACAGAAAATTGAATATAACAGAAAATAACTTTCAGGGCTGTTATGGCTCTTTGCACATTACATCTAATTACCTCCATATTCTACTTCTACATCTATGCTAATTTATAATGTAAGCAATGTTCAAAGATTTATGATTATGGGACCTCACGACTTTGAATCACCAAGCTTCAATTATTTCCGATATAGTTTATCTTCTATCACACACATATTTTGTATGCACGCGCACACAAGCCAGATTACATCAACCTGAAAGTAAAAACTGAATCAAAATTATTATTATAAGTTCAGTTTTTTCCTCTTCTCTACGCTGCTATGCAGAAACTTTAGACTCCTCACAAATTCCTCCTGAATAATTCTGGGAGAACTCAAGCAGGTTCCCAAGTGTGCTGAGGAAACTAGTCGTCTTGACTACCTCTAGGACCTGCCATGCTCCTCCTGTCCTGCTCCAGCTTGCCCTGGCTATGCTTTCTGTTGCTGTGGAAGCCTTCTGTGTCATAGGCGGTTTTGTGTTCAGCAATATGGTATCTGTGCCCAGAGTGCTAATGCCCAGCCCTCTCCACTCCAAAAAGACTGTCATTAAAATCAGCTTGGATAACCTAAGACAGGGTAGGCATATGGTTAGGATATTAATAAAATATAGGCACCAAAAATATTTGGTAAATCATTTTACTTGCTATTCAAAAAATTCATTTATTTTGTTTTTATAGCAAAAACATAATTTGAAAATTTTTTCTTACATTTATTTAACCATCTGGAATTACTACTACTACTACTATTATTACTATTATTATTATTATTATTATTATTATTATTGGTTGTCCACATGGGAGAATCATACTCTCTGTAGTCTCAGGGCCTCAAGAAATCTGAAGGCAGCCTTCATGAACACTAAAGTCCACAGCTGTCCGGACAGCACCTGTAGGTGGCCAGTGTGAAGGGTGCTGATGTCCACGCTGCTAACTCCATCTCATCTTTGAAGCCCAAACATATGCTTGACATTTCCCAGATCAATTTTTCCCTTTATTCTCTTTTTTTAATTTTTTATTGATTTCAGAGAGGAAGCGAGAAGGAGAGAGAGATAGAAACATCAATGATGTGAGAGAATCATTGATTGGCTGCCTCCTACACACCCCCCACTGGAGATCAAGCCCACAACCCAGGTATGTGCCCTTGACTGGAATTGAACCTGGGACCCTTCAGTCTGCAGGCTGACGCTCTATCCACTGAGCCAAACCAGCTAGGGCCTCTTTGTTCTATTTTTATTGCAACTTTCTAGTTGTCAGACTTGGGTGTGAATTCATGAAGACTGAAGTAAAGGACCAATTTGAAGGACTGGATCGGAAATATTCTTTTTTTTTTTTTTCAGATTTTGGCCTTGGCTTCGTAATGGTCTTTCCTCTTGAGATAAGTTGCTTATGGGGAGGCACCTTGGATAGACCCTCCTCCCCCTAACCCTACCACCCCAGTGGAGGTGGGTTTACAGGGAGGGCCACTGAAATAAGGTTCTGTATGGAAACCCTGACTCACTAATACATTTCTAAATATTTTTTGGTGACAGTTTTTGAATGAAAATAATGTTTTATTTAATCAAACTCTAGTTCACAGGACTACTTCTGCAAGCAACCTGATTAATTGAGGTGTTACTGTATCATTTTGATCTCAGAATTCAAAAAATAAATATTTGAGGATTTTAAAAAGAATCAAGAAATGCACAGTACCAAACATTAAGGTAGCCTGTGTTAAAAATAAATAGGACAATTTAGGTGATACAAACAAACTTTAGTTAATACTTCATGAAGACAGTCTCTGTTCCCAAGGGTCCAGAGAATTGCAAAATGGGGTGAAAGACGTGAAGCTTTTATAGGAGAAAGAAATAGGAGCAAAGAAGAGAAAAATAGAAAATAACTAAGAACAAGAAACTATAGAGCCCAGAGTTGGCTTGTTTTGGGATTAGATAACTGGATATACAGTATTTCTGGTCAAGTAGAACATTTACAGGGATCTGAAAGTTTTCTAAGTTTCACCCTGTAACACCGTGGGCAGGAGAGGCTCCATTTTGGCCTAGAAGTTTATTTTAACACTTGCCACATGTAGCTCATGTCCAAATTGTCCCTAGATAGTCAGGGGTTGAATCGGAGCTACAGAAGCCAATCGAATACATCATCCTTACCTAATTATTCCACATGGCAATGTTCAGTTGGCCTCATCAGTTATTGGAACAAGGATGAGAGGATTTCTTTCTAATCCGTATCTCAATATCCGGGTTTACCCGAGTCTATAGGAAAATTTCCAAAAGCTAACTATAATGATTTTTCTCATTTAAGAGCAAAAGAAGTGGCAGTAACAGTAACAACGAGAGCCAAAGCTGTGTTGATTCTTTTTCTAGGCCATCTGCTCTTCTCTTTGTGCTTTGTATGGTAGCGGCTGTGAGATCATTGAATAACATAACTGAGAATAAGCAAAACAGACTCTACTTTCCTGAACCCTAAATTGCTAAAATAGTCTTGTTTAAGAATTCATCTTTAGGAGAGACCAAGATGGCGGCATAGGTAAACACCGCAGACTGCTGCCGCAAACAACCACTTCAAAAATACAACTAAAAGACGGAACGGACATCACCCAGAACCACAGGAAGGCTGGCTGAGGAGAGACTCTTCAACTAGAAGGAAAAATAACAGCACACCGAGGCTCAGAGGAGGCGCAGTGTGGAAAAAACTCAGGTGCGGAGGTGCGCGCGCAAAGCGGGCTGGTGGCTGAGAGCGCGGTTGTCGTTTTCGGTCAGGGGGGAGTCTCAGACTCTGAGCTCCAGATACGGGCGAATCGCTGGGGACTCGGACCCAAACGGGAGAAGCGGGAGTGTCTGGCATCAGTTGGAAGGCAGCTTTCCCTCCGAGGTTTGCAGCGGTTCCGGGGGTTCTGAGAAGCAGAGCCTCTGGGAACGGGACTGAGAGGGGCCATAACCGCTCCCTCCGCCCGCCCGCCCTGTTGAGCCCGCCCCGCCCAAGCCCTGCGCAGAGCCATTTGCCAGATCGCCTCAGGCAAAGGCTAGATTAGCACCTCCCCAGAGGACAGAAGTTTTCCGCGGCAGACACAGCTGATTCACACAGCCAGTCGGCCTGGTGGTCAAATCCCTCTAGTATTAACTACAACAATCAAGGCTCAACTAGAACAAGACTGCGCACAAAGACCACTAGGGGGTGCACCAAGAAAGCATAAAAAATGCGGAGACAAAAAAACATGACAGAAATGGACGATATAGAGCTAAAAAACGCAATTTTGAGGGCTTGCAATAAACTTTTGGAGAGCTTCACGAAAACTAATGAGACCCTCGATGCTATGATAAAGAAACTAGAAATTAAGCATACACGCTCTGAAATAAAGAATATTACACCCAATAGCAGACCAGAGGAGCGCAAGAATCAAGCCAAAGATTTGAAATGCGAAGAAGCAAAAAACACCCAACCGGAAAAGCAAAATGAAAAAAGAATCCGAAAATACGAAGATAGTGTAAGGAGCCTCTGGGACAGCTTCAAGCGTACCAACATCAGAATAATAGGGGTGCCAGAAGATGAGAGACAGCAAGATATTGAAAACCTATTTGAAGAAATAATGGCAGAAAACTTCCCCCACCTGGTGAAAGAAATGGACTTACAGGTCCAAGAAGCGCAGAGAACCCCAAACAAAAGGAATCCAAAGAGGACCACACCAAGACACATCATAATTAAAATGCCAAGAGCAAAAGACAAAGAGAGAATCTTAAAAGCAGCAAGAGAAAGAAACTCAGTTACCTACAAGGGAATACCCATACGACTGTCAGCTGATTTCTCAACAGAAACTTGGCAGGCCAGAAGGGAATGGCAAGAAATATTCAAAGTGATGAATACCAAGAACCTACAACCAAGATTACTTTATCCAGCAAAGCTATCATTCAGAATTGAAGGTCAGATAAAGAGCTTCACAGATAAGGAAAAGCTAAAGGAGTTCATCACCACTAAACCAGTATTATACGAAATGCTGAAAGGTATCCTTTAAGAAGAGGAAGAAGAAAAAGGTAAAGATACAAATTGTGAACAACAAACATGCATCTATCAACAAGTGAATCTAAGAATCAAGTGAATAAATAATCTGATGTACAGAATGAACTGGTGATTATAATGAATCAGGGACATAGAAAGGGAATGGACTGACTATTCTTGGCGGGGAAAGGGGAATGGGAGATGCGGGAAGAAACTGGACAAAAATCGTGCACCTATGGATGAGGACAGTGGGTGGGGAGTGAGGGCGGAGGGTGGGGCGGGAACTGGGAGGAGGGGAGTTATGGGGGGGAAAAAAAGAGGAACAAATGTAACCTGAACAATAAAGATTTAATTAAAAAAAAAAAAAGAATTCATCTTTAAATATAAAACTGAACATTTAAGCTATTTTGTGATAAATGCTGTTTATTAGTTTGGGTAAATCTAAGCTGCAGTGACAGGAAAGAAATGGAGTGTATATTTAAAAAGTGGTAGTTTATTTCTCTATCATATAATAACCAATGTCACCCCCCAAAATAAAAAATATAAGTAGAAAGCTTAATGAGGAACAAATTGCTTTATCAGAGGGCAAACTGCCTTTAAATATAATGTGATCTAAACAGATATTGCTAAGCCACATTTAGTATCCTATATAATAAAAGCTTAGCCAAAACCGGTTTGGCTCAGTGGATAGAGCGTCGGCCTGCGGACTGAAAGATCCCAGGTTCGATTCCGGTCAAGGGCATGTACCTGGGTCGTGGGCACATCCCCAGTAGGAGATGTGCAGGAGGCAGCTGATCAATGTTTCTCTCTCATCGATGTTTCTAACCCTCTATCTCTCTCCCTTCCTCTCTGTAAAAAATCAATAAAATAAAAAAAAGCTTAATGTGCTAAGTGTCCGGTCGTCCTGTCAGCCATTCAACCAATCAAAGCGTAATATGCTAATGATATGCTAAGGCCGCTCAACTGCTTACTATGACATGCACTGACCACCAGTAGGTTAGCTTGCTGCTGGGGTCAGTTGATCGGGACTGAGTGAGACAGGCTGGACACACCCTGTAGCCTTCCCACAGTCCCTCCCCAGCTGGCCAATCTCCTGCGTCCCTCTCCATCCCCAATCGTGCACCCAATTCTGAGGCCCAGGCTCCTCACATGTAAACAAGGGGTTGTACTAAACTCTTGCATGTCTAAGATTTTGCAAACATATTGATTTAAAAAATAGTAGTTAAGAGTGTGGGTTCTCAAGCCCATTAGCCTGGGCTTGAATCCCAATTCTCTCACCATCTGTTGTCACTTTTGGTGAATGACTTAATAATTATGTACTCAGTTATCTCATCTGAAAATGTGCCAATGATGGGCCTTACTTCATAAGGTTAAATGAGGAGTAAATGAGGCAATATGTGTATAGTGAAGAGTGTAGTGCCTGGAACATGTACGGCCCAATTAGCATTTAATTATGTTGTACATAAAACAACTAGCTTTTATTTTATTATTATTTGAACTAAATATTTTTTATTTTATTTTTAAATTAAATTTATTGGGGTCACATTGGTTAATAAGATTATATAGGGACCTGGAGAGTATTATGTTAAGGGAAATAAGCCAGTCAGAGAAAGACAAG
>NW_005354829.1:2574589-2577150 GCF_000412655.1 Myotis brandtii
AGGGAAGATGGGGGTAGGTGGGTGGGTGGGGGGGTGGTGGGAAGAGATCAACCAAAGAACTTGTATGCATATATGCAGAACCCATGGACACAGTCAATAGAGTGGTGAAGCCCTGGGGTGGGGGGCAGAGGCTGGCTAGAAGGGGTCAATGGGGTAAAAAGAGGACAGATGTAATACTTTCAGCAATAAAGATTTTAAAATTTTTCTACCAAACTCTATTATCAAGTTATAGCATTTTTTTAAGTTTTTATATCAGAGTTTCTGATTAATGTAAAAATAACCAATATTACCCAAGGAGTCAATAAAATTTCAGTTTAAATAAATTAGAAAAAAAGATTATAGGCTTCAAGTATACATTTCTATGATATATGATCAGTATACATCATGTGCCCACCACCCAAAATCAAATCATCTTCTGAATTAAATATTTTTAACTGAAAAATTTAGTGAGCATTGGTTGGCTTGGCTTTAAGACTTCACACAGCCAATGGAACAGAATTCTTTTCAATAACTAAATAGTTTTCCTCACACCACCTGCTCTTTCCCACCAAAATAACTGATTGCCTTAGAGGAGTCCAAATGAGGTCAGGATTCATGTGTAATGGTTATCTCAGATATTGTTCAATCAAATATTATACAAAAATGACACCGGTGATTTTGGATGGATCTTTGGCAATAGGCAAAACAAAATTATCCTAGTTTTCTGAAAAAATGAACATCTTCTTAGCACATTTATTATTACTATTGATGTTCATTAGATGCTAAAGAGTTCAGAAACCCAAGGCCACAAGACTAGTAAGTTGTGGAACAACATCTCAACCATGGTATGGTTAACTACAAATACCTTGTATTTTAATATGCATACCCATACAGTGTGGCTTATTGAAAATTCTAGGTAATGGCTATCTACCAGTATAGAATATCCAAATCTTTAGAATCAGAAATTTTTGAAGGCAGAACTCCTGCGTCTGTTATTATTATGTTCTCCTATTTTTTTAGTGTCCCTTTTTGGCAAGATTTTATGTTCTTTGTTTTTCTTTGTCAGTGAGAGCCACTTACTTTGTTTTTAGTTCCATTTCTGAGAAATACTCTGAACCCCATAGTTCAATGCTTTCTTCTAGGATTTTCCCAGAGGCACATACCAGAGAAGAGAATGATTTGTGTCCTTATATTAGCCAAACAGTCTAGACATCAGCAATTTCCAAGTTAACCTTTTATATACCAGCAGGATAATCCCTTTTATTCATTTATTTTTATGACCTGGACAAAAGAGATACACAGAAAGACAAGAGGGTAATTTATCCTGAGTCAAATGAAAGGGAAAGAAGAAAAAGGGCAGACTAGGGCAAAACCAGGATAGCAAAGACTAGTAAAACCCTGTGAATTTGAATAATGCTCATCGCCTACCTTTTTTGAGCTCCAACTCCTAGGAGTGGGATCTGTGTTCCCCATCAATTACTCAGAGCAGCACATACAAAATCAACCAAACCATGGGTGAAGTTTTCAGCCCCATTTCCCCCTCTAAGAAATTGAGAGAAATATTAAGTATGTTCATTGCCTTCAGATATTATTTCAAATAATGATGAAATGGTCTTCTGCTCTTATCATTTTCATTTATTTAAGAGAGCTTTACCAAAAGTTAGCCTGTGCCAAGAACCTGACCTGGTAGTGGGGGCGAAGTGAGGGCAGGCTCTAAGACATATGCTATCCAGGTGATTAGGCACCTTAGAGTCTGGTGAAGAAGATGGACATGTAGTATGATAACAGTAATAGAAGGGAGTGAAAGAAAAGAGTTTGTTGTAACCTGATTGTGAAAGAGCTCCTAATTGGTATGCCGCTGTGCGTGAGTGGTGACAGAGCATTTTCCCCGTGTGGTCCTTCTGAATTAGTCAATGTTACAAAGATCTAACAAGGCCTAGCAGCAGGGGTGATACTTTAAATGCCCTCTCAGAAGCTTATTAGATGCTAAAGGACTTTTTTGATTAATAAACATAAAATCAAGCTATATTTCTTGAATAAACACAGGCTGGGAGATAGTCTACTTAGACTAGGAATGAAGGAAAGAGGTCTATTAGGCAAAGCCTGATCATTTGCATGTGGCTAATAAGAATATTGCCTAGAATTATCAAAGTAAATAAAATAGGCTAATGGAACAGTCCTCATTCACGAAGCCAAAAATAAGCTAGGGCAGCTGGGGTGGTCCTTGGGGAAATGACTGAAGCAGGCAGAAATCTGACTTTGCAACCTAGCCATGTACTTCCAGTTCCTTTTCCCCTTTGCCTGGCAACCAAGGTACCCTCCAGACCCCTGGTCTCTTACCATCCTTTTATTCTGTTGACAGTTAGTTGCCCAGAAGTCACCCTCCAAAGCCTTGGCTTCTTTAGCCTCCCTCCTTCTGCCTCACTCCTTGGCTTGTTTTGTTGTTGTTGTTGTTGTTGTTTTTTGGCTCCTTTGTTGTTGTTGTTGTTGTTGTTGTTTTAAATTTAAATTCTTTATTGTTTAAAGTATTACATAAGTCTCTTTTTTCCCTTATTGACTTCTCCCCGATCACTCCCACCCCC
>NW_005354829.1:2577188-2581573 GCF_000412655.1 Myotis brandtii
GTCTGATCGATGCTTCTCTGTCTCTGGATCTGTTTTTGTTCATCAGTTTATGTTGTTCATTATATTCCACAAATGAGTGAGATCATGTGATATTTATCTTTCTCTGACTGGCTTATTTTGCTTAGCATAATGCTCTCCAGTTCCATCCATGCTGTTGCAAATGGTAAGAATTCCTTCTTTTTTTACAGCAGCGTAGTATTCCATTGTCACTGGGGCTTTAAGACATGGATATATAATGGTGGGTGTCAGGCTGCAGTGGAGGAGGTATCTGGAGGCCACAAGCTTTTCTGCCTTTTGATGCCCAGCACATGGGGAACAACTTACTCTATCACCTCTGTCATGTCACCTGTGTGCCAACTGCTCTTGGTGACAGGGCTATCCAGTTATAATCCCTTCAGCCTTCAATAGAGGTCCCTTAGATAAGGACTCTTTTGATCTGTTGTGAATGATGAAAATCAAATTCTCTCCCTTTTGTGGTAAAAGTCTGAGACATAAATGTTAAGGACAAAATATCCTTACAGAGCCTTGTAGCAACAATATGAGTGTCTTTTCAAACTGGCCAAGCCGCTGAGCTGCAAGACAACTCATCATTCTTATGAACCTCAAACGTGCTCACTCTCCTGAGTCCTTACCCTCTTCACTCCGTTTCCGTGTGAAAAAATAATAATAATTTTAGGGTGCACTTAAAAGTGGACCATTTAAGGATTTATCTAAAGCATTGTCCCACTTTCCGTAATCCGCCCCCCATACCAGGATGTATATTTAAAATAACTTATTTACTGTATCTTAGCAACTGTCTCACAGCACAAGAGTGTGTTATCTAAAGCAAACTAATTCTGGCCACAAACTATAACAGCAAAGCAGCTAAATGTGATTGGTGTAGCTCTCCTGTGATACTGCGAGCCTGAGGCGTTACAGGAGATTAAAGGCATATTTTTCAGACCTGAGATGATCCATTATTCATGTTTAGCCCAAGGGATGGGCAACATATTTTGTTCCTAATTATAGAATCATAAAATTTTAGAGCTGAAAGAGATATTGGAGGCTGCCTAGTCCAGCCCTTTGATATTATAATAAAAGAAAATAAACTAAGGAAAAGAAACATAACTTGCTTTCTTCAGAGCACACAGGTGGTTACCAGCAGAGCTGGTTCAAGAACGCAGGTTTTCTGACTTTTAGTCCAGTAACTTTTTAATAATGGTGGTTGGCGTCTTTATTCCACATGGATCCATTTAAACTCATTTTTAAAATGGGCTTCCGAATGAATTATTTCTACATATATGAATATAGATTTGAAGAAGCTTGTTTTTTTTTCTTTTTACTTAAAAAAAATTTTTTTTATTGATTTCAGAAAGGAAGGGAGAGGGAGAGAGAGCTAGAAACATCAATGATGAGAGAAAACCATCAATCAGCACTCATATTGTTGCTACATGCCTCCTACAGTCCCCCTACTGGGGATTGAGCTGGCAACCTGGGCATATGCCCTAACCAGGAATCAAACTATGACCTCCTGGTTCATAGGTTGACGCTCAACCACTGAGCCACAACCGCAGGGCTAGAAGCTTCTATTTTTGTTCCAAAAATAAAGAAATGATCAATTCATTTTACATAATTCACAGCCCACTACTACCTTAGCAGATGTCACTGAAACTGAGAACTTCATATGTTAGTAAAAATCTAAGTGATTGCTTGTGATCAATGATAGAATCCATTTGCTTGTGCGTGTCTGAATTAAGAGAGACTCATCCAGTTGAGATATGGTTATAAGTGCTAGCTCTAGAGCCCAATTTCCTCAGTATAAATTCCAGCTCTATTTGCCACTACTCATGTTACTTTAGGAAAGTTGCCTGACACCTCTGTGCATCTTTGTCTCCAACTAAAAAGTTGGAGATTGGCTGGTCAGCATGCAGTGGCGCCTACAATTAAAAAGTTGGAGATACATTCATATTTATAGGAGTTTTGAGATAATAAGTTACTTTATTCAAAATGCTTATAACAGTTTTTGGCAAATAGTATGTAATATCTGTTAGCTATTTGCATTTGTAATGGGGAAGAAGTTATTAAGAGGATACTTAGGGTAAATTCTGACCACATCTTTCTTCTTTGATCTGAGAACCTATATTCAAATTTTGAGCCTCTAGCTTTATCATTAAGGATACTCTCAGTGGCTGTTCCATAAATAATGGCGAAGGACTTTCACTCATTTTCCCAGGGTTTTGGTTGTTTTTAAAATTCTTCTGATAAGCAATAGATGTATTGCAAGATGGCTAACCGGTAGCCCTGAGTAAAGGACAAAAACACCTTCAATATGATTTAAGGACCCATGACTTCAACCCCATTAACTAAATAAGCCAGCTTTTAAAAAATACTAGAAGTTTATTTAATTGAAAATAAATGAATAAACAAACTGAGGTCCTGAAAGTTCAAACCACTTATTCTAAGTATAAAAACAAATCAAAACAAAACATCACAGTCATCAATTTTGCTACATCAGTGAGTTAAAAGCAATGTTAAATAAAAAGTCTGAATTTTCAGCTTTTATTCAGGCATAAAAGAAGCAGTCTCTTGATATTTTCATATGTATTAATAAAGTCTGAAAGCAAACATTATTCTACAGACTACTAGGTAATCTGTAAGATGAACCAAAGGTTCAGAAAAAATAAGCAATATTGATAATGGAGAGAAGATATGCTTTGTACACTGACACATTATTGATAAATCATTAGAGCTGTTGCACTAAAACTACTGGAGTATGTAAAAAATCATTACAAATAATGAAAATGAATATCTTATGAATATATTTTATGGTTATAAAGGTTGTCCCAAAATTCACGCAAGAAGTAATTTTGATAGAAAACACAGGTTTATAATTAAAAATTGTAATTTTTTTATTGATTCATAAAGTATACAGTATAGGGTTATGTATGGAATAGCATATTGGGTAAATGGCCTCCACGGCTTTGCTGGCACATAGATTATCATGTCGTGATAGCGAGCACCATTAACTGTTATTGCCTGAGCAGCCGAATTTCGGTCATGGAAAATTTCAACAAAAGAGTGCGTATGTGCCAGCAAAGCCATGGAGGCCATTTACCTGATATGCTATTCCATACATAACCCTATACTGTATACTTTATGAATCAATAAAAAATTTACAATTTTTAATTATAAAGCTGTGTTTTCTATCAAAATTACTTCTTGCGTAAATTTTGGGACACCCCTTAAATGAAACATAAATAAAGTAAATGAGAGAAATGCTTACTTTGATCTTTAACTAGAACAAGGAATTATGTATTCTTTATTTAAAGGCTACATTGACATTTAAGAGTAAAAAGAAATGACATAATTTTTTTAAAAAACAAAAACTTAACTGTTTGCTGGTATCCATTAATACTACATATTCTCTAATTTGGATCATATCCTTGATTTAGCCAGTCTGTAACAATTATATAACTTACCATTATAACACTTCCATTTGAGTTGCATAAAGCATAAATATCTGAAAGCATTTTTAGCTTTGTTATTTATCTACTTAGAAGAAAGGTTCACAATAACTACATATCTATCAACAATTACTTTAAATATAAATGGACTAAGTGCTCCAATCAAAAGACAAAGGGGTGGCTGAATGCATAAGAAAAAAAGACCTATGCACATGTTGCTTAAAAGAGACTCACCAACTTACACCATACACAAAAATAAACTCAAAACGGATAAAGGACTTAAATGTAAGACGGGAAACCATAAGAACATTAGAGGAATCCATAGACAGCAAAATCTCAGACATATACCGAAGCAATATCTTCACCGATACAGCTCTTAGGGCAATGGATACTAAGGAGAAAATAAACAAATGAGACTACATCAAAATAAAAAGCTTTTGCACAGCAAAAGAAACCATCAACAAAACAACAAAAAAAGCCCACTGCATGGGAGAACATATTTGCCAATGTTATCACCTATAAGGGTTTAATCTCCAACATTTACAGGGAACTCACACAACTTAACAAAAGGAAGATAAACAATCCAATCAAAAAATGGGCAATGAACCTTAATAGATACTTTTCAAAAGAGGACATACAGAAGGCCAAGAGACATATGAAAACATGCTCAAAGTCACTAATCATCCGAGAGATGCAAATCAAAACGACAATAAGGTACCATCTCACACCAGTCAGAATGGCTATCATCAACAAATCAACAAATGACAAGTGCTGGTGAGGATGTGGAGAAAAAGGAACCCTCATGCACTGCTGGTGGGAATGCAGACTGGTGCAACCACTGTGGAGAACAGTATGGAGTTTCCTCAAAAAACTAAAAATGGAATTCCCATTTGACCCAGTGATCTCACTTCTAGGAATATATCCCAAGAAACTAGAAACACC
>NW_005354829.1:2581819-2585538 GCF_000412655.1 Myotis brandtii
CCAAAGGACTTGTATGCATGCATATAAGCCTAACCAATGAACACAGACAACAGGGGGATGAGGGCATGAGTGAGGGGGGTGTGGGAGGGGCAATGGGCCGATAAGGACACATATGTAATACCTTAATCAATAAAGAAAAAAATTTAAAAAAGAAACTCACTTCAGACTGAAAGACATTGAAAGTAAAGGTATAGAAAAAGATAGTAAATGAAAATGGGGGGAAAAAGCTGGGTCAGTAATTCTTATATCAGACAAAATAGACTTTAAAACAAAGTGTATAACAAGAGACAAAAAAGGACCCAGAAATTCCACTTCCAGTATTTGCAGTATTATTTTTTTATTCTTTACTAAGGGACCAGTGCACAAAAATTCATGTACCTGGCGGGGGGGGGCGGGGGGTCCCTCAGCCCAGCCTGCGTCCTCTCGCAGTCTGGGAGCCTTCAGGGGATGTCCAACTGATGGCTTACTAAGGGACCAGTGCACAAAAATTCATGTACCTGGGGGGGGGGGCGGGGGGTCCCTCAGCCCAGCCTGCGTCCTCTCGCAGTCTGGGAGCCTTCAGGGGATGTCCAACTACCGGTAAGCTGCAATCTGGTCTCCCTTTGCAGGAGGCGACGGGCAGACCAATCAGGGGACAGCGCTGTCCCGCGAGCAGCCGGCCCCACCCCCTCGATCGCCCCTCCTCCAGCCCTGGTCACCGTCATCTCCCCCCATCACCATCCCCTCCCTCTGTCTGCTGGCATGTACCTTGGCTGGCCTGGCACCGCCTGCTCACTGGCCCCGCCCCCTGTCGACCAATTGTTCTGCCATTTGGTTGATTTGCATATTACACTTTTATTATATAGAATTGATTAAAGTATTACATATGTCTCCTTTCCCCCATCCCCAATGACCTCTCCCCAACTACTCCCACCCCCCAGTACATGCCCTCACCCCCTTAATGTTTGTATTCATTGGTTAGGCTTATATGCATGCATACAAGTCCTTTGGGGCCCTGGTCAAGGCTTGTGCAGGAGGCAACCAATCCATGTGTTTCTCTCGCATAGGTGTTTCTCTCTGTCTTTCCTTCTCTCTGAAAATCAATGGAAAAAAATTTATATCCTCAGGTAAGGATTAAAAAAAGAGAAAGAGAGAGAGAGGCACGAGCCAGTAAAATAAAATCCAATCCCTTAGTTTTAAATACTAGGCCCTCCATATTTGGCTCCTGACTATGTCAAACTTCCCTTAATTATAATTCTCTCCATTGAACTTTGTGCTCCAGTAAAAATCTTTCTGCTTAGTGCTCTCTGGCCATTTCTGTTTTTTCACACCTCTGGGCCTTTGTACTCATCCCTTCTGAAAATCTCTTTCCCCATCCATCTCCATCTACTTGGCAAAGTCATCATTCCTGAAAGTAGGTCAGGCTGCTCCTACTTTTCCCAGCCTTCCCTCTATGCCAAGAAATAAAAACAGTCACTTCTACTACTCCTTCTAGGAGCATGTGTATTATCTGTTTGCATCTTGTGCAACCTGGTGCTCTCAGTTACTAGATATAAAGGAAGCAATAAGTGTTTGATAAAAGCATAACAAATGCACAGGGATGTGTTAGTTGTCACCATAATACTTCTGCAAATCACTTAAGTTGTAATCACATAGAGACTATTCAACTATCATTTCCAAATAATACCATTGGTGTCAAAATATACAACCATTAGCCCTGACCAGTTTGGCTCAGTGGATAGAGCATTGGCTTGTGGACTAAAGGGTCCTGGGTTCGATTCCAGTCAAGTGCATGTACCTTGGTGTAGGCACATCCCCAGTAGGGGGTGTGCGGGAGGCAGCTGATTGATGTTTCTCTCTCATCTATGTTTTAACTCTCTATCCCTCTCCCTTCTGCTCTGTAAAAAATCAATAAAATATATTTAAAAAAAGATTGCTATGGTAATTAGAGGGCATATATATATATATATCAATTATCTGTGGCATTCATGGTTATCTACACTAATAAAAGAGAAAATGCAAATTGACCGTACCTTCGCAACACCCAACAGCCAATCAGGAGTGAGTATGCAAAATAACCTAACAAAGATGGTGGGTTAATTTGCATACATAGGCACTGATTTGCCAGGGGAGGGACAGGATGCTGACGACGCAGGTGTTCCGCACAGCCCCAAGCCGCCCTGGGCCTCTAGGCAGCGTGGGAAGGCGGAAAGGAGTCTCTGGCCCAGAGCAAAGGTGGTGTTGGCAGCCAGGGGAAGGAAAGTCCATTCTTGCATGAATCTTCGTGCATCGGGCTACTAGTATGTAGAATAAAAACATATTTCAAAATTCCATTTAGTCAATATCTATGCCAATATCCAAGGTCTTTCCCCTTCATCCCTCCTTTCTTTCTTTTCTTTTCTTTCCCCTTCCTTCTTTTCTTTTTTTCTTTTCTTTTCTCTTCTCTTCTTTTCTTTTCTCTTCTTTCTTCCTTTCTTCCTTCCTTCCTTTCTTTTCTTTCTTTCTTTCTTTCTTCCTTTCTTTCTTTCTTTCTTTCTTTCTTTCTTTCTTTCTTTCTTTCTTTCTTCTTTCTTCTTTCTTTTTCTTCTTATCATTATGGGGTCAATGTTGCCTGTCAGGGTTAGACACCTGTGATAAGAAAAGGCAGCTTCTATTATTTCACTAACATTATACAGATGAGAGAATTTGGAAGTTTGGACTTCCCTTCAGTCTTCATTTTACTTCCTTTCTTTTGCTCTTACAGACCAGACAAGAATTATCTGAGTGTTCAATTCAGTTCTCTGGAATCTAATATTGATATTATAGTTGATATAATTTTTTGAAAATGTCTATGAAATTCCAGCAAACATTCAATGATTTATTTTGTTTATTCCTCTTTTAGCCGAGGATAATTTAATACCTCAAGACTCCTAATTTTGAATTTCAAATGTGATATTTATGCACAGGAATACCACATAATGATCTCCAGAACCATTTATTAGAAATACTTATTTGTTGGATACTATAGTCAGGTAAATTAGATGGAGAAAACATGATAATAAAAAATACAGAGCAAAAGTGATAAATAAGATCAAATATTAGAAAATATCCTTAAGTTAGATGAGTATGAACATGGTTTTGGCTATTATCATAGGTAAGTCATTAGTTACTTTTACAAGAGTAGATTTTTTAATAATATGGTAGAGTTAAGACAGAATTAAATAAATATCAAAATAGAAATGGAACACTGAGGAGGAAGATACAATGCTGGCTTGGGAAATAGGAAAAGTTACAAGGAGGAAGAACCATTGGAGTTGACTATTTGAATAAATATATGAAAATATGGACAAATAGAAAAGAGGGGGAGCAAAGTTTAGGAACTTTACTTTTGGGGCCATCACTTGCTAGTATTGCTCTAATAGTGTTAAATGCTAGAAATTAGTTTTTAGGATAAATTGCCTTAGAGTGGCCTTCAATATACGTAAAGCCAATTAATTGACTGCTCTATTTATAACTTTCCAGAAAGTAGTAGAAGTTATGATGAGACTAAAATGATAAATATCATAAAGTATGGATCTGTGAATCTAAAAGTGCACAGAGTAGGTCATGGTTCTATTCATAATCCACCTAAATTATTACATACTAGAGGCCCGGTGCACAAAAATTTGTGCACTCGGGGGGGGGGGGTCCCCCAGCCCGGCCTGTGCCCTCTCGCAGTCTGGGACCCCTCGGGAGATAACGACCTGCTGGCTTAGGCCTGC
>NW_005354829.1:2585653-2587068 GCF_000412655.1 Myotis brandtii
CTAAGCTGCAGTCGGACATCCTTAGCGCTGCTGAGGAGGCTGGAGAGGCTCCTGCCACCAACGCTGTGCTGGCAGCCGTCAGCCTGGCTTTGTGGCTGAGCAGAGCTCCCCCTGTGGGAACGCACTGACCACCAGGGGACAGCTCCTGCATTGAGCATCTGCCCCCTGGTGGTCAGTGTGTGTCATAGTGACCACTCATTCCCAGTCGTTCTGCTGTTAGGGTCAGTTCGCATATTACCCTTTTATTATATAAGATAGAGGCCTGGTGCATGGGTGGGGGCCGGCTGGTTTGCCCTGAAGGGTGTCCCAGATCAGGGTGGGGGTCTCACTGGGGTGCCTGGCCAGCCTGGGTGAGGGGCTGATGGATGTTTGCAGGCTGGTCAAGCCCCCCCCAACCCAGTGGGGACCCTCACCCATGGAGGTTTGGCCAGCCTGGGTGAGGGGCTGACGGCCGTTTTCAGGATGGCCAAGCCCCCTGGCGACAGAAACTCCCAGCCTCTCCTTTTTTTTTTTATTCTGGGATTTATTTACCTTCTATAATTGAAACTTTGTAGTCTTGAGTGGAGCTCAGAGCCAGCCAGGCCAGGCGGGAAGCTTGGCTTCCCCCATCACTGGGGGCAACCCAAGCCTCCTGCTCGCTCCAGCTTCGTGGCCACGACCGGCTGAAAGCAGGTATCTGAGGTTTATTTATCTTCTATAATTGAAACTTTGTTGCCTTGAGTGGAGCTCAGAGCCGGCCGCGGCAGACGGAAGCTTGGCTTCTCCATCACTGGAGCAACCAAGCCTCCTGCTTGCTCCAGCTCCATGGCTGCCGGCCACCATCTTGGTTGGGTTAATTTGCATATAGTCGCTCTGATTGGTTGGTGGGCGTGGCTTAAGGCGTAGCGAAGGTAGGTCAATTTGCATGTTTGTCTTTTATTAGTGTAGACTAGAGGCCCAGTGCACAAAATTTGTGAATGGGTAGGGTCCCTAGGCCTGGCCGGTGATCAGGGCCTATCAGGTTCTCCACCTCCCCGCCTTCTCCTTCCCTCGCCACCCGTGCCCCACGTGGTTCCCCACCTCCTCATCTCCCCATCTCCTCCTTCCCTTGCTCCTCAGCACCCCGCCACCACCGCTAGTCACTTGCCATGTTCTGCGCTGCCTCCTTGTGGTCAGCACACGTCATAGAGAGTGATTGAACTCATGGTTGAGCTACTGAGGGGACTCTTTGCATATTAGCCTTTTATACATATACTAGAGACCCGGTGCACAAAAATTTGTGCACTCGGGGGGGAGGGGGAGTCCCTCAGCCCGGACTGTGCCCTCTCGCAGTCTGGGACCCCCCTCAGGAGATAACGACCTGCTGGCTTAGGCCTGCTCTCGGGTGGCAGAAGGCAGGCCCAATCCCTAGGTGCAGCCCCTGGTCGGGCTCAGAG
>NW_005354829.1:2588495-2617302 GCF_000412655.1 Myotis brandtii
AAATGATTTTAGAGAGAAAGGGAGAGGGAGAGATAGAAACATCACTGATGAGAGAGAATCAATCCACCGGGGATTGAGCCCCAAACCTGGGCATGTGCCCTGACTGGCAATCGAAACATGACCTCCAGGTTCATAGGTCAATGCTCAACCACTGAGCCACGCCGCCAGGGCTCCCCCACTTTCTTTAAAAACAAAAAAAAGGGGGGGGACTTAGCTTTGATTTTCTCAGGGGAAAAAAACTACTACACAAACTACTATTGACTAGGCAGCAAATAAAAACAAATGTGCATGAAATTTATTCCTTTCACTGCTTGCTTGCTTTTTTTTTTTTTTAATGTAGAAAAGACCTTGCTGCTTGAAATTGCTGCCATGTGGAACAAGAGTCTCCTGAATGGCCAGCAACTCTCCCTGCTCACAGCACAGACTCTGAAGCCATTCTTCTGAGTGTTGCTGCTCTTTGCAGCTGTGCCCCTTCTTCCAGCATAGTGTGCCTGCTGTTCTCCATGCTGTTAAATCGGCAGGTCCCAGGCTGATGCATGTTCTGATTAGCTGTTCCAGGCCAGCCATCAGCTTCTATTGCTGTAGGGCTGGTTTTTGTTGTTGTTGCTGCTGTTGCTGCTCCCTTGGTGTAATTACATTCTATCAATCACCCAAGTCTTTCCAGTGTTTGTAAAATAGCCTTATAAGTTTTAGGAATGAGAACCTAGAGGAATTTTCTCTAAGTATAAAAGAACGAAATTTTAGGAAAATATGTAAAGAAAATTTAGGAAGCATGGATCGCAATAGAAATAGCAAGTCATCCTATCCCTCTTAAGTGGTTATGTGTGTAGTTTAATAACACCCTATAGAATGAAAAGGTGTGGGTAATATTTATAGGCAAAACAATCCAATTTAAGTTCTGTGATGATATAAATAAATAAAATCATTGAACAGTAAACTCAACATAAATTTTTAAAGCAAGATAACAGCACATTCAGAAGCATTCTGCTGTTTAATTTGAGCATAACAAGCAAATCATTATTGAGGGTAGTTTTAACACCACCAGAGGGTCCATCACTTCTGGGAACCAAACGTCATGTGACATGTGCATAGGAATCTGGGCACCATCCTGGCTGCAATTTCAGTGAAAAGGCTATTTTTAATAAGCACAATCTTTTCTTTAGAGGTTTTATTCACTAATCCATTCATAATTCTTTGCCTGTTCTTCACAGTCTGAGATTGAAATAGTCATTCACTAGAAAATATTGCAACTGATTAACAGATACGTCAGAAATTGTAATTTTACTTTTTGGTAATTCCCAAGGGAGTTATTTTTAGTGAGACAAAACTTTGCAGCAACATCACCTTTATATTTGATTTCATATTAAAGAAATAAAAACTTGCATTAAAGATATGTTTAACTAAGCTTATTGTGGTAAACATTTCACGACATATGTGTGTCACATCATCTACTGTATACCTTAAATTTACACAATGTTATATTTCAATTATATCTCAATAAATCTGGGATAAAAGTAAATGGTTTCAGAAGTAAATTAAATTCTCCTGGACAAAACATCTCAATCATTCCACAGCTGCAGTTTAAATGGTACTTAAGGATGAATAATTGAACGAATACAAAATAAACATCAACATGCTGAAAGTTTTTTACAACACTATAGGTTTTTTATTCAGTAGATGGACTTCAATGAGAATGACATAGGGAGATTTAAAAGAAAATACAGTAGAGACAATAAACTACAACTTTAAAAAAATTCCCTAAATGATGGAAAGTTATAGACTCTGGAATATTTATTCTAAAAACAAAATGATGTGAGTTGGAAGGGAAGAAGAGGAGGCTTTAATAATCTTCCAAATAAAATAAGACAACCATTCTGTACAAGCTGAGATTGGAGGAGATAAACACCACCATTCCTTTAATGTGGAAACAACAGAGTATGAAAACATTTATTACACAGTTTGCGACACAGCTGGTCAAGTATTAGGTATCTCTGGAGAGCACTAATGGCATCAAAGACATGGGGGGTAAGGGAAACCTCAAAAAAGATGACTTAGGAGATACTATATACCCTTTCTTTTCCTTCCTTTCTTCCTCCCTCCTTCCCTTCCATCCTCCCTCCCTCCCTTCTTTCTTCCCCTCCCTTCCTATTTCTTTATTTTCACCTACCTACTTCTCATCCTTTCTCTCTTTCTTTCCCAGTGCCTTTTACCAAGTGCTATGGGTCTCATGAGCAAAGTCAGGTCTTCAGACACTCAGATCTTGTGCCTAGGAAGGAGCTTTTCCAGTAAAGAGATATGATTGTCTGTCAGTTGAAATCTGAACATTTTAAATCACATTATTACCTAAGAATGCATTCGACAGAACTGATTGTTTAACTGATCATGTTTAAAAATGAATTTGGTACAATATGATGACATTTAAGTATGTGTTCTTGTCAATTATTATTTGTTAAATGCCATGTAATTATTTATTGTGATTTAAAATAAAATCTCTTAAAAGTTTATTCTTTCTTATTTTACTTATATCAGATTAAATTCTTTTATAGTCTTTCTGACATAGTAAAATAAGCATTTTGAATGTTTTTAATCCCTAATAAGTGATAGTTTAAAGGATCTCTTGCTATTTCACTGTTATTCTTGGGCTTGGTCTACTGATTTCCAAATGTAACATTTCATTGTTATTTATTTTTCGTTCCTACCATGACTTTCTAATACTATTTGTGCCTGCTGAAAAAAATGCTCTAAAATACTGTTCGGTTCTTCTCTAAGGAAGAACATTTTCTTTTCTTAAGTCATGGCTCCATAACCCACACCAGTCTATTTTGGTAATGTTCTGTGATATGAGTTTTGAGACTTAGCAGAATCTCTCTATTTTTTTTTTTTATCATATCTTGGTACTTTTAGTAATGCTTAACTGCTTGCAAGGTGTCTCATTTTTTCATTTTGCTGATATTTCAAAAGCTACTTATTATCAAGCAATACCTCAGTAAAATATATAAAAAATATCATCTACCATTAAATAATTCAGATTACTAAAATCCATTTAAAAATCTTGCCTACTAAAATGTACATTCCATGAGAGCAGGGATCTTTGTTTTGTTCATCTACATAACTCAAATGCCTAGTATTTGGCACATAAGAGATGCTCAAAAAGTATTGATTGAATGAATCATATGCATTCTTTTTCAAAATAATATATTCAAAATTGTTTTCTTATTACTGTGGACTGAATTGTGTCCCTGTAAAATTCGTGTTTTGAAGCCCTAGTCCCCAACCTAGCCCTTGCATTTGGAGATAGGGCTTTAAGATATAATTAATGTTAAATAAGGTCCTTAGGGTGGGATCCTAATCCAATAGGATTGGTGACCTTATAAGATTAGGAAGAGAGATCTCTCTTGATATCTATCTTTGTGTCTCTCTTTTTCTGCCAACCCTTCATGTGTGTACTAAGGAAAGGCCTTATGAGGACACAACAAGAAGGTGGCCATCTGCAGCCCATGGAAAGAGTCCTCACCAGACACTGATTCTGCTGGCACTTTAATCTTGGATTTTCTGGGTTCTTCTTTTTTTATTTTATTTTATTTTATTTTATTGTGTGTGTGTGTGTTCATAAATATAGTTTTTTAAATTTTATTTTATTGCTTAAAGTATTACAAAGAATAGTACATATATTTCCTTTTTTTCCCCATTGACCTTCCCCCAGCCTCCCCTACCCCCCACTCTCTCTTTTTTTTAAAATTTTTTATTGAATTTATTGGGTTTTACATTGGTTAATAAAATTATATACCTTTCAGGGGTATAATTCTATATTACATCATCTGTATATTGCACTATGTGTTCACCAACTCCAATCCAAGTCTCCTTTTATTATCCTTTACCCTTTTCTATCTCCTCCCACCTCCTTTTCCCTCTGGTAATCACCATACTGCTGTCTGTGTTTATGAGGTGTGTGGGGTTTGTTTTCTTAATCCCTGCACCTTTTTCACGCAATTCTCCTTCCCCCTCCCCTCTGAGAGCTGTCAGTCTGTTCTCTGTATCTATGAATCTGTTTCTATATTGTTTGTTAGTTTATTTTGTTCATTAGATTCCACATATAAGTGAAATCATATGTTTATTTGTTGTTCTCTGACTGGCTTATTTCACTCAGCATAATATTCTATATTCTCTAGATCCATCCATATGTCACAAAAGGTAAGATTACCTTCTTTTTACAGATGAGTAGTATTTATTGTGTAAATGTAGCACAGCTTTTTAATCTACTGACTAGTGGCCTGGTGCATGGATTGGTGCACATTGAAAGGAAAATAATTAGAAGAAATATTTTAATATTGCTACTTGCCCTTTCCCTGTAATGGAAGTTTCAGAGCCATTGCTGGTTGCCATCTGCAGGGCCGTCTGCGGGGCCGTCTGCAGGGCGATCAGGCCCCTGCCCAGCTCCCTCAGCACCTGGCAGGCAAGCAGCAGCCCCACCCCCTGCTACCTCAGCTGGTCGCCATCTGTGGGGCGATTGGCCGGACGATTGGTCCCCACTCACACCCGCCTTGGTCTGGTGCCACCCGCTCACCTGCTCCACCATCCCATCGCAGTCCTGCTCTCATTGGGGCCCATTTGGGTCGGCAGCACCTCCACTGCTGCCCACTGCCAGCGCCCTGTCGCTGACACCCGCCATGGTCCGCACCGCCCCCTGGTGGTCAGCGCACGTCATAGCGAGTGGTCGAACTCCTGGTTGACCACTCACCCAAGGGGACAATTTGCATATCAGGCTTTTATATAGGATATTATTATATAGGATAGACACTTGGGCTGCTTCCAAACCTTGGCTATTATAAATAACACTGCAATGAATATAGAGGTACATATATTCTTTCAAATTAGTGTCATTTAATGTTATGTTTTTGAAAATTTTTATTGAATTTATTGGGTAAAATAGGCAGGTTTAGGGAGTTTTAGGAATCAGGGAGTCGATGGAGAGGAAGGCATAGTTGATTGGGGACTTGGAGCTGCCAAAGGCATACATTCACAGACAAAAAAAAGAGGTGCCACAGGATAAGGGGAGAGGAAGACATCCATTCACAGAAGATAGGGAAGAGCCGCAGGGTATGGGGAGGAAAAGGAAACAAACTTTCACAGAGGATAGAGAAAGGTTGACAAATGGGAGAAAGAGGAAAACAGATTTTCACAGGAGATGGAGAATTCTACCACTGAAGGGGGAGAAAAAAGGTAGGTAACATGTGGGGTTTAAGCTTTGAAGTTGATATTCTGCAAAAGAATGACCAATAAGAAAGGAGCATCAAGAAACAAAGAACGGTAGCCTTCATAAACCTTAGGAAAATGGAGCTTAGTGGGTTACCCCCTTTGGGACCCCCTCCCAACGTGGGAGTCTGCACTTGTTTCCAATCAATATCTACCCTTCTCATTACCACCTTTTGTCCATGGCTTCATTCTTCAAATCCACCTTGACAACAATGTGGGAAAGAAACCACCCTTGCATCCTGCTCAGGAAAAAAACCACCCGACTCACTACCTTTCTGGCAGTGCATTAGCATTATTTTATTACCCTCTAAATTTACTTCCTCAGAAATAGACTTGGGAAATCCTACATACAGTATATTTCAAAATCTGGTTCAATTGCCCTTTATGAAGCCAATCACAGATAATTATTTCCTCTTCAGTCTCCTGAAGTGGCTTGCCTCCTTTAGAGCTCTTTAGCACATAATATCTGGTCAATGTTAGACCCATTCATTAGTTTTATTTCCCCCATTAATTCAACACTTCAAGGCAGCAGCCATATTTTGTTTACATAACCTAGAATTCACACTATTTAAAAAATTTTTTTGTACCTTATATATTAAAATGTAAATGCTGTGGAAAGGAACAATCTTAAAAAAATGTGTATAATATTCAAATTTGCATACAGTTTTGTTCATACATTGATTCAACTGAGATGCTTTTAAATCCTAAAAAGATTATTTTAGGTGTTTTCCCTTTCAAAGATTTCATTATTATGTACATATTTGTGTTCAAGTAAAATTCAGATTCTTTTGAAATTTGTAAAGGAGGAAAATAACACTGCCTACTCTCATTTAACAGATGATAAATTTGTAATACATTTTGAGCTCTTTGAACTGAAATCTGTAGAGATACTAAGTATTTTTATTTCCTATCATTAGCATTTTGGATGGAAACCTCTCCCCCCATGCACATATGGGATTTTCATTTTTATACATAAATTTGCATACATAACTGCTTCATGATCTTTCACAGACTATAGTCTTTAGACATTAACTTGACAAATATAATCAAGTCATCAGTTTCAGTCTGGCTTAATGATTTTGAAACTTCTTAATAAAGATATTTCCATATCTATTCAGTCTTCAGTTCTCTCTCTCTTTCTCTCCACCCTCCCCCCCACCCCCCACCAAATAGGTATTTAATCAGTAGGAACTGTAGATTGATACAATGAACACAATGGTTTTAAAAAATAATTTACATGGTTTTGTTTAGCACTTTTACATAACTCCTTGCCAGCATAAAACATTCAGAAATCAGTTTATTTGGAGAAGAAATCTATGATGAAAAAAAGAAAGAAACCAAGCAAAACACCATGGGCATATTTCTTAAAAGAGTGACACCTCCTCAATAAGAGCCTCAGGCAGATCCTTCAGGAGGTACTCCCGAAGAAGGCATTCAGGAGATGACAGCTCCATGCTGTTATTGCCCGGAAGACCCTCCAGTGGGAAGAGAGGTAGAGGTGGAAGACAGTGATATTGATGATCCTGACCCTGGGTCTAGGCTAATGTGTGTGTTTGTGTCTTACTTTGTAACAAAATTGTTTTTAAAAATAAAAAAAAAATTTAATAGAAAAAAGCTCGTAGAAAAAAAGATATAAAGAAAGAAAATATTTTCGTACAACTGGAAATTGTGTTTCTGTTTTAAGCTAACTGCTTTTACAAAAGAGTCAAAGCTTAAAAAGTTGAAAAGTTTATAAAGTGAAAAAGTTAGAGTGAGCTAAGATTAATTTATTACTAATAAAAGAAAAAGTTTAAGTAAATGTATTGTAGCCTAATGTACAGTGTTTATAAAGTCCACAGTAGTGTACAATAATGCCCTAGGGCTTCACATTTACTCAGCACCCACTCGCTGACTCACCCAGAGCAACTTCCAGTCCTGCAAGTCCTATTCATAGTAAGCACTCTATGTAGATATACCATTTTTTATCTTTTATAACATTTTTTTTTACTCTACCATTTCTATGCTTCAACATGTTTAAATATATAAGTGCTTGGCATTGTGTTACAATTGCCTACAGTATTCAGTACAGAAACTGTACAGGCTTGTAGCCTAAGAGCAATAGGCTGTACCATATAGCCTAGGTGTGTAATTGACTAGACCAGTGGTCGGCAAACCGCGGCTCGCGAGCCACATGCGGCTCTTTGGCCCCTTGAGTGTGGCTCTTCCACAAAATACCACGTGCGGGCGCGCACGTACAGTGCGATTGAAACTTCGTGACCAATGCGCAGAAGTCGGTTTTCGGCCTGGGCGAGTCTATTTTGAAGAAGTGGCGTTAGAAGAAGTGGGGGTACATTCGCTGAGGTCAACCCCTCAGATTGAGGACGTTTTTAGCAAAGGCCAGCTTAGGAGTACCCTAATTAAGTTAATAACAATGTACCTACCTATATAGTTTAAGTTTAAAAAATTTGGCTCTCAAAAGAAATTTCCATTATTGTACTGTTGATATTTGGCTCTGTTGACTAATGAGTTTGCCGACCACTGGGCCAGACCACCTAGGTTTGTGTAAGTGCACTCTGTGATGTTCACACAATGACAAAATCACCTATGGATGCATTTTTTCAGACTATATCGTCATCATTAAGCAATGCATGACCGTATATAGAAAATCCTAAGGTATCCACTAAAAAACTATTAGAGCTAATAAATGGGTTCAGCAAAGTTGCCGGATATAAGGCCAATATATTAAAATCAATTGTATTTCTATGTATGGCAATGTGCAATACAAAAAATCAAATTAAGGGAAAAATCCATTTATAATAATAACAAAGAATAAAGTACTTAAAAATAAGTTTAACAAAAGAAGTGCAAAACTTACATATGAAAAACTGTAAAATTATGTTAAAAGAAATGAAAAGAAGACCTACATAAGTAGAAAGACATCACATGATCATGGAACAGAAGACTTAATGTTACGATGCAATACTTCCCAAACCAATCTACACATTCAATGCAATCCCTATCAAAATTCTTGCTGCATCTTTGCAGAAAATGAAAAGCTGATACTAAAATACTTATGAAAACAAATGCAAAGGACCTCAAATAATAAAAATATTGAAAACAAAATAAAGTTGGAGGGTTCACTATTTCAGATTTCAAAATTTAATGCAAAGCAACAGTAATAAAGATTGTGATAGTGACATAAGGCTAGTCCTATAAAGCAATGAAATTGAGTTGAACATCCAGAAAACAACAAACAACCCTTAAATTTGTTGTCAATTTTTTACAAGGCTGCAGAGATAATCCAATGGGGAAAAGTTGTGCTGCAATAACTGGATATCCACATGCAAAAGAATGAAGTTGGACACTAACCTCACACCATGCATAAAAATTATCTCAGCTGGATCATAGATCTAAATATAAGAGCAAAAGCTATGAAATTCCTAGAAGAAAACGTAAGAATAAATATATGTGATCTTGAATTAGATAATAGTTTCTTACATATAACATCAAAACTATAAACAACAAAGAAAAAAAGATAAATTGGACTTTATCAAGACGAAAAACTTTTCAAAGGACATCATCAAGAAAGTAAAAAGGATAACCCATGAAATTAGAGAAAATATTTGAAAATCATATATCTTACACAGAACTTGTATCCAGAATATAGAAAGTACACTTACAATTCAAAAATAAAGACAAATAACTGAAAACTTATGTCCACACTAAAACCTGTGCACAAAAGTTTATAAAAGCTTTATTTATAATTACCAAACTTGAAAGTACCCAAGATGTTTTTCAGTATGTGAATGGATAAACTTTGGTATAACCATACAATGGAATATTATTCAGCACTAAAATAAATAAATAAACAAACAAACAAACAAACAAACAATCAAGCCATGAAAAAACATGGGAGAACCTTACTATCCCCAAGTGAAAGAAGCCAATCCAAGGCTACATACTGTATGATTCCAACTACATGACGCTCTGAAAAATGCAAAACTATGGAGACAGTAAAAAGATAAACAGTTGTCAGGGTATTGTGGGTGGTGGGGAGTGGGGGGAGGAAGGATTAACAGGTAAAACACAGGTGATTTTTAGGATAGTGAAAATATTCTGTATGATACCATAATGATGGATAAATGCCATTATATATTTTTCAAACTCATTGAATGTAAACACTAATGTAAACTATTGACTTTGAGTGATTAGGTTCAAAAATTTGAATAAATGTGCCACTCCAGTTGGGGAATGTTGATAATTGGGGAAGGTATGCATACGTAGGGCAGGAGATAATATGGGAAATCTCTGCACCTTCCCTTCAATTTTGCTGTGAACCTAAAACTGCTTTAAAAAAGTAGTTAGCCCTAGAACCAAGATGGCAGCGTAAGGTACAGACCTGTGCGTGCTGCCTCCCATAACAACATTGAAAATACCAACTATAAGACAAAACAGCTATCATTCAGAACATGGGAAAGCTGGCCCAGTGGAAGTTCTACAACTGGAAGTAAAGAAAGAAGAGCATTGAGACTGAGTAGGATATGCAGAGGCGCCAAGAACAGAGGTACGGAGTTGCGCGCCAGGCGGGCTGCAACTGGATGCGCGGTTTTTTCCAATCGAAAGGGGTTACAAACTCTCGAATCCAATGAGCTTGTTTGGGGCAGGATTCTGAGGTCCCAGGCCCCTATGGGGAGAGGCGAGACGGCCTTGCAGTGGGTCAGAAAGCGAGAGTGGCTTTCTTGCGGAGCTGCTCGCCGGCACTCGGGGACGCGGAGACGTGGAGTTGTGGAGAGGCGAGGAGTTGCGGAGACACCATTGCTGTTTGCTCTGCCCTGGTGACTCCCTGAGACCCCGCCCTACTCAATTTACATCCCTGCTCAAGCTGTGCCAGAGGCACAAAAGGAACCACCGGCGCTTTTACAGCTTAACCCAACAAACTGCAGATTTCAACTCCTCACATCCATAAGGGACACACTCAAGAAGCGGTATTTTTTACATCACCGCCCAAGCTGTGCCAGTGGCACAAAAGGAACCACATGCGCTTTTGCAGCTTAACCCAACAAACTGCAGATTTCAACTCCTCGCATCCATAAGGGACACACTCAAGAAGCAGAATCAGGTTCGGAGGAAGCCAGAACCAGACCCGGCTAGGCCGGCAACATGGAACCGCTGTACCAGCAAACGCACAAACAGGTCCACCAGATCCAGTCTCACATGGGACACCAGGAGACGGCAGATAAGCAGTCTGTGCACTTAGTAGAAAACAAAATCCAAGCAAGCATACCAGAAATTCAGCCAGCAAGAACGCCTGGAGATTTTGTCCAGCAAGGGGCCGTCCAACAAAAGACAGAATGCCAAACTTCGTGTTGCTGAGATGGCCCCCATGAAGCTGAGCTGGCCCCTGTGAGGCTGAGACGGCCCCCGTGAGGCTGAGACGTCCCCTGTGAGGCTGAGATGTCCCCCATGAGGCTGTGACGGCCCCCGTGAGGCTGAGACGGCCCTGGTGAGGCTGAGACAGCCCCGGTGAGGCTGAGACGGCCCCCGTGAGGTTGAGACGGCCCCTGTGAGGCTGGGACGGCCCCTGTGAGGCTGGGACAGCCCCAGTGAGGTTGAAACGGCCCCGGTGAGGTTGAAACGGCCCCTGTGAGTTTGGGACGGCCCCTGTGAGGTTGGGACGGCCCCTGTGAGGCTGGGACGGCTCCGGTGAGGCTGCGACGGCCCCAGTGAGGTTGAGACAGCCCCGGTGAGGTTGAGATGGCCCCTGTGAGGCTGTGACGGCCCCTGTGAGGCTGGGACGGCCCCTGTGAGGCTGGGACAAAAAAAACATGATCTCACTCATTTATGGATAATAAGGACCATTATAGACTGATGAACAAAAATGGATACAGAGGCAGAGAAGCATTGAGCAGACTGTCAAACTACAGTGGGAAGCCTGGGGAGGGTTGGGGGGGTAGGAGATCAACCGAAGGACTTGTATGCATGCATATAAGCATAACCAATGGACACAAGACACTGGGGGGTGGGGGAGGCCGGGGGAATGTCAAGTGGGGGAAAAAAGGAGACATGTGTAATACTCTTTGTAATACTTTAAGAAACAAAACAAAATTAAATTTAAAAAAAAAGTAGTTAGCCCTAACCAGTTTGGCTCAGTGGATAGAGTGTTGGCCTGTGGACTGAAGGGTCCCAGGTTCAATTCTTGTCAAGGGCACATGCCCAGGTTGTGGGCTTGATCCCCAGTAGGGGGTGTGCAGGAGGCAGTTGATCAATGATTCTCTCTCATCATTGATATTTCTATCTCTCTCTCCATCTCCCTTCCTCTCTGAAATCAATAAAAATATATTTTAAAAAAATAAAGTCAATGAAGAAAAGGATAAGTAACCCAATTTAAAATATTGAATTGAAGAGGCATTTTTTATAAAAAATATATACAAAGGTCCAATAAGCACATAAAAAGATGCTCAATATTATTAATCACTAGAGAAATGCAAGTCCAACCACACACATAGGATGGCTAAAATAAAAAAAAGACAGACAATAAAAAGTGTGGGTAAGGCTTTATAAAAATGGAAACTTCCTACATTGCTGATAGAAATGTAAAATAGTGTGGCCACTTTGATAAATACTTTACATGTTCCTCAAAATGTTAAACACAGAGTTACCATAAGATCCAGAAGACCCACTCCTAGGTATATGACAAGAGAATGGAAACATATGCCCATACCAAAACTTATACTTAATGTTCATAGCAGCATTACTCATAATAGCCAAATGGTGGAAACAATACAAATGTCCATCAACTGAGTAGTGAATAAACAAAATGTGGTATATCCATACACTGGAATATTACTTATCAATAAAGAAATCATTTGGTGATAAAAAGGATTTACTGATATGATACATGCTACAATAAAACTGCTATTAAAATTGAATTGTAGAATATAGAATAGTTCTAAAAAGAGTTCTTTTTTTGGCTTAATACTATATGCTTTTTAACTTTTAAGATGTCAGGCATTTATTCATTGCAGATTATTCCATTTACTGTTTGCCTTTATAATTACATTTAAGTAATTTTAAAATAAATAATTTAATTAATTATCTTAATTCTATTGTATCAAAACCAATCATGCCTGTCAAATTTGTCAAACCATGATCAAATATATTAACATTCCTAGCAAAAAGTACAAGAAATCCCTATTAATTACTGGAACCACAATTCTCTTAAACTTAGAAATACTATATTAACCAAGTTATATAGCTTATACTGAGTATAAAATAGAATATAGTCACTCTAAATTTCAAAATAAACCATTTTCTTTGCCAATGGTAAAAGAAAATCAACAGCAGCAGCAAAAATGATATAAATTGCTTTACCTCCTCTCACATTAGATTACTTTCTTCCTTTCAACATAATTTCACTAAAGTCTTTATGTAAATGTCAAAAAATAAGCTCCTAGATGTTTCTAAACTTGGAAAAGTAGTCATAGACAGTTTGTTTCCAATATCATAAAATCTGCTAGCCTATCCAGTAATGATCTATTTATTTGTTAGCCACCTGGGAAGTGTGGGTGGTGTGGGCTGTCCAACTATCTTTTTATTCTGTCCTTGGAAAGGAATAGTAGGTGCCATGCCAAGGTTCCTGTGGTATTCTCCTAATGCCAAATAGTGTTTTGAGTCCCCATCAGCCTCATCCCTTAAAACTGACGATTTCAAACCACAGTCATTAAATAATACTATGACATATAAGAGTTACTGCAGTGTTCACAGAACTGTGGCCAGAACAATAAAAATGTGAAACAGATGGCAAGCTCTAGTTTTCCTTGTTTCTCTTTTAAGTTGCACAGTATCCTCTATAATAAAAGCCTAATATGCTAAGTGTCCAGTAGTCCAGTCGTCCATCCAACCAAAGTGTAATATGCTAATGATATGCTAAGGCTGCTCAACCTCTTGCTATGATGTGCACTGACCACCAGGGAGCAGACAGTCAGTCGACCAGCAGACCAGTCACTATGACGTACACTGACCACGAGGGGGCAGACACACCGACCGGTAGGTTAGCTTGTTGCTGGGGCCCAACTGAGTGGGACTGAGTGAGATGGGCCGGACATGCCCTGAAACTCTCCTGGGGTCTCTCTCCAGCCAGCCAACCTCCCGCGTTCTCTCCGGCCCCCATCGTGCATCAGTGGGGTCCCTGGCCTGGACTATGCCCTCTCGCAATTCAGAACCTTTCATTGGCTGTCCAAGAGCTGGTTTCAGCCCGATCCCCCAGGCCAGGCCAAGGGACCCCACTGGTGCACAAATTTGTTTACCAGGACTCTAGTATCTATATAATCAAGCTATAGGCAGCAACATGCTTCTACTCATCCTTTCCTAGGGTTCCATTAAGAATTCCCTGAATGAATCAGATTGATGAATTATTTAAGCTATAAAACTACAATGTAGGACTCACAATACAGTCTCATTTATTTTTTTTAAACCTTTCTGGCTAATCACAAGTCAGCATATCTCACATTGATAATTTAATTAGGTACTTTTAAAATGTCATATAGTCATCCAGAGGCCTTTGAATTATGAGTTTAGCCTTAAAAAGCTAAACTAAATGGAATAATCAAATCAGCCACCCAATCAGAATTTTTAAAAATGTCTTTGATATCTTTTAATATTATTTATGTAGTCCTAGAATAAGGTTGAGAGCAATTATATTGAAATACATACATAATTTAATTTTGAGTAAGACTGTAACAGATTAATATGGGAAAATGTTTTTCTTCCTAATCTAGGTATATTAAAAAATCAAATGTAAATTTATTTCCAAATTTTATAGTAGACTAACTTCTAGAGAAAAGCTTAGAAGAGCCTGATATTTCAAATTAAAAATAATAGTTCAGCCTCAGTGATTAAATCAATAATCATTTGTCAAATGCCTGTATGTCAGGTATTATTCCTGGGTAACTGAATATTAACTGAATAAATCCATTCAATACTGACAAAATCAACACTTGAGTGCTTCTACGTGGCAGTACTGTCTAGTACTATTCCCATTTTACAAATAAAACTGAAACACAGACAGGCTAAGTCACTTGCCCAAATCCATACAGCTAGAAATGCAAAGCTGAGATTTGAATAGAGGCAGTCTAGTTCTGAAGACCTCATACTTCACCATTAGACTATTCTGGTCATTCTGCCCTTAAACTAAAGCTGCTGTTGCCTATTTTCCCCACCCTCCCTTTCACTCCCTTCCCTTCCTCTCCTCTCTATTCAGTTATGGCACTATATAGCACTTGGCTTCACAATTTTCTTTACTCTCTTTATAGTTTTAGATGTTTCCTTTCTATTTTTCCTCTCAATCCTTTTTTGTTGGCTGAAGCATTACTATTTTCAGGTCATCATATATATAAAAGCCTAAGCGACCGCCCAACTGTTCAATTGTTCAGCATTCAACCGGTAGCTATAACACCACTGACCACCAGGGAGCAGACACTCAATGCAGGAGTGGAAACCACAGGCATGGAAACATGGAACAGACTGATGAATCTCAGAGGGAAGGTGGGAGGGAGGGGGGCGGAAAGAGATTAACCAAAGATCTTATATGCATACTAGAGGCCCAGTGCACGGATTCGTGCACCGGTGGGGTCCCTCGGCCTGGCTTGTACCAACTCTCTGACATCCCCTGAGGTCCCGGATTGCGAGAGGGCGCAGGCCAGGCTGAGGGACCCCACTGGTGCACAAATCCGTGCACTGGGCCTCTAGTGATAATATAAGATACATCACAGGCCCCTGAATCTGGGTGGTGCCTTCATAACCTGATCCTGTTTCTTCATTTTTCAGGTTGCTCCTGAGGCCCCAGAATGGCAAGAGAATTATACAATTGGCAGATGTGTCTACTGACTCATCAGTGATTTGCCCAGGTTGAGCAACTAGTAAAAGATTCTCATCTTATTTGTTCATTCCAACAGTTTGCAGCCTTGGTGTTTAGAGCAATTCACATGTCAGACAGGAATAGTTTCAGTCAGTATTTTTTAGTGATGTCTCCAGAAAACCATCTAATTTCCCAAGGGTTGTGATCATATTAGTCACACATGCTAGACTAAGTCATACTTGTTTTCTAAAATAAAAAAGCAAGAGGTACAGTAATCCCCAAGGCATACATGCTTTACCAATGAAAGAAGATTTTCTGGGACTTGGTAAAAATTCAGTTGTACCAAAAAGTAGGCAATGCTTATGCTGTGAAACTTATCCCTTTTTAATCAATGAAAGCAAACAATGCTTTTTGTTTGCATGTGAAATGTAACACAAGGAAGAGCTATTAAATTAAGAATAATAATAATTATGAAAAAATTATATTTAATGTTGCCATAAATTTACAAAAAGTTATTATTTATCTGTTCCCTTCTTTGTTTTTCTTTTAAATTACAGTTTACATTCAATATTATTTTGTATTAGTTTTGGGTATACCCCTTCTTGGATTTTATTCTTTCTATTTCGGTTAGAAATGGATTTTTTTAAAATATTTTTTTTATTGATTTCAGAGAGGAAGGGGGGAGAAACATCAATGAGACATGGATCAGTTGCCTCCCACATGCCCCCTACTGGGGATCAAGCCCGCAACTCGGACAAATGCCCTGACTAGGAATCGAACCCAGGACCTCTTGGTCCATGGGACGATGTTCAATTCACTGAGCTACCCCAGCCAGGCAGAAATAGATTTTATTTGTAATATATTATTCTTTAACCTATTCTGAGAGAATGGGATTAACACTATTAATGACATAAATTTTGTAAAATATATTTTATTGATTTTTTACAGAGTGGAAGGGAGAGGGATAGAAAGTTAGAAACATCGATGGGAGAGAAACATCAATCAGCTGCCTCTTGCACACCTCCTACTGGGGATGTGCCTGCAACCAAGGTACATGCCCTTGACCGGAATTGAACCTGGGACCTTTCAGTCCACAGGCCGACGCTCTATCCACTGAGCCAAACCAGTTAGGGCATGACATAAATTTTTTATGGCAAAAAATGACCCCACAGTAACCGAGAGGAAGAGGAGGACTCTGGGGTTCAAAGAAATCTGTTCAGTGACCCATACAAGTTCAGTCTGCAAGGAAATAGCAGAACCAGGCATAGAAAACATTTTTCCGTCTTAAATTGGTGCACTTTCTATCCACTGGTTTGTCTCCAAGTGCACGAGGGAAGACAGAACTCAGAGATAATCCCTGTAGTTTCCTACTTTCAGTTCAGGGGTTCTAAAACTTGAATGCACGAGAATAATCAAAATGCAGATTTCTGGATACTTTGTTTTTAAAAGTCGGGATTGGGGCTAGGGAATCTGCATTTTGATAGTAAAATCTGTTGCTTCAATTGCCAATTCAAAGGCCAAATTTTAAAAATTCTCCTGTGCCCTAATTCTACCTACATTTTTTAATTTTATGTTGGCAAATTACAGGTGTCGTTGGATAAGGAATATGATGCCCAAATGTTGAAGGCTTAGGAGTAAATTTTAGGGCAGCTGCAGGACAAGAGTGAGAGGAGTAATTGAATCGCCAAGACTACATTTTGGATGTAAATGCCCCACTACAAACTATGTTTTCTATTCTTACTACAACTGTCTTCTTTTAACATTTCAAACTAGGCTGGAAAATTAAAAGCAGGTTTCTTTATAACATCTTCTATTCCTACACAAATCCCAACATTTAAAAGAAATGTCTGTTACCTGTTATTCTTGACACTTCTAAGCATTGTCCCTGAAGGAAATTGGCAGTGAAAAAGAATAAAATGGGAATTTTCAAAATCTAATAGTCAATTTAAACTTATTCTCTGTCTTAGAATCAGGCAAACAATTTTCAGGATTTTTCCCAAGGCATTCATTTGCTTGCTACTAGTTTCAAATTCTCCTCTGTTGGAAGAGTTTCTAGCTGTAATTACTGATTTGGAGATGTTTCCTAGTTTGCCTCTCAGAAGTGCTCATCTTTGAAATTTAGCTGTTAAGCTTACACCCTACTGTGATCACATCAGAAGCAGCTTTGAAGTTTTATTAAATGTTATAATTATCACTTTTTAAATCTGGCACTCTTTAGTTAAATTATGTAGCTTCAAATTGAGAATATGATTTTAAACTGCAATTTCTGTGTAGAGATGAACACCTGTTTACTGAGTTGTCAGTCACTATGTGAAATCTATAATTGACTTATTTTTACTCAAAAATGATCAGGCTTGTTTTAACACTTACAATCAGTTCCTTAGGTGAGAGGATGTTGCACACATATAGGTTGTCAATAAATATCTATGTAATTATTTGCTGTTATAAGAGTTTTAGAGATACATAGACCAGCAATCGGACTCTGAATCTTTCCCTTAGTCATTTGCTCACATTAGGCAAATTAGTCAACCTCTCATTTTCTTTATTAGCTAGGAATAAAAAAAAAGCACTACCCTCATAGAGTCTGCTTGAAAATTGAATGAGATAATTTATGTAAAGCATTTCTTATGGTGACAAAATCATACTAAGTGCTCAACTGAAGTTAGCTATTAATAAATGAAGGAAAGATAATAAAATATATTTTCATGGTGGTGACATACATTTGAATGTCAAGCTATTAAAAACAACTTAAATATGCATCTAGAGGAAATTGGTTAAAAAGTATATATGGAATATTACATACAATGAAATTAAAAAGGATAAGACAGTATTTTAGGTACTGATATGGAATTCACTATAAGAAATGCTGTTATAAAAAAAAAAATCCCTGGCTGGTATGGCTCAATTAGTTGGGTGTCATCTGGTTCCATTCCTGGTCAGGGCACATGCCCAGGTTGCAGGCTCAATCTCAGTAGAGGATGTACAGAGGCAGCTGATTGACATTTTCCTATCACAATGATGTTCTCTCTCTTTCCCTCTACCTTCCCCTCTCTCTCTCTCAAAAAAAAAAATCAATAAAAAATATAAGAAACAAAATATAGTGCAGAAGAATAATATATTTTGGAGAGATTACATAGATGAATCAGGCACAGGCTTTCATCTTAAGGAGCTTATTGTCTATAAGTGTTAAAAACAGCCTGCTCATTTCTTAGTAACAGGAAATCTTTATCTATAGCTATATATCTTTTATATACTTTATAAAAAATATAAAATTTGTACATAATTGCTTGTATGTGGATAAAATATTTCTATAAATATAAGTAAGAAAATTATACTATACTAGTAGCCCTGCACATGAATCCGTGCACCAGTAGCTCTCTGCGGGGCCTGGCTGCTCCATGCCCACTGCCCAGAGGCTCTCCGCAGCCCAGAGGCCCATCCGTGGCTGGGCGCAGAATGCTTGCCTCGTCACCGGGGCAATGATGCAAGCGTTTCCCCCTCCCCACTCCCCACCCCCAACCACTCCGTGCCTGCTGCCCAGAGGCCCTCTGTGGCCTGGGTGGAATGCTTGCCTCGTTGCTGTGGGGTACTCCGGCGGGGCTGAGAAGACTGGGTGCAACCATCTTGTGGCTATGGGCGCCACCATCTTTGTGATGGAGTGATGGTTAATTTGCATATTACCCTTTTATTAGATAGGATATTGCCCATGGGGAGAAAGATTGGAGGCTTGAAGACAAAAGCAAGAAGGTTATTTTTTTTCTATATTCACTCATATCTTTTGAATTTTGAATCAAAAGAATATATTATTTATTCAAAACAAATAAAATTAAATTGTTTAGAATGACAAAACAGAGAGAACATTTAAAAACCAAGACTGTAACACAAAAATAATAATTGCTAAGTAAAATGATTTGTCATCATGCAAAAAAGAAAAACACTCAATAGATTCCTTATATGTTAGAACTTGAAATGATGTCACTTGTCAAAATTAAGTGGGAAAGATGGGTTAAGTGTAATTAATAAAATGTTTTTTATTGAGGGTGTCTATGTGGGAGAGAAAACTGCCTTTCAGTCACACAAAGACTTTGTACTTATCTTAAAAAACAGAGTATATTAAATTAATTCTCGTTTGTAGGAAACACTTTTTTTTTTACTTGTTCCTAGAAGCACTTCATTCAATTCTACATTGATTTCACTCTAAACACATTACAGGGTAGGGAAGATTCTTAAACAAGTATACCCCAAAACCTAAGTATTTTTGCATCTGACTATATCAAATTAACAGATTTCTATATTCAGAATATATTAAAAAGGAACTAAAACCAAAATTAAAATATAAAAACATGTTAATTGATATGAAGCCCTTGGAAACATGCTAGCTCAATATATGTTAATATTATCAGGTATTTTTAGGCAATGGAGTCAGAAATACAAACTCATAGGAAAGCTAAATCATATCTTTCTTCGATGATATTTAATTGAACTATACATTCAAAAAATTACACAAGTCCTTCATGTAGAGCTTAATGGATTCCCACAAACTGAGCACCCATGCTCAGATAAAGAAATAGAGTATTATCAGATTCCAGAAGCCCCCTCATTTCCCCACCCAATTATAACCCTTCCTTATTGCCCCGAGATAGCTCCCATCTAACATCACACATATAGTTCAGTTTTGCCTAGTTTTCAACTCTATGTAAATGGAATCATGCTGTATGTATTTACATTCATTTTGTATTCTGACCAAAAATATACCACAAACTTAGTGACTGAAAACAACACATTTTATCATCTCAGAGTTTCCATGGGTGAAGAGTCCTGCATTGTGTGGCTGGATGTTCTGATCAGGGTCTCACATGATTGAAATCTGTCTGGATTTCGAGGCTCTGAAGTTGACCTACATCATGATTAAAGTTAGAAGAGCTCCAGGAGCCCATAGAGCTGTGCCATACATAACAGCTGGTGGAGAATTGGTGGGAGTGGAAAACCCCCGACATATTTGGTGGCCAGAAGCATAGTAGAAGGGGGAAAAACAGTTTTCCTTTAATTGGTGTAGAGAATTTTTCACAAACACTCCCCTTTTCAGAATGTAAGCTTTTGTTGTTGTTGTTGTTTTTATTTGATCCCTGCTTCATCACTGTCTATGAGATGTTGTCAGGGAGTGGGATTAAGTTGACAGGTAACTTTTCTTTTAGTTCATGTGTAGCCAGAACCATACCCACCTCTGCTGGAGGGAATCATTCATCACCCAGAGATCCTGGGCTCTTAGCTGGATGCAGTAGCTGGAAAAACTGCTGGAGTTTTTTGTTTGTTTGTTTTTTAACATATTTTATTGATTTTTTTACAGAGAGGAAGGGAGAGGGTTAGAGAGTTAGAAACATCGATGAGAGAGAAACATCGATCAGCTGCCTCCTGCACACTCCCTACTGGGTATGTGCCCACAATCAAGGCACATGACCTTGACTGGAATCGAACCTGGGACCCTTCAGTCCCAGGCCAACGCTCTATCCACTGAGCCAAACTGGTTAGGGTGAAACTATTGGTTTTATTCATGAGAAAGGGGATGCTTATATTTTGTGTAGGCAAAGAAGGGTTTGGATGCTGATTTGGTGGCAAGAAAGGCAGAATGTGGCAGAGATGGCTAGCTATATATCAAAGATTCATACTCCCCTTAGCATAGTATAATCGTTGCTAGTGAGCAGCCTTTCAGCCAGAGGTCATATTTCCTAGATCATACTGCATCCAGGAGGGACCATCTAACTAGTTCTTACTAATGGACCAAAGGAGAACATGTCCTATCAATCTGGGGAGAGAAGACCAAGGTATGCATATGTTTTATTTATTTCTGCTTCCCATCCACTGAATGCAGATACCCTCAGTCCCCAGATAAGAGTGGAAACATAAGGAGGAGTCTGGGAACTTCCTCAGCACCATGAGAAAGGATGCCTTTGGAGCCCCCCAAATCACGCTGCTTATGTGAAAGAGAAATAAATTTTTATCGTTACAATAAGCAACTGAAATTTGGAAAGTTTGTTTGTTCAAGCATCTAGTGTTACCCCTGCTACTACAATACACATATGAAGATTCCAGGGAGGTAGATATGAGTCTAGAGCTCAGTAGAGAGGTCAAGACAAGAAAAGTTAATGTTTGTGAAAACATAAAGCTAGAGATCATAAGGAGTGATGAGAACTAGGATCAAGGATCAGCTTTGAGAACTCCAATATTAGAGGACAGTTAGAGAACCTGAAGTCTGTAAAGGATCCTGAGACTACCTGTGAGGTAGAAAACAAAAGAGAGGTGTATTGCAGAGGCAGACAAGAAATTATTTCTAGAAGCAGAAAGTGATTAATCATGTCCACGACTGCAGAGAAACCAATAAACATAAGACTAATAATGAATGACCCATTGAATTTACTCATTTGAAACCTGTTTGAGACCTTAACAAAAACAATGTTAGCAAATTTGATGGGAACAGAAGCTTGATTTGAGTAGGCACAAAAATTGGGGAGGGGGAAATAAAAAAGATAAAGGGAGGGCACAGATGGGATGGAAGGCAGAGAAGGATGTGAAGTCAAGGAAGCTAATGCCGAGACAGTATACTTCAGGAAGGATCTAAAAGACAGGAAGACATTACTGCAGGCGAAGGCTTGAAAGGAAGAGGAGGCAGGATCCAGAGCCTCATGGTAGGGTACCCTTGTGGCAAGGAGGAAGGCACAGACAAAATGAGGGCATCATTAAAGGGAGAGAAGAAAGGAGTACTAGAAATCTGAAGAGAGAAGGTATAAACTTGTCATCTCAGAAAGTGTAAAAGTGAAACTTCTAGTCAAATATAATAGTACTTCTGGGCAATTTTGAATACCAGTTTGAGGGCTTTATTCATGATTTTTATCGTGTACTAAATCACGTTATGTGGGTATATATTTTTTCTTCTGTAATGAGTGAAGGTAGATAGCTGGATTCAGTAAAAGGATGGGATTTTTTGCTAGTGTATATAACAGAGGGACCAAAAATTCCTTGTAATGCTCCCCGTGGACCTTCTGCACAATCCTGGCTGCTTGTGGATTGCATTTTACTCATCTCAAAAAATGGATGCTGCTATAGTAACAGAGGACAAGGAAGCAATTCTTGGAATCTTTCTGTGACCGAATATATTTTACAAATCTGTGTCTATAAATTATCTCAAAAGAAAAGACTTTATTTACGAAAACTAAGCATCTCAGAACAATAACAACAACAACAACAACAACAAAAACCTGTAAGATAATCTAAGAACCTCTTTTCTTCCTAAGACCTGGTGAAGATTTGCTCATCCTTCTCTGCCTTCCATCCTGTCTGTGTCCTCCCTTTATCTCTTTCATTCTCTCTGTGGAAAATATCATCTAGAAATATGAGAGAAAGATGAGAGACTTTTATTTCTGGCAATAAAGAGTTTAAATCTTCAGAGAAACCTTCTGAGTATAGCACATATAAAATGCTGGATTATGTTAAGGCATTCTTTTTGGGGCAAAAAGTAAAAAAAAATTCTTATAGAATAAAAACAATAATAATACAAAAATTCATAGGAGTGCCTGAGAGTTAAAGTTGGCAATTGCCCTGAAATATTCCCTCCTTCCCTTCCCGCCCTGTCCTCCCTCCTTTCATTCTCCACCTCTCCCCATCCCAAGTCTCCTGGTTTCTTTTTCACATTGTCATCTATCCAGGGGGTTATTGTGCTCTGCCATTGCTGTTTCTGACTTTTCAGCATCAATGATGCTTTGCCATTGTGGGTCAACCTAACCCATTGAAACCCTCATTGAGTCTGTTTTTTCCTTTCACAGTTTCTAAAAAATACAATGTCATTTCCAGTATTTTCAGAAATTTCTCTTTTCAGGTCTTCTTTTGTTTCTTTTGAAGTACCTACTATGAATTCCTTTTATCTGAAGATATTAGGTAACAATGAAACTACCAATGCTGATAACTGTTCCAATATTCTGCATCTTATCTTAGACTTTTAGTTTGCTACATATATTCAATGGATTGTAGGTTTTTGTTTTAGTCATGCTCTTTTGGATATGTATCTTGCTCTTAGTCATCTTTAAATTAGATGTTTCTTGCATGCAGAGGATTTATATTTGTGTTATTTATATTTGGCAAACAGACACTATGATGCATCACATTAATGTGAAAGCATTCTTGGAAGTGCCTTCATCTTATTCTCTATAAAATATTTTCAATACCTTGGGAGTTTGTTGTTTTTTCTAGTATTAAAAATAATAAATGATTAAAGCATGCTAAAACCTATTATGTATTTGAATAAATTTCAAAATAGCATAATTTCAGACTATAATTGCAAGAAGCTAAAGACCAAGAACAGATTCCTACATTTAATGGAACCTAGCTAAAATTGCCTACCAAAATAGATGTTTATTGTATCTGAAGAGCACTACAGAAGTCCCTGTTTTGGGGGGTAGGGAGGGAAGGAGTTGACTATCTTATATGAATTTTTTTCAAGTTCTAAAATATATGGTAGGCTATTGCAAGCTGATTTTATAAAGAAAGGACCCATCTGCTTCCCAGACATCATTTAAAGAGTCATAAAGATGAAAATAAGAAGGTACAATAGCTCAAGGATGATGTTTTTATGTTGCATGAGCAAAAAGCACAGAAAAGAAATGATGGATGCAGTAAAAGCATTTTCTAGCAAGTCACTGAGGCCAATTATACTATTGTTCAGCAAATTCTTATTCCTTATCCCTATACTTCCTTAGGAGGAAGATACCTCTTTATACTTTTGATGTTGACCTTCTCCATATGACTTGTTTTGGTCAATGGAACATGGGTGAAAGTGAATGTGCACAAATCCAGATGTTAAATGTAATTACCTATTTAAACTTAATCAGTAGGTCAGTTTGACATTTCCCAAAGTAGCCACTAACCCTCCTTCCTGGGCCTCAGAATGAACACCCATACAGTACAATCAACTCTGAGGCAGAGTCATAGAAGTTGATCCACACAGTCTCGGGTGTGAGAATAGGAACTTATCTATATATATAAAAGGCTAATATGCTAAGTGTCCGACCATCCAATCGGTCTCTATGATGTGCACTGACCGCCAGGGGGCAGGCTCTCAACACAGGAGCTGCTGTGACGTGCACCCAGTGGACCTGGTGCCCACAAAGCAACACTCAGCTTCCCCCAAGTGGGACATAAGCCTTGCCAACCCCCCCTCCCCCCTCCCCCAGAGCGATAGCTCACCAAATCACAGCCAACACTGCCGAGACCTTATGGCGCAAAATGTGGCCCACAGCCCAGCCTAGTCTGGAAATGGTTGCTGTGGGCGCTGGGTAATAACATCATGTAGCAATGCCTGGCTTCCTCTCCCTAGCAACTAGCCTCCTTGGAGTTTCTTCAGCCCAGGAACACAACTTGCTTTATAACCAGGTGAAAACATTTTATACTTTAACCATATGTCTGTGAAGCCTTTTCCCGTGCCTCATCTCATTTGATCCTCACAGAAGTCCTGGAGTAGGTAGATAGGAGACTCGGTGGAATCCTATTGCTTTTCATTAGCTGGAAAATGGAGATTTAGAAAGTTTAGAAACTTGACCCGACTGAAAAGAAGTAAGAAATGGTGGACCTTGGAAATGACTTCAGGTTTCCTCACTGCACAGAATATAGTGTTAACTGTAACACTGCTACAGTTAAATATTTTACCCTTTGTTTTCCTTGCGTGATCTACAATAATAATGTGCTTCGTGTTGATATTTACTGCTGTGTTGCTGACAATTACCTGAAAGAGAAGTTGGGGTGCTTCACTGGGCTGGAAAAAGTTTAGCTACATCAGAAAGCAGGTCTAATTAAGCAAGTTTATTCTATATATATAAAAGGCTAAGTTGACTCGCACATGGGAGATATATAAAGCTCTCACTGGCACCAACTGCACATGTGTGTTTCGATCTGTCATTGTTGATCATGAATTTGGTTGACACTTCTGTTATAAAGGGTGAATGGCAATATTAAAATATTTCTTCTAATTAATTTCCTTTTAATGTGCACAAATCTGTGCACTGGGCCACTAGTTGTTACAAATGCTTTATGGATTAATACAGATACCTATTGACTACAGAACTGCTCAGTGTTTACTCACCACACCCTTGATATTTGGATGCTTTTCTAGCTATAACTTAGGTCCCTGAAATACTGGGATTAAATCAATGGAAACTTTCTCTTAAGACTTACTATGTCTCCTTGAAGACTGCTCACCCATTATTTCTCCAATTCTGGCCTCCTCAGACCCCTGATTTTTCATTTTATATCTTGCCTTATTCAAGATATAATTTTATATTAGTTAAAAATTCTCTATTTCTGAGGATATTTTTATCTTAGTGTAGGTATCTTGCCAACATAACTTAAGTCATATATATTTTGAGCAACTGACTAACCTAAATGAGAGAAAAGAAATATAAACAAGATAAATACTTAACCAACACCGAAGTGCTAGGTCTAAACTGAGACATATCAGATATTAATAAAAAATAAACTAATTTATCCAATTAAAAGATTTTCATATTGGACAACAACAACAAAGCCAACTGTATGCTACTTTTAAGAGATTCACATAAAATATAAGGATACTGGAAAGTAAAGAAAGATGTATTGTGTAAATATAGCCTAAAAGAAACATTTTTTCTAATATATTTTTATTTTTCTAATATTTCTTTCTAATATATTTTCTAATATATTTTTCTAATATTCTTATTGATTTCAGAGCAGAAGAGAGAGATAGAAACATCAATGATGTGAGAGAATCATTGATCAGCTGCCTCCTGCATGCCCCCCACTGAGGATCGAGCCTGTAACCCTGGTATGTACCCTGACTGGGAATTGAACCGTGACCTCCTGGTTCATAGATCAATGCTCAACCATTGAGCCCCGCCAGTCAGGCATAAGTTTGAGTTTCTTAATTTCATTGAAAATCTAGAGAATGCCTCTGTTTTCATTATTCATGAAGATATCAAATACTTTTGAGCATTTGCATGGTCCAGGAGGCATGAAAGGCACTAAAGTGAAGGGACATCATTTTTAGGAGTTTGGAATATACCTAAGACAACTTTGGAAAGCTTGCTCATTTTCCCTTGGGATGACCTCTAAAATATGTGAAATCATAAAGTCTATTATCAAAATGTGTAATCACAAAACGTAATAAACCAACTATAGAGACTTCAAGAGAAAACTGTCATCCACAGAGTTTGGTTACCATAGAATTCCCAGAGATCTTAATATAACCCCACAGTCTAGTTTGCAGTTGTTATATGCCATAAAATGCTATTTCCTTATCCAAAACTGGTGTTTGCAAAAAAAAGTTATGAAAAGAAACTTTGTACATAGTGTACTGACTAGGTATTTCTGGTGAAATTTTTTAAAAATTATAAAAACTGAGTTAGATCCCTAGTATTTTATCAAAAAACAAGCATATATACCATTTTTGGACCAGACCTTAGTTGATACTTCCATTGTTATGGGACCAAAATTTCAGATCACTAAGATACAGAGACAAAACAAATGATTTTATTCTCTATGGTCCTATTTATTTTTTTAAAAAAGTATTTTCAGTTATAATAATTCTAACTAAGAACTAGAAGTTCTGGACAAAAGTAAAATAAAACAAAAAAAAATCTATTTGAAGGCATAAGAAAGCTGCCCAATAGCAAAGATTTGTCAGACCAATGCCCTAGAGAGAATGTAATCTCGAGAGATGAATCCAGGATCTATCAACTCCAAAAGCAACTGCTGAAGCTACAAAAGTAAGCACAGGCTTTGATAGGCTCCTAAAGTTCCAATGGCAGAAAGCTAGATTTTAAGGACCATGAATAAGGAGAAAGCCAAGTAAATATTGCAGGTTTTATGGGCGAACCCTGGAGGGTCCCACCCCAGGAATTAAGAGTGAATCAGACATAAGGCTCAAATCAGAATTATTTCAAACCCTGATTAGATTAAAATGAGCTGAGAATTCTGGCACCTTAGTAAAAGAAGTGAAAGCAAATTCTCTCTGTGGAAAATATCATCTAGAAATATGAGAGATAGAAAGATAGAAAATACATTTTTATTTTTTTATTTTTTATTTTTTATTATTTTTATTTTGAATAAAAATAAAATAACAACAACAAAAAAAGATAGAAAATACATAAAAGAACACAAGAAACCTGTGACAAGGTAACATGGTCTATCACATGTGAAATTGCAAACCCAGAAAGAGAGGATAGAGGCCATTGTACAACAGCAATATTTGAAGAAATAACACCTGAGATTTTTTCCAAAACTGGTTCTCATGATTGTGGATGAAAGGTGGCAACATGCTAACCAGACAAGCTGAGGGAAGGCTTGCGTGATGGCTTTGTAAACTCAGAGACCGAAAGTAACCACAAAGGATGGTCTGAAATTAAAACTTTTTAACTAAAAGCAGTTTATGGCAGGCAGTCATTTCCTAGGCTGGAATCTTCCTTAACAAAGGTCAATCTTTACCTTAACTTAGCCCTTCTGTGGTCTTTTGCATCTATAACATTCCTTTGTAATGTCAGGGTAACTCCCCTTTTCTCAGACCCCTCAGGGTACAACCAATGCACCACATCTGAGACCATAAATCCTCATTGTTGTTATCACGTTATTTATTGACTGTTAACTATCCTGTACCCCCCTATGTAAAAAATGTTTCTATCATTTTATTTTTCATCCAATCCCAGAGGTTTCCCTGCTTTGCTTTCTCCCACCTCCCTAATCTATCACCAGTAGATTTCATATAACCCACTTGTGTCTTCTCTTTTGATTGTAACGAATAAAATAAAGTGCAAAACTGCCATTCTCTGGAGCATTATCTCAATCCATTGAGATTATGCTTCCTGGCAATGGTCTATAGTTTAACTCAAATAAAGTCACAAAAAAATCTCTATAGGTTTCATTGTTTCTTACAATGCCATGATCAAAAGCTGAGAAAAATCCCCTTGTGGATCTGAGAGGGAGAAGGAAAGAGTAATCATTGTGAAAAACACCCAGAGCCGTTCTCCTTAACAAAGACCTACTTTGGGGGTCGGGAGGAATCTTAGCACAGTCTTATCCCAAATGGGGAAGGGCATTTCACTTCAGTCTCCTCTAGTCTTTCTGTCTCATTCAAGGGGAAAAACATTTGAGAAAGTAACAGTCCAAGGAAACAAGTCCACTAAAAGACTGAGATTTAATCCTACACATTGCTACATGCCAACAGTACTTCAGCATAATTGATACCATGGTAACTAACCTAGTTATTAAGGAGCAAAGGGAAGACCAAGTATTATAGGCATGTCATTTGTAAAGCTTTACCAGGAAACTGCAGTTTAACACTCCCCAAGGAACCAGCAGTTTATTCCCCACAGACACTGGGGGAAGTGACTGGACTGGGAGAGAACAGACACAGTAAGGTCTGGTTGAAATAGGGAAGGTACTTGTCTGTCAGTCACACCTGGGAGCAGGTCATTGGCCAGAGTAGGTGTGGCCACTGCAAGCATGGGAAGATTTGGAATATTTAATCTCCTAAACCAGTGGTCGGCAAACTCATTAGTCAACAGAGCCAAATATCAACAGTACAACGATGGAAATTTCTTTTGAGAGCCAAATTTTTTAAACTTAAACTATATAGGTAGGTACATTGTTATTAACTTAATTAGGGTACTCCTAAGCTGGCCTTTGCTAAAAACGTCCTCAATCTGA
>NW_005354829.1:2617344-2632218 GCF_000412655.1 Myotis brandtii
AAAGAAGTTCACTCTCTTGGTTTCTTTTGGTTGACTCCTGGTTTGAGGGCTCTCATGCTCCTGCATTTGCCCACATCATGGCTCATTATTGCAGGTTTTATGGGAGAACCCTGGAGGGTCACACCCCAGGAATCAAGGGTGAACCAATCAGAATTCAAACCCTGATTATTTCAAACCCTGACTAGATTACGCACACAATGGACTAGAGGACTGCAACTAGCCTAATGCTATACCGGACCCAATTCCAACATGGAATAGAAACTCTGGACACTGGCTTTGCTTTTAGCTTTACTGAATCCCTGCACTTCTTCCAAGGCTGGATTAAGGGAAATGGGACCTTGGAAACCCAGGAATGTAATGCCATGCAAATAAAAATCACTTATCCTCCTGGGCAAGGCTCAGAAAATTATTTTTCTTGAGATATTGTGAGGACCCCACCCACAGCACTCAGTGGGGAAAGGGACACCCCACTTCCACTGGTAACATAATAACAACGGGCTATTTGCCGAAAGAGCTTTGAAACACACTCTCCCAAAAGAGGAGTACTTAGGGAAGCCTAAGATCAACAGGGAAGAAATAAAGAGGACATTCAAGGAATTGGAAGTTCTGGTACATACAGCTACAGAGACATTAAACACAACTGGATTCCTAGCCAGATTAACATAAAAATCTCACACTGAAGACTATGTAAGGTCTTATTACCTTTTATATTATATCCAGCTATTAACAAAAACAACAACAATTACTAAGATATGCTAAAACATAAGGAAGGCCCTAGTTGGTTTGGCTCAGTGGATAGAGTGTCGGCCTGCAGACTGAAGGGTCCCAGGTTCGATTTTGGTTAAGGCCACATGCCTGGGTTGCGGGCTCAATCTTCAGGAGGGGGCATGCAGGAGGCAGCCGATCAATGATTCTCTCTCATCATTAATGTTTCTATCTCTCTCTCCTTATCCCTTCCTCTCTGAAGTCAATAAAAATGTAAAATAATAATAATAAAAATGAAAGGTAAGGAAAAAAAGTTTGAAAAGACAAAACAAGCATCAGAAGCAGACTTAACTATTATAAAGATGTTGAAATTATGAGACAGGGAATTTAAAATACTATGATTAATATGTTAAGTGTTTGAATGGAAAAAGTAGACAACATGCAAGAACAGAGGGTAATATAAACTGAGAGATGGAGACTCTAAGAATCAAAAGGAAATGTTAGAAATACAAAACACAACATAAATGAAGGATGTCTTTGGTGGGCTCATCAGTAGCCTGGGCATGAGAAGATCAATAAGCTTGAGATAGGTTGATAGAAACTTCCCCAAATGAAATATACGCAAAAATAAAGAATAAAAAGAACAGAATAAAATATCTCAAAACTGTAGGACAATTTAAAAGATTGTAACACGTATAATTGGAATACCAAATGGAGAAGAAAGAGATAATGGAGCAGAAGAAATATTTAAATTAATAATGACTAAAAACCTTCCAAAAGTACTGACAGAGAGCAATTCACAGGTCTAGAAAGCTCAGAAAACACAAAGTAGATGTTCACCCAAAAGTAGGAAAAATGTGCATTTATATTTATTATTTTAATTATTTTGGGGGGGAAAAATAAGCTTTACTAATATTGAATATATAGCTTGACTTGGGTGCCCTCATGTTACCTTAAGATTCGTCTAGAGTTCTCTATAATAAGAATTTGGGGTGGGTTCGAATGATGGTTCCAGAGCACAGAGGGCTTGATAGAAGAGTCCTCCCTTGTCCCTTTATTTGAAATATATGGTAACGTATCAAATGTTAAGTGTGACGTAAGTAGATTTATGGCTTATATATAATTTTATGATATATTATATATGGTTTTAACTAAAGTAGTTCTCATAATATGTACAAATGGCTTTAAAATTATTCCAAAGAAATCGGTGCTTGATAGTGATACTAGTAAAGCACACAAGGAAACAAGCAGACAGTGGAGCTGAACTTTCTGTTTCCTGATAAGAGCTCTTTTTATAGTTAACAATACTATATTATATACTTCAAAGTTGCTAAGATACTAGATCTTAAATGTCCTCACAGCAAAAAGAAATGGTAATTATATGACACAGTGGAGATGTTAGCTAAGGCTGTGGTGGTAATCATACTGTAATAGATAAATGTATCAAATTAACATGCAGTACACTTTAAACTTACAAAATATTATATGTCACTCATATCTCAATTTTTTTTAAAAAGAGCTCTTTTGTCAAATGTATTACAAGATGAAAACAATGGCAGCCTAATCAGATCTTAAAAGGTTGGGCAAAAATGTTCAAAATTGTCAAGGGGATTTTTTGAAATATACTTTCACATCCACTATCATCCACAATTTAACTTAACTCTAAATGTTTAATGCATGTTGTTTTATTATGCTTTTGTGATACTTCTTTTTCAGCTATCACCATCATCAAAATCAATCCTATGTAATAAAATCCTAATATGCAAATCGACCGAACGGCAGAACGACTGGTCACTATGACGCCCACTGACCACCAGGGGCAGACACTCAACACAGGAGCTGCCCCCTGGTGGTCAGTGCGCTCCCACAGGGGGAGCACCGCTCAGCCAGAAGCTGGGCTCACGGCTGGCGAGCGAGCGCAGCGGTGGTGGCGGGAGCCTCTCCCGCCTCTGCAGCAGGCAGGCGGTAAGGAGCGAGAGGGCACAGGCTGGGCTGAGGAACCCCCTATCCCCAGTGAATTTCGTGTACCAGGCCTTTAGTTTTCAATATAAGCTTCATTGTCGAGAGGGCACAGGCTGGGCTGAGGAACCCCCCCATCCCCAGTGAATTTTGTGTACCAGGCCTTTAGTTTTCAATATAAGCTTCATTGGTTGTAAAATACTCAGAGAAATGTGAATAGTCCCAGATATTTGACTATGTTAAGGGATTAATTTTTTTGTTATTTTTTTCTGTGTTAATAAGGTTGTGGCTTATTTTTAAAAAATACTTATTTTTAAGAAATGTATATTGAAGCATTTACAGATGAATTATATGAAATCTCGAACTTGTTTCAAAATAATCCAGGGCAATGGTCAGGAGGAGTGTGAGGTATGGATAAACCAAGTTTACTATGAACTTATAAGGGCTTAAATAGATGACAAATGCAAAGGGGTGTGTAGTAATATTCACCCTACTTTTTTATCTATTAAAAATTTCCATGTTAAAAAGGTAAACATTTTTAATTTAGAAATTCATCTTTAATTTGTTGTATCACATAGTGCTAACAGTATTTTCAAATAATAAAGCATATTCAATAGCATTGGTCTCACTAAATTATTATTAAAACAAATATATATTCAACCACAACAACATTTTGGTGCCATTAATTTAAAGTTTGCATTGCTCCAGGGCTAGCCAATTCTTAGAGATAGCAAGGGCTCAGCAGAGTTCTGACAGGTGGCTCAGTTGGTTAGAGCATCATCCCGATTCTCCAAGGCTGTGCATTCTTTCCCCAGTCAGGGCACTTACAAGAATCAACCAATGAACGCACCCATAGGTGGAACAACAAATCGATGTCTCTCTCTCCTCTCTCATTAAAAATTAAATAAATAGAAAATTTAAAAGGCTCAGCAGAGCAGTCATTGATATGCCAACTAACCAAGCCAAAACCAAACCTTCTTTATCTGGCTTATACACCCCGGAAGCAATATGATTCTGCCTTAGGCATAGTAGAACCAGGTGCCAGAACACTAGGAACCACTCCTATAGATCAAAACCCAAATAAAAATATTCCAATTAGGCAGTCATAATCTGTTCACTCAGCACAGCTTTGCCGGCAAAGGCCTAAGTTCAATTCTGGCAATGGCCTAAATCTTTCCCAGCTCTAGTCTCCTATCTATGCACCACCCTAATGGCTTTCCTATGTGGTCCTGTGTGGCACACCATGACTCCTGTGCCTAGGACCTCTGAGTATAATTCACTTTGGTGTTCCCTGAGCCTCTCCTCTGTGGCTTCTGGTAAAGCATCTGTCTGACCATCTGATAAAAGAACACAAAACAGAAGCACATACAAAAAAAAAATGTGGAGGTCCTAGAAGTCATATAATCCCCAGTCAACAAGCCCAATGTAAGACTTTCTTCAATAGTGTCTTGCCTTGTGCTTGAAGAATTCTATTATGGTTTTAAACTCATCACTCCCCAAAGAAGCTGACTACATTGCTGGATTATGCTGCTTGCAATAAACAATCCTTAAATTGGCACTTGACAGTGAAAGGAAAGGAATGAAGACAGGTAGTATCACATAATTAACTTACTTTTCAGCAGTTCTGAAGTATATTCACCCTACTTTTATATTCAGAAGTGCTGAAAAGTGAGTTAATTTCTTTTTAAAAAAATATATTTTTATCAAGGAAGAGAGTAGGAGAGAGAGAGATAGAAATATCATTGATGAGAGAGAAGTCTTTTTAAAAAAATATATTTTTATCGAGGAAGGGAGTGTGAGAGAGAGAGATAGAAACATCATTGATGAGAGAGAATCATTGATTGGCTGCCTCCTGCATGCCCCACACTGGGGATCAAGCCCACAACCTGGGCATGTGCCCTGACTGGGAATTGAACCGTGACTTCCTGGTTCCTAGGTCAATGCTCAACCACTGAGCCACGCCAGCTGGGCAAGTGAGTTAATTTCTTGATCCCTGAAACATACCGAAATGATCTTGCCTAACTTATATCAGTGCTCCTGAGGTGAGTTAATTTCTTGGTCCCTGAAACATACTGAAATGATCTTGCCTAACTTATATCAGTGCTCCTGAGTAGATTGTCTTTGATTACAAGACGCCAGAGCCAATTAGTCCAGAGCAACTTTTCCTCACTCTATCTTTCATATCACCTACCCCATGATATATGCACTGATCGTCATAACCATTTAATTCAGAGAACTGAACAAGAATGACCTTGACATATTTGATTGAATTTGGAATCTAGGGGAAAATAAAGTATTTCCTGTAAAAACCTTCCCTCCATTATTAGCAAATCTGAACAGGGCAGTGTGAAAATAATTTTCTCTGATCGAACCAACAACCACAAAACATCTGTTTTTACTGCTTCTTTCCCAAATTGGAAATGGCGACAGCTGTTACATTCTAATTCGCTGGTTCATGGAACCATTCAACTATTGATTGACCTCTGTTTGACTTTCATATTGCTTTATTGAAAAGAAAATATGTTTCTTGGAAGAATGACATCAGTTTTAGTAACTTCAAGATTGAATTATAGGCAACAAATAGAAATATTCAAATTGGTCTGTAAATAGAGAACAAGGCGAATGGAATGTAATCCCTGGCTTCAGACAGAACTGAAAATAAAAATAAATATAAGACATCTGTTGAATGTATTACACGTACATCCACCCTGGATTACAGCAGCAGTTCTAAAAATACTCACCGCTTTGTGTTTGTTTGTTTTTTAATTTCAGCTCTATTGAGGCATAATTGACATCTATTATTCACTTGCAGTTCTTGTTGCCATCCTCTCTTATGCCCCTGTGCCTCCTATCCTGCCTGACCCATTCAGATGCTGAAGCATTGGTGAGCCAAGTGGGTGGCAGCATTGCTCATAGGCATGTACCCATGGGTTAGAGGTTATTTGAGGTTAAGTAGAGATTCTGTAGCAGTATTAGCCAAAGTGGTTCAGAGATGTGTTGGTAGGATAAAGAGACAGCATTTAATAGGGTCAAAAGTGTAATGGATGTATCAAAATGAATGCAAAGTCTGATGAGATGGGATTGAAAAACACTAAGAGATTATTAGAAGAAGAAACAGTTAAAGATAGTTGTTGAGTCTAGTTTATATTTAATGGTTCAATAGGTCTCACAGACCCCTTTTAACCTGGAGCACTGTGCCTGCTGTGAAATCTGGCTTGCCAGGAAGGATACAGTCACTCAACTCACCCCTTCCCCCTTGCTCCATCCGTCATAACCACAGACATGCCTGCTCTGGAGTGTGGGTGTGAGGTGAGAGGCCTTTGAGTGCCCCTCGGGCCCATAATCTAGTCAGGCCCTGGAGCTGAGTGTCAGGACCGGTTTGGGACAGAAGGAAATGTCCAAAAGCTAGGCAGAATTAAGGGTGAAGATTAATATACAAAGTGAAAGAAAGTGAAGAGATTGATAACAGTGAATCCCTGGTATGGGCCAACTAGTCTTCCACTTTGTAGCAGTTTCTGTCTTCTTGAATTACCCTCTGCTCTCAGCAAAGCATGCTTTAATGCAAGGTGTTGAGGGGTGCTTGGCCTTGGCTATATAAAAGAGTACACTGCAGTGGGGAGTGCTTCCAGGTTTGGGTGGGCGGATGGCTGGGAAAATTTGGGGATTATGATTATGTACAAGGGATTCAAGCCATGTGATTCAAAATACAGCTTTGCGCCTGTCTTCCACTGTCCCATCAAATCTGCCCAGTAAGAGTAATCCTGCTCCTGCCTGTGTGAAAACTCAATCCCTCTCTGCCTTGGTGGTCACTCTTCAGTAAGAGTAAGCCCTATGACTTTCTAACGTGGCAAATAGTCACAACTCAGAAATGCAATATGTCTTAGGTTATAATCCAAACTTGAAATTTAACATGAAATCTTCTCACTTACCTTCAGCTGAAGCCTTCTTTGAGCTGCTCACCTACAGTGGGAAGTGGGGCCTGGTCTTCCCTTTCTCTTTTATGGTGTCCTACTGTCTCTTCTATTTTATAGCTTGCTGTCATTCCCAGTTTCTCAGTCCTTCCTGTGTTGAAGGGAGATGGTGGAGAGAACAGTTAAGACAGATGGAGGGAGGCAGGGGGATCATAATAATCTATGACATTTTCTTCCAAAACCTTCTTCATGAAATCCTTGGAAAGCCCCTCCCCCTAATTTTTCATTTTTTCTGATGTGAGTGAGGGTCTTATAAATAAGTGTTGGTTATTTCCTTTGAAATTCTACATTCCAGGAAGTCTAGTACCTCATGTGTTCCAGTGCTTCCTTCAAAAGTTCGAATTAAATATAGTGTTAACAACTATGTCATGGGGTGTTGGTGTCTTCGTCAGTCGTCAGTCGGGATGCTATAACAAAGTACCATAGATGGCGTGGTTTACAAACAACAGAAATGTATTTCTCACAGCTCTGAAGGGTTGAAGTCTGGGATTGGGGTGCCAAGATGGGTGGGTTCTGATGAGAGCACCCTTCCTGTTTGCAGACTGCTGGCTTCTTTTAATATTACTGGCAGAAAAGCAAGGAAGCTCCCTCAAGTCTCTTTTATAAGAGCACTAATCCCTTCTATGAGGGAGTGAAAGAATTATACAAAGGAAGTTTAGAAGAATGATGTAGGCTTGAAATGGCACACTGTCCATTATGGTAGCAAGGGCAGCAAAATGGACTTTTGGGTATAGACAGACTTACCCATCCAGTCATTGGAAACTGTAGGCCTCTTCTTGAAGGAACATTTAAATTTTCAATTAATGAACATTAAGTAAAAGTAAAAATTCAGTTCCTCAGTTGCCTTAGCCACATTTCAAATGCTCAGTATCTAAATGTGGCTAGTGGTGCCCTAGACAGTTTGGCTTAGTGGATAGAGCATAGGCTTGCGGACTGAAGGTTCCTGGGTTCGATTCTGGTCAAGGTCATGTACCTCAGTTGCCAGCTAGACCCCTGACCCTGGCCCGGGTGCATGCGGGAAGCAACCAATCAATGTGTGTTTCTCACATCAATGTTTCTCTCTCTGTATCTACCCCGCTTTTCCACTCTCTCTAAAAAATAATGGAAAAATATCCTCGGGTGATTAACAAAAATAAAATAAATGTGTCTAGTGGCTACTATATTAAACAGCACAGATAGAACATTTCAATCATTGTAGAGATTCCTATAGAAAAGCACAGGTTTGGAATACACTCTTTGGGAAGTGGGGCGTTTGTGTAGGTCATTTGTTTTTGAGAAGGTGAGGTGTTGCTACTCGAAATTGAAAACTCATTTTCTAGGTTACTGCTCTTCCTGAACTCTGGCCTCTGGAGGCGAGACTTTTGGGTGGCCAATAAATAATACCCCTTTCTTCTCCTCCTAAGTACACAGCAGTTTAGAAATAAGACCCAAGAGACAGTGGCATGCAGAAAAAAAAATTACCTTAATTACTGATAAAATTAATTAGAGAACATGGCTTTAGATATTTAGCAAAATGAACTTTTGAAACTAGACAGACTTCACTCAGTGTATTCATTGGGAATCCAGGCCTCTGGAGGAACAGGAACATTTACCAGCTTATATCCTTGCCAAACTCACTAATCCTCCTTGAGCCTCAGTTTCTTTGTCTATAAAATGGGAATTGTATCTACTTCAACATTTTGTGGAAATAACTAAATAGATTGCTATAGTGCTTAGAATAGTGGCTGGCACACAGTTCAGTGCTATGTATGTGTTTGCATTTATTATTATTGCACAATGGAGGATAGCTCAGGATGCACCCTCTCTGCCAATAGGATCCAAAGGTACTTGGTCAGGCATGCTTAGCTCCTATTCCCAAGTTCATCAATTAGGTAAGTGAGGGGAGAAGGGATGGCTAAAGGTGTTCCTTTCATATTCTCAATCCTAAATCACAGAGTCAAAACCTTCACTCTATCAAAACAAGAGGAGTGGAGTATAGGTGTTTCCCCTAACAACAGGCTCATTCTTGGTATATATTTTTTTCTATCTTTCTGTCCACACTCAAATAAATCTAGTAAAATGTTGTATTCCTTTCTTTCCCTTATGTCTGCAATGCCAAAATCAAACCCATGACCCAGTCTTAGTGTTTTAGTATATGAAAATGGGGATAATAACTTGTCTAAACAGTCACATATCCTGTTTCTAGTCATTATGTGACAAATCTTAGAAAATCTCATTTCTATTTAATAAGGGCATCATAGGCTTCTAACTGAACTGCACTGTACATGTGTCTATTCATGTATTTTTAAACACTGAAATAAAACTAAGACCAATCAGTGTGTGACCTATAAAAAATCCTGAGTTAAATTTTGGAAACAAAAAACAAAGACTATATAAAATGTTATTTCCAGAAAAGGTCTTAAGTTTCAACTTACTGAGTTTTTTATTGTTGTTATTTTGTGGGTTTTTTGTTGTTGGTTGTTTTTTGTTTTGCCACTGAATCCTTTCTTCAAATGAAATCTTACTTGAAATCCAACATGTATAAGAGACCTGGCATGACAATCTCCCCAACTTCCCCATTCTATCCCCCTCATCTTGCTTGGCTGATGCACGCAGAAGCATCTATCAAGGTCTACTGTGGTGACCATTCATATTTAAAACCAAAATTTTATATTGTGAGTTCCATGACCTTAACAGCCTTTTCGGTTTGTTTGTTGTTGTTGTTTTTACCACTTTATTTCCAGTGCCCAGCATCTGACACAAAGTTTGTGCTTGGTAAATATTTATCGAATGAATAAGTGAATGAATAGGACTTGGACTAAGTCACACACAGCAAATTGGTGAGGCCGAGACTTAGTATATAATGAGTGATTAGACAGACGTTGATGATATTACCAGGATAGGCAATAAAGAAGGACAAGTATGGAGAAAGAGATGCTGAGATCACTTTTGGATATGAGAGCTTAAGGTACTTATGGGGCATCCAGGTAGAGGTATGAACAGACAATGAGCTATTCAGTTGATGCAGTTTAGACTTGTCCAGCACTTCAATGCCTCTCTCTTAAAAATATTTTATTTATTTATATTTAATATTTATTGGGTGACATTGATTAATAAGATATTGGTTTCAAGTGTGCAATTCTATGACACATCATCTGTATCTTCAAAAAAAGGCTTTCAGCCCTGACTGGTTTGGCTCAGTGGATAGAGCGACAACCTGCGGACTGAAGGGTCCCGGGTTCGATTCCAGCCAAGGGCATGTACCTTGGTTGAGGGCACATCCCCAATTGGGGTATACAGGAGGCAGCTGATCGATGTTTCTCTCTTATCGATGTTTCTAACTTTCTATCCCTCTACCTTCCTCTCTGTAAAAAAATCAATAAAATATATTTTAAAAAAGGCTTTCACTCACTTTACTTTCAAGCACTATGCTACTCTGGGGATGTTTCCAGCCTTCGCATAGTCACTAGGGCAGAGTTTCTTAAACTTTAATGTGCAGCAAATCACATGAGGAATCTTGTTAAAATGCAGACTCAGAAAGTGGGGCCTGAGCTTCTACATTTTTAACAAGTTTCCAAGTGATGCATCACCCTTTTTGAGTAGCGAGACATTGCAAATCAGTGAAGATGGCACTAAGAGCTGGTTAGCATTTCATTTTTTATTTTTGAAAAATTTCACAATCTTTATAAGTAGAGACTGGTGAACTTGCAAAATTCTGTTCCTTCTTAAAATAAATTTCTTCTCATAAACTTTGTTTTTGCACTTTGAAGAATGTTTAGTTTTTTACATGTTAGGTTTAAATATATAATATGGCTTTTAATTCATAATTTAAGATAAGCTCTTTTAAAAAATGTTTTTATTAATTTTAGAGAGAGAGAGGGAGAGATAGAAACATCGATGGGAGAGAATCAACATCAATCCGCTGGAATCTAGCCCACAACCTGGGCATGAGCCCTGACCAGGAATTGAACTGGAGATCTCTTGGTGCATGGGTCAACCCTAAACCACCGAGTGACACTGGCCAGCCTCAAGATTAAACTCTTAATTTTAATAATAATCCTACAAATTTCTTATTCTTTCAAAGAGGTGTGTGCGTGTGTGTGTGTGTGTGTGTGTGTGTGTGTGTGTTTTAGGATTTAACCTTAGGTTAAAGATAAGTTTAGCAGCTATTAGGAATAATGCAGCAGACAGGAAGGCTCTGGAAGTAGGTAAATTCAAGACATTTTGATACATTCAAAAACTTAGACAAAAGAGATTTTTTTTTTTTGGAAATCAGTAGCTTTCTTAGCTATCATTAGATTCATTTAAACTGAATGAATAACTTAGGTATCAGCTATACCTTTATCTGTAAATAATTTTCCCTTTACGTGATTGTTTTATAAAATTCTATTATTTTTTTTCCTTTTTTTAATTCAAAAAATTTTTTAGTCAATAATATGGTAATAACTAGGTAAGGTGCCAGGTGGGTACTGGAAATACTGAAGTGACTTGATCAATTAGATGATTGTCTAACCACTATGCTGTATACCTGAAATTAATACAAAATCATATTGAATGTAAAGTGTAACTGAAAAATAAATTTTTAAAAATATTAATTTCTTTTTTTTTAGGATTTGTTATAGTTCTGGATACTGAGAGACACTTGTGAATTAGAAAAAGATCTTGAGTTCATGAAACTTAATTTGTGGGAAAACAGAGACAATAAAGAACTAAATAAATATGATATTTTCATGTGAAGATATGTACTACTCAAAATAAAAAAGAGCAATGAGCTAGAGCAGCGGTCGCCAACCGGTGGTCTGCGGACCACTCTGGTAGTCCATGAGGTCCGAAAGGTTGGTGACTGCTGAGCTAGAGATTATATTGTGTTAGGGGGCACTCTTAGATTGTGTGGTCTGGAAAGCCCTATCTAGGGTGTAATATCTGTGTAGAAATGTAAGTAAAATGAGGAAGTGAACCATAATAATAAGAAAAGAGAGAACAGCAAAGTGAGAATGCCATATGTAAAGAATAGGCTTGGTGTGTTGAAGGAGATCAAGGTCAGTGAGATCAATGGCACAAGGGAGGGAAAAGTATGGGGCGGGGGGGCGGCGATGGAAATTGAAATAAGTAGCAGCCAGATCAGGCAGAGTTTTGAAGACCAAAAGCAGGGAGTCTGGATTTTATTCAAAGCATGATGGCAAACATAGAGTGTTCTCCCAAAAATGTATATGCACTTTGAATGATTATAGAGTCAGTGTTTATTAACATACTGTTAATTTTCAAAATTTAAAAAAGAATCTACAGAAATTAATTTTTTTTTTTTTGTCAATGTCTGTTTTCACACTGATGACCATTCTGGTCCAGGCACTGCTGATAACGAGAAGCAATGGAACTGCAAATATCAGGAATCATTTCGTTCGGTATTTGTGGGCCCCCAATTCATCAACTGTTGCCAGTTTTGTACCATACAGTTTATCATTTCTGTATCCCCATAAAAAAGTCTAGAGGATAAATTTTATTTGTTCAAAGCTTAGTCTGGCTTCACCCATTACTTCATATCAGTTAAACCTGAAAAGGAGTGAAAATTCATGTATATACAGTTTGAATAATTATAAATGCAGTTTTCAAACTTCCAGTAGTATTTTAGGATGAATTTCCTTTGGTCAAAGCTTAGTCTGGCTGAAAAGAAAGAAACATCAATTGAGCTATCAGCTGTTAAAGTGTGTATACACGTTCTTGGGACACCTTGTATTTATGGTTTTAAACAGAAAATAACATGATCTTACTTATTCTCCTCTATGAAGTTCTCCTACATTTTCAGATTAAGAAATTCATGTTTCTCTTTAAAGGCACACCTCAAATGTCATACTCATTGTAAAGCCTTCCTTAACTTTCCCAATACTTTTTCTCTTTAGTGTTTCCATTTGTGCATTCCACTACCACAGTACATGCTTCTACTATAATACATTTCCCTAATAAGGTATTAATCACTTGTTTCCCACTTGACTTTTCCACTAAATTGTTAGTTCCTGTATGCCTAGTTCATAGTGCAGTACATAGCACACATTAGTAAGCAAATGATTACTAATGAACAAATGAGTATTTGAACTGTTTCCAAACCTATGCTTCTCGTCTTAATCTTTCTATCAGATTCCACTCTCAAATGCCTATTGGCATTGTCAACTGACTGTCCAGTTTTCCCTCAAACTCAACATCGCAAACTCATTATCTCATTCCAATTTCATATTTTTTTGTAATATCAACATCTTTCTAATTTCCTTGGTTAGAAAACTTAGAGTACTATGATTCTTCTGATGCTGGGGGATTTATTTCCTTTATTTCATTGACTCTAGCTGTGGTTCAGACTTTCATCACTTAATTTTTGAAAAAAATGCAATGGACTTTTGGCTGGCTAGAGGTTATTCTGACTCAAAGTTATTTTCTATTCAAATTCATACTGCATATCTCTGCAAAAATATTGTCATTGAATTCTTATTTTATTCATAAGGTCATGCATTGTTCTATTTATAAAGTATTTTGGCACACTTATTATGTGTATGATATGTGTCCTTCTGTAGTATAGAACTTTAATTAATGTTCATGCAAACTAAGTGAGATAGTATTTTTATCTCCATTTTACAGGTAAGGAAAATAAAATTTACGTATCTTAGGCCACCTGCCCACGGTCACAATTACACCAACAAGGAAATCGTAGAGCTGAGATTTGATCACAGTTCTATCAGCTGGGGATACTGAGCTTTGCTTAAGCACTTAATTAGTGAGTAGTATCTCAAGTTTAATTCCTGCTTCTCTTTACAGGATCTCCATGATATGGCCCACCAATCTTACTTAATTTCCTATTATTACTGAACTTGCATCTTCTCCACATTTCAAATATCTTTCTAGTTATCTCCTGTGCATTGACCTTTTTACTTCAATTAGATTGTAAGCTCCCTAAAACCACTCTTGTTTTAAATTTCTGTGAAGGGCACAATAAATTCTCATTGAATACAGCAGACCCCTTGTATCTATAGGTTCTGTATCCAAAGATTCCAGGAACCCAGATGGAAAATATTTTTTAAATGCTATATTGTTGCTGACATATACTATGTAGTTAGGTCTATGATGGCTATGTCTATACTGAACATGTACAAACTTTTTTTTGGTCATTATTCCCTAAATGATACAGTATAACAACTATTTACATAGCATTTACATTGTATTAAGTACTATAAGTACCCTATAGATGAATTGTAGTATACAGGAGGATATGTGTAGGTTGTATGCAAAAACTATGTCATTTCATATAAGGGCCTTGAGCATTCCTGGATTTGATATGGGGAGGGTTGGTGTGGGGGCTCCTGGAATAAATCCCCTTCCAGAGGACTGTTGATAAAATCGTTAGCACAATCCTTGACACACACACATGCTGACTAAATGGTAACAATGATTACTACTACTCGAGGTTCTGATGCATCAAATTGAAGTTCCATAGGAAACCATAAAATTCTGATCCCTAACTCAACCCTAAGAACTTTTTGCTTATTCTTATGATCTAGAGTAGACTAATGTTTTTCCAAGCTAAGTTAGTACACTTCAGTCTTTTCTCACCCTTTTACCAAGTGTCAACAAGACAGACATCAGTAAGCAGCAACATTTATCCACCATTACTGAGTTCTTTAATTGGAGGCTGCTTTGGAGGAAATAAAAAAAGGAATCGTTGTAATGTTTCTGAGGTGAATGGTCAACGTGCTTGCAATCAATCAATTTAACTTAATTTTATGGAGTTTACTAAGTGTCCCAGGATTTCCTGGCTCGAGTTTCTGAAGTACAGAGTCTTAAACAATCACATCTTCGCTTCGAATAGAATCTCCCCAGATCCAGCGACAGGTCTATGGGCCTCGCCACCTGACCTTGCTGTTGGAGCTGCATATACTTCCAAAGCGGCAGAGAAAAAAAGGCGATCCGCGGCGCCAAAAGTCTCCGTTCCGAAGGTCCCGCGGTCGGCCCCGCCCCCAGTGAGCGCGGTCGCGTCACGTGACATCAGACGCCCTCCCGGAAGTGCTGCAGCGGAAACGGTGGGGGCGTGTCTCCAGGTCACCCGGCGGCGTGTAGTTACCGGAGAAACGCGGGAAGTGGGGTCCAGGCACGGTTCTCTCCACCGTTAAGGCTGTTTCAGTTCCAGCGCGAGCGGGTAGCCCGGCCGAGGCGTCGGGTGCGACGCCATGGAAGTGGTGGAGGCCGCCGCTGCGCAGCTGGAGACTCTGAAATTCGGCGG
>NW_005354829.1:2632512-2660405 GCF_000412655.1 Myotis brandtii
GCACGTGTGGACAAGTGGCTCGGACCGCCCATTTCGGGTTGTTCACTGCAGACCCTGGTGAATCGCCTAATAATAATCAGATCTCTCTTCCCTAAATTTGGTAGTGTAAAGGTGCTGTGCATAAATCGTAGTATTTTCCGTTAAGATATGGAAACCTGAGGATATTGGGTTATTTCCTTAATATTTAGTTCAGCGTGTCCCTTTGCGGTTATAAGTTTTGAGTTTCGTGTCAGATCTGACTTCTATTCTTCCATCAAGTTTAACTTGTGTTCTTGTTTTTGAACCAGATGAATTGAGGAGTAGTTAAAGGATTTTTCCAGATTGGCTCCTGGCAATTTTGTTAATTCTTATAAGCGTTGTGGGGAGCTTCGTGAAATTTGCAAGACACTGTTACTTAGTAGTATTATATGCTCTGATTCGGTTTCTTAAGGCCCCCCTTCCCCGCCCCACCTTCCCGTGTGTTTTAAAGATGAAACTTCTGTGATGGGAGAGGACTTAAGTATGTGGGATGTTCTTTACCCACACTGAACATTGTTTACAAGTATTGGACTGTGTTGTGTGGGATACGGAACACAGGTGAGAAAAAAAAATGGACATGAGCCCTGCCCCACATTCTAGCGAGAGGGATGACAAATATGAGTAAACATATCAGTAAACAGAGTTGATGAAAATTATCGTGAAGGAACAAGCAAGGCACCGAGAAAGTCTTCGGAGAGCCCAATCCTGTGGGACACTATGGCCATGTTCAAGTTTTTAATTCTAAGTGCTGGCGAAGCTGTTGAAGGATTTTAGGCAGAGCAATGGCACACTCAGGTTAACATTCTAATACACTTTGCTCTGCAGAGGAAGAATTGAACTGGGCTCAAGAGTAAAAGCCGAGAAGCAAGAGTGGAACTAGTTGAAAGATGTTGCATTGAGTCCATGAGGCGACCATGATTGTGTCTGGATTCAATCACACTGATCAGGCTTGCTAATAGATGTGTCACTGGGCTGGACAAAGCCATCAACTGGGTGGATTGTGGTACTGTTGACTAAGATAGGGGTCGGAGACCAGTGGGAATGTTTAATTTGGACAGTTAATTTAAGGTTTCTCTGACAGTCAGTTGGAGATGTCAGGCAAGCGGTAGTAGTATCATGAGTTTAGAGTTTGAAGGACAGTTCTGGGCTGGAGGTAGACATTTAAGCATCATCAGATTTCAGATAAGACTAACTTTTTATTATGGACATTTTCAAACTTGAAAAAAGTAGAGAGTAATATGATTGCACAGTCATCACTGGACTTAACAACTTCCAATATTTTGCTAATCTTGTTTTATCTAACATTTCTAACTTTTTTTAACCTAGTAGATTTAAAGCAAATCTCAGTGTGATTTTTTTTTACTGTGCATCTCTAATTGATAAAACACTTTACATAACCACTATGTCATTATCAACTTTAGTAAACTTAATTCTAATTCCTTAATATCATCTAATGCTTGGTTTGTATTTAGATTTTTCTGGTTGTCTGAAGGATGTCTTTTAACAGTTGGTTATTTGAAGTAGAATTCAAACTGCATTTGAGTGTTATGTCTTTCAGGTCTTTTTTAAGTGAAGGCCATATTTAAAACCATGAAGACAGAAGACTACATGAGAATGGAATACCCCTGTAGCATAGTGCATACCAAAAAATGGAAATGTTTGAGGAAGTGAGTGGGGAACCATGTTAGATGTTGCTGAGAAGTTAAGATGACAGAAAGGTGCCTACTGGACTTGGCAACGTGGAGAATATTGGTGACCTTGTAAGGAGTGATGATGATGGAAGCCAATTTTGGTGTAAAGATGGAGTTAGAAATAAAGGATTAGAGACAGCATGTGTTCACAGTTCTTTTAAGAAATTTTAGGTGGGAAATGAGTCCATAGCTGGAGGGATTAAACAGAGATACTACAGAATGTTTGGTATGCTGATGGGACTGCTCTGGGGTAGAGGGAAAGATTCATAATACAGTAATAGTAGGAAGGAGTTCACTTGCAAATGGGATGGGTTCCGGAGCCTATGTGGTGAAATTGGCCTTTGCCTTTTCCTCCTGTAACAGGAGAAAAGACATTTGCAAAGCTAATGTTTTCCAGCCCTTTCTAATCCAGCTGGGAAGACATGGTTTTCAATGAACTATGGTATAGTATTGGACTGGCTCTAGTGGGCAGTTTGAAAAAAGTGCCATGAGAGATAGGGAAGGAAGTATATAATTGTACTTTGAGTGGGTGAGGGGTGGCTTCAGAAGAGGTAATGCTGAGTTGAGTTTAGAAAGAAAAAATAATTTCTCTACATTGAGTACATTGTAGTCAAAGGAAATAGCACAAATAAAGGGAAAGTTGGATGAGCTGCTTTGCTAGGTGTGTATGAGAAGTGATATGAGATGGGATTATGTAGGTTACCAGGAACCTGATTGCAGGGGCCTCTGAGGTGTCATAGTAAGGGGTATGGCCTTTAGCTTGTACACAGTGTAGGTTATGGGAAAAAAATTTAAGGTTTTTCTCAGTTTTAATATTTTCTCAATAAAAAATAGGAAGAATAGTCCAAAGCCATCACCTTGATTTAACAATTATTAACATTTCAGAACTATTAGATTCACAGGAATATGTTATTGAGCCATTTTAAAGTCATTTACACATGATACTTTATCCCTAAATAGTTTAGCACACATTCTCTAAGAGGACATTCTTTTACATAATCATAATATTTTATCACATGTAACATAATTAATAATAGTTTTCTCATCTAATGTCCAGTCATGAATGGTTATTTTTATTAAATTATTGGGTGACATTGGTTAAGATCATATAGGTTTCAAGTGTACAGTTCTGTGATACACGATCATTATATTGCATTGTGTGCTCACCACTCAAAGTCAAATCATCCTCTGTCACCATATATTGACCCCTTTACCCTTTACTATCCCCTAAACCCCCATCTCTTTGGTAACCACCATACTGTTGTCCGTGTTTATGAGTTTTGTTTTTTTTTGTTTGTTTGTTCATTTGTTGCTTTAAGTTTTATATCCCACATATGAGTGAAATTATGTTTCTTAACTTTTTCTATCTAACTTATTTCTCTTACCATGATATTCTCCAGTCCATGCATGTTGATAGAAATCGCAGTATTTCATCTTTTCTTATGGCTGAGTAGTTTTCCATTATATGTATATACCATATCTTCTTTATCCAGTCATCTATTGAAGGACACTTCAGTTGTTTCCCTGACTTGGCCACTGTGAATAAGGCTGCAGTGAACATAGAGGTTACATGAATGTTTGTTTTAAATATTTGTTCTTAAGAGAGAGGGAGAGAGGGATAGAAACATCAGTGATAAGAATCATTGTTTGGCTGCCTCCTGCACGCTCCCTACTGGAGATCGAGCCCAAACCCCGGCATGTGCCCTGACCAGGAATCCAACCATGACCTGGTTCATGGGTCCAGGCTCAACTATTTAGCCACATCAACTGAGCATGGATGACTTTTTAAAGCAAGATTGTGAACTGATTAAAATGGAAGGTCATGAAAAGGGTAAGGGTAACAGCAAAACATCAATAGGGTGAAGGGGTGATTGTTGTGGGAAGAGACTAGTATTTACATCAGTTATACAATTATTACAGAAAAGCAGGTGAGAAATAAGCACTTGAAATAGAGGAGTAGCAGTGGAAATGGGATGAAGTGGAATAGGAGTGATGTTTACTAATCTGAAGATAGGGTTTTATCATTGACTGAGAATGAAATAGCTCAGAATGATTCCAATGTGTCTACCTATAGTAACTGGATTAAAGACTAAGTAATGAATAAAATAGAAGTTCAAAGAGAAGTGATTTAGTAAGGAGAATGCACTTTTTTTTTCCTTTTAACTTGTTGCTAGTGTGAGGTAAGTAGGTCATTCATACAGAGGTGGCCAGTATGTAGCCAGAGATCAGGGATGAAGCTTATAAATATCAGTGCTGAAGATTTAGGAGTTATCTGCACATGGATGATAATTGGAAACATTGTAGGGCATGAGATTATGCATAGGAAGAGTACAGAGAGAGAAGAGAATAAGTATGAAACTTTTAGAAACAGCATATAAAAGGGAGCCCTGGTCAGCATGCTCAGTGGTTAGAATGTCAGCTTGCATACCCAAGGTGGGTGGGTTTGTTTCCAGGTCAAGGGGACGTACCTGGGTTGCAGGTCTGATCCCTGCCACCAACCCCCAACCCCCAGGACACATGTGGGAGGCAGCCAAAAGATGTGACAGAGACACATCAATGTTTCTCTCTTCTCCTCCCCCCTCCCTTCCACTCTCTAAAAAATCAATGGAGAAAAATATCCAAACTTCTTAGAAGAGGGTTACGAAAATAAAAGGGAGTTAAGGGAATAGCAAACAAATTTTAAACTTAGAGTAGGGTTACTGGTAACAAGAATTGCTGTGGAAGTCATGGGCTAAAGGAGTTTTTAAAGATAGAATGGTCAGCATGGTTGGTAACTTGAGTTTCCAAGTTGTCTGAAGACTGAGAAGAAACTATTGGCAATTCAATGGCTAGGTGACCAATGAGAGAAGTGCATTGCCCAGAGTTCTCTTTGTCAGTGATTTGGCACATGCTTAATTATATTAAGGCAGATGTGTGATGTGTGAGACTATTGTAATTGAGTTGCAGTCATAGCAGGGGTTTTGAAAATGTTATCAGTGGATTAAGGACTACTTTCCAAATACCAGAGTCAACTTCAAAATGCTAGCTTTTGAATTATATCAGTAATAGTAAACATGTAGTAAAGTAGATATTTCCTAGTTGAATAATATATGTTTATGCCATCATGTTACTGTTTTACTAAGTTTAAACTTTTCCTTTCCTACAGTGAAACAGATTCAGATAGTTCAAGCTCTTCCTCTTCCTCATCATCATCCTCATCTTCCTCTTCCTCTCGAATATTAGTTCCTCCAGTGCTGTCAGATGGAGATGAAGATGTACAAGTTGAGAAGGAAAATAAGAATTTTCCTCTTATTAAAACAAAAGATGAATTACTTATTAACGTAAGTACTTAGATGGGTTAATAAACCTAATTTGGATGTTCTAAAATATATTTTGGTACTGATATTGATCTCATTTGCTCTGTATCTGATCCATACATTTGAAAACTTCCCAATTTTATTGGACATACTTTTGCCATGCCTTACCTTTCTTAACTAAAAGAGGATTGTCAGACGATTGATCTGGATAATTTCTAAGGTTGCTTCTAACTCTAGCATTTGGTAATTGTTCTTCTGGGGTGTTAAACTTTAGCTTGCTACTCTCCATTTTTTTCATCTTACCTAGAATATAGTTCTTATGTAAATTTACAACCTTGCTTTTTTCTTTCTTTTTTGGTCCATAAGTCAGAACATTTTGTTCAGTTACAATTAAAATCAATCTTTTAATTGACTTGCACTAAGAAACATAGAAATTGAAATTAATTGGTTAAGCTTATTAGGATTTCTACTGGAGTTTTTGAAGTGTTTTTGTTATTATAGTAGGAGAAAACTTGTTTATTAGAATGGTGTTTTTTGGCACTTGATAGGTTTTGTTTGTAAGGTTAGCTCTTGTATGGTTATTTCCTCTTAAACTGTAAGCTCTCCCACGGAGGAGAACGGTAATCTGGTGGTGGGAACCTCAAAAAGAACACCTCAGAATTTTAGAACATAGGCTACATTGTCACATATTTATTCTCTCTACTCACACATGTCCTTTGTTGTTATTGGAGCTTTTTCGGTATTTAATGATCACTAATTATAATTATTACATAACACTTAAATAAGTGAAATAGTTTAATTCAATATTTGAGGGGGAAAAATTGAAAAGCCTAGAGGCTGCTGGGCACCTTTTCATCACTGAATTCAATTAATATTGTTTCTTTTTCTCTACGCATAATAAAAATTACCATCTTATTTATGCTTATATATTTAAAACCCTTGGATGCTTATGCAACTTCATTAGTGGTTCATGTTTTAATCCTACAATCTGCCGAGCCAGCTCAGCCAAGGGTTCTGCAAGCCTGAGTGAGGGCGGTGAAGGGATGAAGAAATGACAAAGAGAATAAGCTGGGTCTAGGTCAGTGATGGCGAACCTTTTGAGCTCGGCATGTCAGTATTTTGAAAAACCCTAACTTAACTCTGGTGCCATGTCACATATAGAAGTTTTTTGATATTTGTGACCATAGTAAAACAAAGACTTATATTTTTGATATTTATTTTATATATTTAAATGCCATTTAACAAAGAAAAATCAACCAAAAAAATGAGTTCGCGTGTCACCTCTGACACGCGTGTCATAGGTTCGCCATCACTGCTCTAGGTGTTAAGACAATGTGGACAGAGAAAGCAGTGACTGCCCAATGTCCCAAGGACAGAGGCCATGAACTGTGGGACTAATTTGCTTTCAAGGTATTTTTTTTACATAGCTACATCCAGGCAGCATGCTCCAAGTTAAATGAGAGCAGAAATATCCTATATAATAAAAGCTTAATATGCTAAGTGTCTGGTTGTCCAGTCAAGCAATCAAGGTGTAATATGCTAATGATATGCTAAGGTCACTCAGCCGCTCACTATGACATGCACTGACCACCAGGGGGAAGACACTGACCAGTAGGTGAGCTTGCTGCTGGGGTCTGGCTGATTGGGACTGAGCAAGAGGTGCCAGACATGGCTGTGCCCTCTAAGTTGGACTTGTTTGTGGCTTTGCCAACAGGTCAGTCCGAGGCTTAACCCTATAGCCGTGCCCTACAACAATCATTGATATCAGTGGTCTTTTTACACAAAGGCTCACCCAACTGACTATTTTCTGAAAGTATTGGGAGAATTGTTTGATCTTTTCCCTGTATCTTGCTCTTCTTTACACCTAGCTTTTCTCTTAGAGTACAAAAAATCAACAAATAAAAGACCACAGTACTTTTGTATATGTATGTATATTGTCTTAATTTTTTTATTAGATCTGTAATACTTACCTTGGGATGTCTTGAAATTTAATACAAAATCTTAGTCTACTTATTATTTTTCTAAATAGAATGCCCATATTTTCATCAGAAAGTCAAAAAGAGTCCATGGCCACGAAGAGGCTAGGAACCATGTTCTTTGACAGACTAAGTTTATACCTGATCTTTATAGCTTCTGTATTGCCCAGTAGAGTGCTATACAGGTAATGGGTTCTCAGTCAGTGGTAATAGAATGAATAATTGAGGGGGTAGGTATCTTTCATTCATTCTTAAGCTATTATAGCACACTTGCCATATGCTAGGTGCTATAATTAAGACCCATCCAGTTTCTCCTTTCATAGTGTTTAGTGGAGAAAAACAGACAATAATTAAAGAAGAGACAAATGAATTTAATTATGGGAAGTATCAATGAATTGTGTGAGTGTATGTTTGGCTCATATCAGAAAATTACATTTTTGATGGGAATATATGTTAGCTTTTAAAACTTGGAACAATGGGCTTGTTCTTTCTTTTTGTGCCAGTACTGAGGGATTTTTGGGAAGAATGGAAGAGCAATTGTAGTCTTTACTTTTCAATTTTGTATTCTTTTTTTTTTTTTTAACATCACAATATGCTTTTAAAGACATTTTGCATTGTGCTCACATTCCCTTAAATGTTGTTCCCAAGAGTTCTCAAACTCTAGTCCAACCAAAATCTTGGGAGAGGCAGACAGTTTGGCCTAAAAACACAGGTGGGGGTAGGAGACAGCGAAAGGAGAAAGTAGCCTTTCAGTTAAAGATCAGCCCTCAGTTTAAAGTAACGTATTTTGCCCAAGAGCTTTTTATTTTATTTATTTTTATATATTTTTATTATTGATTTCAGAGAGGGAGAGAGAAACATCAATGATGAGAGAAAATCATTGATTGGCTGCCTTCTGCATGTCCCCTACTGGGGATTGAGCCTGCAACCCGGGCATGTGCCCTTGATTGGAATCAAACGTTAATCCTTCAGTCCTCAGGCTGATGCTCTACCCACTGAGCCAAACCAGCTAGGGCCAGCCCTCAGTTTAAAGGTTAGCTTTGGGCAAGTTGGCCTGAGGTGGAGTCATGGTCAGAAGGAGAAGCAGTTTTATATCTTGACTAGCTGTTCACTTTATATTTACACAATTAAGTAAACTTACTAGAAGTTCTTGGTCCTTTGCTAGACTCTGTTGCTCGAGCTAGGTAGAGGAATGAGTTCCCTGGTCTGCCCTAAATTATTTGACTTAGAGCTCTGAAAGAGTGTATTAGGAACTCTCAAGTTCAAGGGAAGAGAAAGACTTAGGCCCCATTACCAAGGATGGTTTGGCTACAGTATTCAGTATCTTAAGACTGTTTTCTCTGTCTCTCAGGTGTTTCTCCGTGGGCCTGGCAGTTTGGCCACTGATTCTCCTGTATGAAAGTCATGGGAAGGACTTTTACTGGTTTACCTGGGGCCTGGTACCAGCCCTGAACAAATTACTGAGGCTAGTGGAATGGGTATTTCCACTGCTTGGAAATGATTCATAAGTCCTGTTTCTGTGGGAGAGTATGTAGGAAAGAGTATGCTTGAGAGAAAGCACATGGGCGAGTGTGTGGGTGGGAGTGTATAAGGGCTGTTGACAGGAAGGGAGTGTGAATGTGTGTATATTTTGAGGAGGGCAGGGGTTGAGTGGGTGGTATCAACCCCAGGCAGACTGCAGGAATGGGTTCTCTGTCACAGGAAAGACAGGATCCATTTCAGAAGGGGATCTGTCAGTCAGTAATAGTTATCTTCTATAGAGGGAAAAAGGGAAACACTTAGAAGAAGTTATCACATAGGACTTAAGTTGCAATCTTGTGGTTGTGAACAACAGAGACTCAAATTACTTCATTAGAGGAGGGATTTGCTCTAAACTTGCATAGGAAAGCCATTAAGAATAAGGGCAGCAGTGGACGATGTCCTAGGAAGTGTTCTCTGTTTTGTTATAACTCTGGCTGGTGTTGCTTGTGCTGTTTCGTTCAGGTCTCGTGGTATAGTAAACACCAGCTAGAGTTAGTGCTAACAAAATATACTTTCTACAGAAAAGTGATGAAATAGTCTATCCATGTTGTCTTTGCTTAAAGGTATTCATAAAATGGGCCAAGAAGTTAAACAATGTTAGCGCTTATGCTGGATCTTTAGAGATCTCTAGAACATAGACATGCCCAATTTAACCCAGTTTTATGTCCTACCTCTTTATAAAGCAGCGGTTCTCAACCTGTGGGTCGCGACCCCTTTGGGGGTCGAACGACCCTTTCACAGGGGTCGCCTAAGACCATCGGAAAACACATATATAATTACATATTGTTTTTGTGATTAATCACTATGCTTTAATTATGTTCAATTTGTAACAATGAAAATACATCCTGCATATAAGATATTTACATTACGATTCATAATAGTAGCAAAATTACAGTTATGAAATAGCAATGAAAATAATTTTATGGCTGGGGGTCACCACAACATGAGGAGCTGTATTAAAGGGTCGCGGCATTAGGAAGGTTGAGAACCACTGTTATAAAGTGCCTCATTCTAGGCAGGTGTCCATTCTTCAGACATGCTGAGCTTAATTTTTACCTTCATTTAGTCTGTTTCTCAAGCAGGAATGTTGCCTCCTTGGATGAGGCTTATCTTCAAGTGTAGATATGTGGAAGTATATAGGTGAAATAACCTCGAGATTGTTAATTTAGAATTAAACCTTAGATAGTTGCAACAGTCCCTTGGCAAGATTTGGTTATAACTTGGATGAAAAGCAGGGGTAAGGCAAAGAGGAAAAGAGGGATTAATCGCCTAGGGTAGTAAACACACAATGCAATATAGATGATATATTGTAGAATTATACACCTGAAACTTGTATAATTTTATTAACCAATGTAATCCAATAAATTCAATTTGGAAAAAAAAAGGATTAGTTAGCTAAAGAAGTAGTAGAAAGAGTCTTAATTGGCTCTTTTCATAATGCCATAATTTCATAATATATGACATTAAATATTATCAAGTAGAGTTATACTTTTATTATTTACTTACTTAAACATAAACCCTTCTTTAATGTTGAGAAGGTTTTTGTATAACCTATATAGTAAATGTAAAACAACATAAAAATTATGGCCTTGGAACTACATTAAACCACATAGGGTTTATTTCATGTTTCAGTGAATTGGAAAATTAGATTAGTTTTGAAAAATGTTCTCAGCAATTTATGCCTTGCTCTTCATTCAGATAAATCAGATATCACTAAAAATTTAGAATAATAAAAGCATTTATGGGATTGTGACATTTCAAAGCCTGAATCAGAAATGAATTTTATAAATTAGTGCCTGTTTTTTTTTTCTTCTGAAAACCTGAAATTTTTATTACAATGCTTACGATTATAATACTTCAATGAGGATAATAATGTGTTTGTATATAAAATATAGCATGACCAAGGAAAAAATTTAATGCTTGTAGGCAATTTTGGTAAATTTACATTCATAATTTGGAGACTGCCTACGTTATATTTTAAAACAAACATACTTTTGTAGTTAGATTGAATGCACTATATTCTGTTTCTGATTATGACAGTGCAGACACATATCCTATAATATTCTAACATGATGATATGGAAATATCTGGGCAGAAGACAGTGGCTAGAAGTTACAGTGGATTATTTCATCCCTTTTTTTTTAATCTCCACTATGAAATTATATTTCATCTTGGCCTACACATAAGATATTAATATTTTGTGTTTCCTTGTGCAAAATTATTTCAATAAAGCATATATTTAGCATGAGCGGTCCTTTAAACTTAAAATAAAAACTTTTATTCAGTGGAGCATATATGTCCTGTGTATATAAACATATATGACTGTTACAGAGAAACATTGCATTTATTAGATTCCTCCATTCCCCAGTAGGTTTTAATTTAGTTCTTATTGCTTAGGACAGTGGTCGGCAAACCGCGGCTCGCGAGCCACATGTGGCTCTTTGGCCCCTTGAGTGTGGCTCTTCCACAAAATACCACGTGCGGGCGTGCACGTCCAGTGAGATTGAAACTTCGTGGCCCATGTGCAGAAGTCGGTTTTCGGAAAGGAGATAGACGAAACAAGTATACAAGACGAGTGTGAATGGGAGAGTTGGAAGGGGTCGACCTCAGCGAACATACCTCAATCAGATTGAGGACGTTTTTAGCAAAGGCCAGCTTAGGAGTACCCTAATTAAGTTAATAACAATGTACCTACCTATATAGTTTAAGTTTAAAAAATTTGGCTCTCAAAAGAAATTTCAATCATTGTACTGTTGATATTTGGCTCTGTTGACTAATGAGTTTGCTTACCACTGGCTTAGGATAAAGATAAATGTCTGTTAAAGAGGAATTTAGCTAGAGATTGAGCATACACACATAAGCGGAAAGCAAAGTAACACCAGAGAGGTGATGATTGCATGGTGCTGGGCAAAAGAAGTCATTGGATTGAGTGGAAGGGGAGATAACTTGCACTACAGTGGTCAAAGAAGGCTCATGGCTTGAACTTAGATTGAAAAATGGATAGGTGATAGGTAAAGAGAGTATGAACTTTCCCAGTGAAAGGACCAGGTTTGTTGCTTGACATTCCCAGTGCTGGTTACATAGTAGGGGCTCAGGAAAGGTTTCTTTGTTTATTCATTCATTATCATGCATAAAGTTAAAGTGGGACTAAGAATTGATGACATTTTTACAATTATTTGGTAGTGCTTTTATCTTCATGGTACATAAAATCAGTCTTAGATTTGATGAAATATGACCTTGTTAGTATCAATATAATGCTAGAATTCATTGTTTTATTGAGATGGATTATAATTGTATTTTACTTTTATATGTATGTGTCAATTTTTGGAGGTATTCTTATTAAATTTTTTTGTGACAGTAATTTTGGGGGAAAAAATAGGATGAGAGCATTGTATTTATTTTAAAAAAGAAAAATATGCCCTGCCCGGTTTGGCTCAGTGGATGGAGCATCGGCCTGCGGACTGAGTGGTCCCGGGTTCGATTCCGGTCAAGGGCATGTACCTTGGTTGCGGGTGCATACCCAGTGGGGAGTGTGCAGGAGGCGGCTGGTCGATGTTTCTCTCTCATCGATGTTTCTAACTCTCTATCTCTCCCTTCCTCTCTGTAGAGAATCGATGGAATATATATTTAATAAATAAATAAATGAAAAATATAAAGACACTACAAAGAAATGTTGACTTTTATTTATTTATTTTTATTGTTGACAGTTATTATAGATGTCCCCCAATTTCTCCCCCTCCCTTTGTTCCCCTCCTCCCAACCTCTGCCTCACCCCAGGCCTTTACCACACTATTGTCTGTGTCCATTGGCTACCATGCATATATGTATGTAAGTTCTTTGGTTAATCTCTTACTGTCTCCCCATTCCTCTCTGAGATATGTCAGTCTGTTGCACACATTCATGCCTCTGGATCTATTTTGTTAGGCAGTGTATTATGTTCATTAGATATCACATATAAGTGAGATCATGGTGATAGTTGTCTTTTTCTACCTGGCTTCGCTCAGCATAATATTGTTCAGGTCCATTCATGTTGTCAACAAAGGACAAGAAATCTGTCTTTTTTTACAGCTACATAGTATTCCATTGTGTAAATATACCACAGCTTTTTCTATCCACTCATCTACTGATGGGAACTTGGGCTGTTTCCAGATCTTAGCTATTGTAAGTAACACTGCTATGAACATAGGGGTACATATATTCTTTCTGATTGGTGTTTTGGGCTTCTTAGGATATATTCTTAGAAGTGGGATTGTTGGGTCAAACAGTAGTTCCATTTTTAATTTTTTGAGTAAATTCCATACTGTTTTCCATAGTGACTGCACCAATCTGCATCCTCATCAGCAGTGTACTAGCATTCCCTTTTTTCCACATCTTTGTAAGCACTTGTTGTTTGTTGATATATTGATGATGGCCATTCTGGTAGGTCAGAGGTGATAGTTCATTTTAGTTTTAATTTGCATCTCTCTGATGATTAGTGACATTCAACATTTTTCGTGTGTCTATTGGTCATCTGTATGCCCTCTTTGGAGAAGTGTCTATTTTTAAATTGGGTTGTCTTCCTTTTGTTGAGTTGTATGAGTTCTTTATATGTTTTAGAAATTAACCTCTTATCAGATGTATTATTGGCAAATATGTTTTCCCATACAGTGGGTTCCCTTTTCATTTTGATCGTGGTTTCTTTTGCTGTGCAAAAGCTGTTTTGTTTGATGTAGTCCCATTTGTTTATATTTTCTTTTGTTTATCTTGCCCAACTTTTATTTTTTAGATGAAAGTATTTAATGGGCTAGTCTTAATCTGAGTTTAGTGTTATATACAATAGGGTAATTAATGAGGGCAATTAATTACTTAGCTAAAGAAATAGCTGAGTTCCATGAAATGTTGTAAAGGTATTTTTCCTAAAGAAGTTGATGAGTTAGACTAAGTGTTATATGTGATCATAGTTGACACACTTAGTGTACAGATCTAATCCATTCTTTTATCCAATACTAGAGGCCCAGTGCACGAATTCATGCACGGGTGGGGTCTGGTCGGCCTGCCCCAATGGGGGCTGATCAGGGCCTGGCCAGTGCAGGTGGAAGGGACACGGGAGGTTGGCCGCCCCGCCCCTGATCTGGCTGGTCATTCAGGCGTTATGATTGCTGGCTTTTTATATATAGACATGTTTTACCAGCTATAGGGAGAAAACAAGTTTCTAATAATGGCCCTCAGTACTCCAGGGATTGGATCTTACTTTCCAACCATATCTGAAAAGTGAAGGCACACCTAATAGCATCAGGTAATTGGCAGCCACATCTATGTCCTCTATTCTTAAGTAATATGAGAAAAGTGGTCAAATAATTTCATTCCGCTTTCCTCACTTTTAAAAATTCTCCCCAAACTAGCAACCAAAAGGTTGGTTGCCATTTGGAGTGATTCCTTTCCCAATACCCCCTGCTGCTGCCCTTTTTTATATTTGTGAGTGAAAACCCAAATTAAGGTTCTTTAGATAATTTTGCCTCAGAAGGCCATCAGATTACTGATTTTTCCCCCTAGCCCAGTGGTCGGCAAACTCATTAGTCAACAGAGCCAAATATCAACAGTACAACGATTGAAATTTCTTTTGAGAGCCAAATTTTTTAAACTATATAGGTAGGTACATTGTTATTAATTTATTAATTAGTGTACTCCTAAGCTGGCCTTTGCTAAAAACGTCCTCAATCTGATTGAGGTATGTTCACTGAGGTCGACCCCTTCCAACTCTCCCATCCTCAACTCGTGCATGAATCGCGCGCGCCTCCCCCTCGCTGCGTATCCCGCGGCCCGCCTGCGCCGCATCTCCCGTCGCCTGCTGACCAACACCCCCCACTTCTAATGCCACTTCTTCAAAATAGATTCGCCCAGGCCGAAAACCGCCTTCTGCGCATGGGCCACGAAGTTTCAATCGCACTGTACGTGCACGCCCGCACGTGGTATTTTGTGGAAGAGCCACACTCAAGGGGCCAAAGAGCCGCATGTGGCTCACGAGCCACAGTTTGCCGACCACTGCCCTAGCCTATAATAAGCCTTCAGAGGGCTAGGGAAGTATGAATGTCATCTTTTTAGAAAGCCACTTTTGACCCATTAGCACTAGCTCCTTCAATTTTTGTGCTGGAAGATGTAGATACCCATTTTTTGATAGGTGTATCTACAATTTAATTTTTAATAGAGTGGAATTTTAATGTTATGTGCTACTACTCATTTGAATATTTTGCTTAACTGAATGATCTTGTAGACCATGCAGATGATTGAGAATCAGGATACAATAGTATTATTATAACACAGGCAATAATTGCTCTTTCATGGATATTTCAGAAGTGTAGGTTGGATCTTACATTTCTTTAGTATTATAGATATGAGTATCTATTATTACAGAATCATAGTCATTTTGTTGGGGTCTCAGCATTTCTTTAGTACTATAGATATGAGTATTATTACAGAATCATAGTCATTTTGTTGGGGTCTCATATATAATTATTACATTTATGCACTCACTTTTTTATTACATGCTATTAAATTTTTTCATTGCATTATTAGCCATTTTTATGCATTATCAGAATTTTTGCTTAGTTTCTTCACTATTTATGAGAAAACTGATACCCAGAAAGTGACTTGCCTAAGTGAGGAGGAGCAGAACTCTAGTAATAGCGAGGTTCCAGTCTGCTATATTTTCAGTACTTGGGGAGATGTGCTCAGTAACATTGTAATTTGACCATTTAAACTACTGATTATTTGGTTTCTGACTAATGTATATATTGCATATTTTGTCATGTGAAGGATGATTGTATCATCTAATGTAAGCTTTCTAAAATTGTATTTGCTTGGGCCATATTGCCTCTTAATAAAGCCTTTGACTTGGAACTGTAGAGTATCTAGGAAAATTAATTGGATTGCTTTACTATGTTAAATTCCAGTAGTTCATTTGCCAAATGCTGTGATGTGTCTGGGGATTTTTGTTTCCATATGACCTTTTCTTTTGCTGATGATATGAATGAAATATTTTTTTTCTTTTAGTTGCCTACTCTTTGTTATTGTATATAGAAGTATTGAATATGTCCAGAAAAATTATTTCTACTCTTGATTTTTGAGTCTGTAAACATTAATTTTATTTAAATGATAGCATGGATATTTATCTCTAGTTGCAGGAACTGTACGTAAAAAAACATTTAGTTTCATTTTAATTTTGGAAAATAACAATTATTAAAATAGATGTTTATCACAAATCTTTGTTTCCCAAGTAGAATAATCAGGTTAGCATTAAGACTTCATAGTCATATGGTGTATACTGTTATAATATGGTCTTAAAATTATACCTGTATTAGTGACTGAAAATAGATTGGTGCTATTCATTGGTGCTATTCCTGGTTATGTTTTGTAATAGAGGACTTTTGGATGTATGACACTATAAAGCAGTGCTGTTCAATAGGTAGGTCTTCCTGCAATGATAGAAATCCACTCTGACTTAATGTGTGCTTAAGCCTTTGTCTTATGCTACTTGAGTACTTGAAATGTGGTTAGTGTGACTGGAGAGTGCATTTTAAATTTTTTTTTAATTTTAATTAATTCAATTTAAATAAATAAGTGTCTAGTATTGGACGCAGAATAAAATTAAGTTTTTCCCACCCACTCATCCATCTTTCCATGAGGGTAGTAGGTTCATATTTTAAACTTCTTCACCTGCAGTAAATAGCCTTCTTCTGTTATTTTCAGTAAATTTGATTTTTGCTTATATGATGAAGAAGCTTTTTCTATCTTAAGTTTCCCTCACCTCTACCTGTAATTTTTTGCCTATAATTTTTTAGTTAATCTGTGTGAATTTTATTTCTGATTCTTTATATTTTATTCTATGTGCAGGGTCAAAATGGTAGTGTTTTGCCATATTTTTTTTCGTATTGGAGTGTATCTGTTTGTTTCTCCTTTTCTGTCACACATACACATCCTTTCCCCACTCACAGAAAATCGAAGTGATTGATTTTTTTATTTCCTTAAGGAGATTATGAGACCTATGAGACTGAGGAGATTTATTTATTATCTTACCTGGGGCAGCTGCTGTGTTATCAGGGAGCCAGGTGTTAATCTAATAATGATAATAAAGTTTGTTGCTGCAAACCTGAGGTATCTATATATCAATTCTGGGCAGTGAAGCTTCCTTCCAAGCCTGCCTTTTTAACTTTATTTTTGAGATGTTGGGTTGAGGTTCTTTTTGTTCTTCAAGAATTCTCTTTTGAATTGTAAGAATTGTATTTTCCATACCTGATTTTTGCTTTGACTGAAAAAGACTCATCTCTTTGAGATTTTTGTTTAGCGTGGACTAATGAAATAAGTCTATTCATTTAGTAAATAAATACCAAGCATTTCTTCTGTGCTTGTCATTGTCCTGGGTTCTATAGCAAGGCGCAAGACTGGCCAGGTTAAGTTTTTGTTGGATTTGTTGTCTAGTTAGAAAAATTGACTTTAAGAAGTAAACAGGATGTTAGACGGTAATGTCTAACAAGAAAAGCAGTAGGATAATTTGATAGAGTGACCAGGCTTATTGGTGGTATAGTAGTTTGGATTTAGCAATTAGGGAAGAGAAGGGATATTTGACATCCAAACATCAATACAAGATCTTTTATTGCCCATTTTGACATGGCAATCCAAGAACTTTCCCTTTGAAGTTCTACCTCTAAACCTGCCACAAATCTTTATAGAAAGTACATCGCTTGGGTGATTTCTTGATGGAGTTTGGGATATTTTCCCCCTTTTGTCCTACTTTTCTAGCATGCTCATTTAAAAAAACACAAACGTATCTTTTCTCCCTTGGTTGGTCCCAAAATGTCTGCCATTTTCAAAGCAAATACAGTACTATACTGCTTGATTTAACTGGACTTTCCAGGGCAAACTCTGTAATAGGCTTTCAACCTGCAATTGTACAGGCTTGATTTCACTTATTGATTCCACTCATGTCAGACATGTTTCATGTAAAATATTTAGTTCTTTATATAGCTTTTGTGTTCTGCAGATATTTTGGATAGAGATTTTATGCACAACACTTTTATAGGCAGGTTTGTTTCTATTAAGAGGCAACATAATGCCTTCATTGGCTTCTTTAAGGAATGCTCAGGAAAGTGTATATACATGTGTTAAGAACGTACTGGGATCATTGAACTGGAATTAAGAGTATGGTGGTGATCACAGATCACAGTGCCTGTGTTTTCTCCCCTAAGTTTGGTTCTATATGAAATCAGAGATCTTGCCCGTTTGTGGGCAAAACTTTTATTTCTGTTCATACATCGGTCAAAATAGGGTAGCAACAGGAATTAAGGGGGCCTGCCAGTTTGTTTTTGACCATAAATATCGGTCCTTACACACTACAAATATTCTGGCTTTGTGCATCTTCCCTTATATTCCTCATGCTGGATGTTTCATAGACATTTTTAGAGCAGAGACTTCATCAGACTGTATAGACTGACCTGCTTAACTCAGAGTAAATTATAGTGATCTCAAAAGATGATAAAAAAGCATTTGATAAACATCAATAATCATTTCTGATTTGAAAAATAAAACTTGGTAAGATAGGAATAGATGGATACTTTCTTAATCTTATTAGAAAGAAATTCCAATAAAAATGTATCTTTTTGCTAACCATTTGAAAAGTTCCTAATAAAGAGTTGGACATATCGCAATTGCTTGGTACTTGACATTCTGGAAATACCAACCAATGCTGAAAAGTGAAAAATATGATGTACTAATACTGAAAAGAAGGAGTACTTATATTTTTAAAATATATAACATAGTGAATACATAAGAAAATCACTAGACACAAATTTCAGCATGATGTTTTCTGGTGCTTAAATAGTACTCTATAAAGAATCCATTTATAATAGCAGTAAAAAACATTAAATACCTAGTAACTTATAATAGCAAATAAGGTACAAAATGGCTTTGAATAAGCCTAATGACTATGTAGGTCCTTTAGGAAGACAACTGTAATTAAATATAATTTTAATTGACACTAACAACACTAATATAACAAACTGGTTTTAAAGTTTAGTGAAGTAAATATGTGCAAATAGCTAGAAAAATTCCAAGGGGAAATATATTGCTGTGAGGGTGGATAGGGAAACTAGCTCTTATTCCCAAATATTAAAACATAATATGGAAGGCACAGTTATTAAAATAGTTTAGTACTGACACTGAAATAGATCAGTAGAACCAAATGGAGACTTCAACAAAAACCGAAATGTATAAGTACATTTAGTATATGTTAAAATTTGTTTTTCTGATCAGTAGGGAAAAGAGATGAATGGATTATTCTTCAATGTGTGGGGATAACTGGCTAATAATTTGGATGAAAATAAATCCAATCTTTGCCTTGCTTTTATATAAGAATAAAATCACAAATGGACCAAATATGCAAATATTAAAAATGAAACTAGAAGAGCAATGAAAACATGAGTGAATTTTAAAAGTTAATTTCATCAAGGGCAGGTCTTTCTAAATGTAACTTACACAAGTCTCAAAAAGCTAAGAAAAGAAAAGATTGATATATTTGCTACATAAAAATTAAAATAACTAAAGTTCATTACACAACAAATGCTAAAGAATATGCTGGGAGGTGAGGGAGTGGGTATTTGCTACATTTATTCTATATATATATAAAAGCCTAAATGACCGTCCGACTAGTAGCTATGATGCACAGTGACCATCAGGGCCAGATGCTCAACACAGGAGCTGCCGAGCTGCAATAACTTGGCAGCTGCGGTTCTCAGGTGACGTACCTGGAACCAGAGAGAGGGAGCCCGATTCCAGGGTGCGTCACCCGAGAACCACCCTCTAGCAATCCAGGACCCCTCGGGGGATGTCAGAGAGCCGGTTTCAGCCCAGTCCCCGCAAGCCAGGCCAAGGGACCCCACTGGTGCACAAATCTGTGCACCAGGTCTCTAGTATTTGTATAAAGGGCAGACATTCTTAAAAACTTAGAGTTATCTTATAAATTAATAAAAAGATAAGACAACCATGTAAAATATACAAACAATTCATAAATACATAAAAATAGCCAGAAAACATGCAAAAATATTCAGTTTTCTTGATTAATAAAGAAATTCCAATTAAAACAAGATACTGTTTTAGACCCATCAGACTGGAAAATATTTGCTTATTAGTGATGGCTTATTAATGATGGCAAGGATGTAGGAAAATCCTTGTGATTTTATTCTTATATAAAAGAATCGTACGTATATATAATTTGTGGAAGTGTGAATTGATGTAACCTTTTTGGAATGAACCTGTCAAAATTAAAAATGCTCATGTCTTTGGATTTAGCAGTTACTACACTTAGGAGAATTTATCACAGCGCTTATTCAGAAATACATGTGAAAGAATAAATATTGTTTCATTGTGTGTAATGGTAAAAATTTGAAGGCAGGTGTTTCATTAGGTGACAGGTGTACTAAATTATGGTATAGCTATATAGTGGAATACCATAAGAATGTTTAAATAAAATTAGATAGATATTTATGTTTTGGTGTAGAAGGATGTGTAAGATGTAATAGGTGAAAAGGATAGCTTATGTCACGATGTCTATTTTATTTAAGTGAAACATTTTAAAGTTAGTAATGTGAAGTTTATATCTGCATAGTAAATATATTTGAAAGACTTTAACAACAACAATCTATGGAGAGGAATTGCGAGGTTGAAAGGAATAGATTAGGGGAATTTTTTTCTTTTTATTTTGCACTCTTTTTTACTACTTGTTTCCTTTTTTAAAAAAAAAACCTAGATACTTGTATTAGTTTTATGCTTTAAAGTTTTAAAAAGCCAAAAACAGTATCAAGTTTAGATTTGTATCAAAACATAATTACATTACATGGGATTTTATTCCTCCTAATAGAAAATACAGAATGAGGAACCTTTCATTTTGTGGTCAAATAACATTTATTTAGTATTTGAGAATAGCATTGATTTTTGTCTCTGAAGTGTTAATGGCATGTGGTCTGTACTTCTATCGAGTTCAGATATTTTATTAAAGATCTAACAGCACTTCTCTCAGAGATTTCCCTACCCTTTCTTCTACCAGCACACTCCTGATTTTATCTAGTAGGATCTATCATAGTCCAAAAGTAATGACAGTTTTTCCTCTAGATCTTCCTGTAATTTGGGTGGGCAACAGGGCAGATTTCATCACTATACTTCTGTGTTAAAAATACCATTGGCCAATTGTAAGAGGTGCCACTCCCTGAACCAGAATCGGTGTGGGATCCGTATGACAGTTTTCCCTCTAAAATATCATTAAAGCCCTGCTGTCTGCAGTCTCTTGACATTATAGTTTTCCAGTCTTATATTTCACGGGGTGTGGGGTTTCTTTAGCTAAGAATTTCATAAACAAGGCTATTTTATATCACATGTCCCTTACTAGTTCTAACAACTGAACTTTCTTCACTATTCTGATACACATGGACCACTTTCAAGTAATGGTCTTGCCAAGAAAAGACTCTCTGTATTTAATATGATAAAATGACAAGTGGTTGTCCTCTTCCTAAAAGTACAGAAAAGTTCTGGTATGTAAAACACAATCATTCCTTCCACAGCCATACAGAGCTAAGTCTTCTGCATTGCGTTGCTTAAGACCCTTAGTGAGGCTCTTTATAAGTAATCCTTGATCAGAAAATAGCACCTCCCTGAAGCAAGTTATGCTTTGATACTGGGTAAGTGGTTTTGTTAAAAACTTTTTTTGAGTCCCTGTAGAGGAAATTCATTACCCATGATGCATTCATCTGTAATAACACTGTATTATTTAGGTTTTCCAACCTTTTTCAACATTTATCCAGAAGTTATCTTTCTCCTCCCAAACTAACTCCTAACATGCCATTAATTGTGATCTTTTGGCAAAGGTCAAGAATAGAAAGAAAGCTATGTTTATTTAATTTAAAGGCTACGGCCCGTTTCAGTCTTAGATTTTTCTTCAATTTCATCTCTACTTCAATGTCTAGTTTCTATAGCAACTGAATTAGGTGCTGGATCAGAAAAAAGAAATCTTCTGATGTTAAAAATTTGGTTTTTAACCTAAGGAGGGAAGAAAACAGGCAACACTTTCAACACTTTTCCCTGGGCTGATGCCTACATTCGGTTTCCAGGAATTCTGTATTTTTTCCTAAAGAGACCAGACACTTAACTCTTTTTTCACAAAGCCCCAGAAAGGACTGCTGCATCTCTGTTCAACAACTTAATCACAGTAAATTTAATTGATTAATCAAATCAAGGCAGCTAAGAGAGAGAACTCTTTCTCTGGAGAAACTAGTGAGTGACCAGTGGAACCGGTTTTTTTTTTTTTTTTTTTTTTTTTTCAAATGGAATGCTTCTCAAATGGAATGTCTCTGGGAATTATGTGAATTGTCTCTTTTTTTAATCTTGGATTCCTTAACAATACCTTTTTCTTTTTTATTGGTCTCTTGTTCAAGTGTGATTGGGAAAATCTTGAATGGTACTTCTGTCTATATTCTCAGTCTATCTGGGTTAGGGAGTGGGCACAACATATTATGTCACTTAAATGGGGAGATGGAGGTGGGAGAAATGCTGTTCGATACTAAAATGGATTATATCAAGGGGATGGTGTAAGTACTTAATGTTGCATTTTTATAAATGTGAATAGTATTTAAATGGAAGCTAATTTTTTTTTTAAAGTTTGTTGAAGCTGGAGGAAGATTAATGTTTTTTTTTAATATAATAGGAACTACCTTCAGTTGAAGAACTCACTATTATTTTGCCTGAAGATATTGAATTAAAGCCTCTTGGGATGGTTTCAAGTATTATTGAACAATTAGGTATGTAAATAATTTTATTAATAAAAATGATATATAAGTAATGCATTAATAATCAAATCAGATTTTATGACTAGTGAATTTTGAACAGATAAATTTAATTTTACTTATGTAATTCATAAATATATTTTCTTTATAAAAATTTAAAGTCTGCTTTTACTGACATGTTTCTCCAGAATTTTCTTTGATGTGCAATATTCGTTTTCTAGCTATTAAGTTACTACAAATTTACTGGCTTAAAATAATACAAAGTTATTATTTTGCAGTTCTTTGGGCCAGAAATCTGTCATGGATCTTACTGAGTTAAAATCAAGGGGCCCATCAGGGCTTAAATTTTTTTTGTAGAGACTCTAGGGGAGAATTCATTTCCTTTCTCCATTCAACTTCTAACAGCTGCCTGCACTCCTTGGTTCTAGACTCCCTTCTTTCACCCTCAAAACCAATAATGTAACTTCTCTCTGAACAGAGCCTGGAAAGCTTCTCTGCTTTTACAGACTCCTTAGTCCTTCATGTGTATTCTAGGGTAATTGCTCCATCTCAAGGTTCTTAACAATAATCACAACTGCAATGAAAAAAAAAAATTTTTTTTTTTTTTAATGAAAGGTAACATTCACAGGTTTAGGGATTAGGGTGTAGTTATCTTTTTTTGTGGAGAGGGCATTATTCTGCTTACTGCCTTAAATTTTATTTTATAAACATGTAAATTAGGAATGTCTGTGATGTAATACTGATATGAATGGCACGAAATATGAAACTGTTGGATATGAGACAACTAGACATTAAGGATTTCCTTTTAGCTCCAAGAGATAGGTATCAAAGGGCCTTGAAATTAACGTAGCTACCATTAACTCTCATTGTGAGATACATTTGAGAATAGAACTCAGCGTTGACAGTCATAGGATTTTTGAACTGGGAAAAAAAAGTAGATCATACACCAGCTCCCTTAGTTTTTAGGACTTAAGGGACCCAGAAAAATGTTTCACTTGCATTTATGATCAGTTGTATAATGAGTCATTGGTAGAAATTAGACTTTATCTTTTGACCTTTTTCTAATAGTATACATATCAGTGTTTTTTTAAAAATTAATATAAATTTAGATAAATCTGTACTTTTGTAATTTATTAAAATTTAGGTTAAAGTGGAACATTTTTAATAAAAAGTATAGTTATTAAAACTCTGTACATAATTCTCAAGTTATTACATTAGTTTTTGAGTCATCTTATTGATAACTGGAACAGTGAGCCAAGGATTTTCCCCCGGGGTCGTGTCTTGTGACTCGAAAGAATGGACCAGAAGATTTAAGCAAAAGTGTGGAAACTGTATTACAAGCAGAGTCAGACTCCCTGCAAGGGGAGGGGGACCCAGTAATGGGATGCCCCTTAAATCCTTGTGGTCCAAGGGTTTCTATTTGCTACAAGCCTATCTGTGTCATCAATTGATCGATTCCCTCAATTGTTTTTGCCCAGCAACAGACCTGATCTTTCCCTGTTTCTATGTGTTCTTTCTCTGTTCTCTGTTCCTATGTTGAACTTTCTCTTTTTCTATGCCTTTGTACACCTTGTGACTGTAGGCTCTCCCTGTTTTCCCATACCTCCTGCTTTGAGTCCAGAAACATTTTATTATTTCTGCTAGGTTGGTTCCTGTGATTAGGCTTGCTCACACTGCCATGTCTGCCCCTATGTGCCTTTGTTTTCCACTGGACCCCTACCATATCTGCCTGCATTTCAAGCTAACTTCTTTCATTATGGTATTTAATAATATGCATAAATAAGTGAAACAGGTAATTACTTGATTATATCGTATGAATTGAACATTTATTAGACTTGATGTATATAGGAGATGGTAGGAGATGATTGAGAATGAATTCTGTTAGTGCTCACTATCCTTATCTTTATTCCAGAAGCAGATCTAACTCAAAGAATGTTGACTCATGATTGGTTGCTTATATGTACATTCAGAATTTAGAAGCACTAGTTGCTGCCCCCCACACTCCCATTCCCATTGCCATTTTGCCCCTGGTTTGGGGTCTCCCTAGTCCCTCCAAGATCATCTTGCCCCCACCCTCATATTTAGGGTGGATGTGGGCTTACAGATACAAAGGCTCTGCTCCCACCCCTGTAGTCCACCTAGCAATTTCCCCCTTCCTGCCCTGGGGGCCCGAGATGTAGATATTACACAAAGGTTTCTAAATCCCCTTTTTTTCTGTGCACTTTTTTATTTAAGAAGGTGGGATCCCAGGTGGGAATCCTCTACAATAAAGTTGGTGTTTAGGAAAAATAATTAGCTGAAATTTTTTGAATGAATTTTCACAATCTGAACTAATATGTTTTTTCTAAGTAGAGATGGCATTATCTATATAATGTGACAAAGTAGTCTTGCTTGTTGCTCTAATTTTCTAAGAACCTGTCGTCCCCCCCACCCCCCTTTTGCTGTAATAGATTGTTTAACATTTGTGGCACTTAAAAAGAATTGGGGTATGCTAGACTAGTGGAATAATGCTTTTGCTTTTTGAGAAAAGTGATAAAAATTACTGTGTGCTCTCTCATTCTTCATCTGTTCAGAGGAAGATACTTTTGTGGTTAACTTTTTCATATAGCAGTAAGTAACCAGTGCTCATAGAAAAGAATTTCTAGAGTGAGAAAGAAAACTAATTTCTTCTAAAACAGGAGTTTTGTGACTAAATTATACGTTTTTGGGGTAAAAATTGCTTGAGAAAATGTACATGGCTTGAATTTGTTGATTTTAATGGGTGAGTCAAATTTTCTGTGAGATTTTATACTTTAATTTTCTTTCTTAGAATTTTAGCTTTTTGTATTAAATAAAAATATGTAGAATCTATTTCACTGTGCTATGTTTAATAAATAGAATTTGTTTATCCATGAGGCATAGTTACTGTGGCATATTATTTCACCTTAAATTTCATATTAAAGCCTAAATTCTCATTTAAATTCTATATTACCTCCTGATTAAATCTTGAAATAATCTGTTTTGTTTCATTTTTCAGTAATAATTGAATCTATGCCTAAACTACCTCCAGTTAATGAGGAGACTATAATTTTTAAAAGCGATCGGCAGACAGCAGGGAAGGTTTGTAAAAAATTTCAAATTCTACAAATTATTGTTTCCTTGTGGCTTAGTGTTTTTGACTTTCTTTATCTGCCCTAAAAACAGTTTATTAATTTTAGTAGATAAGCAGTCTATAACTCTCAGATTGTATATTCCCTTAGTACATCTTGATTTTCATCAGTACTTTGTATATTGGTTTAATACTGCTTATTACTCTTTGCTGATTGAGTCATTAAATAGGCATGTATAGGTACTTTGCTAGGCAGTGGCTCTTCATATTAAATAAGACACAGTTCCCTATTCTCCATGTACTCACTATTAAATGCAGCAGATTATTTCCACCATGTAGTAGGTCTGAAACTTTTTTGGTTTGTGAGTCCCACTGAGTAATGGCTCTCAAATTATGGATTATTAATATATATAATTAGGTAGTATCCTTAAGGTGAGGTTTCTTTTAATATCTTAATAATGGAACAAACCTGTGTGTTCATCCTTGATATGGAAGACCTCAAATTTTATCCAACAGTTACACAATTCTGAGCAGTCAGTAGAAGACATAAAACTTTCTTATATTAATCCTGGGCTGTGTGGCTCAGTTGGTTGAGTGTCGTCCTGTGCACCAAGAGGTTGCTGGTTCAATTCCCAGTCAGGGCACGTGCCCAAGTTAAGACTCTTATCTCCAGTTAGAGTGCATGTAGGAAGCAGCCAATCGATGTTTCTCGGTCACATTAATGTTTTTCTCTCCCCCCCTCTCCCTCTCCCAAAAATCAATAAAACCAGATTTTTAAAAAACCCAACAACTCAGATCAAATCTGTAAATACCCATCAAGTGTTGCTTTTCTGGGAAAGAGTTTTATTCACCTCAGTATTCCTCCACTGTATGTAATACAGTCCTTCATAAATTATATGTGCTAAGTAATTGTGTATTGAGTTGAAAACAAACAAATAAGAAACCAGCTGATATTCTTTGTAAAAGCAACTCTCTGGAGCTTAGTTTTTCCCAAATAAGCAACAGTTGGCTTCTTTTTTTGTTTTTGTTTTAGGAAATATGATTTACATTTAATCAAAAGAAGGGCATATTTTGAACTGTATTATTGGGTCATTCATATACTAGTAACCTTTCCTTTTCTCTGCCTTTTCCTTTTATTCCATTCTCGCACATAAGTTGACAGGCTACTCTACCAAATAGAAATAAGTCACTTAGGAATGCAAAGCAATCGGTGGCAGAATTAATTGAAGTCTAGAGCTAATATATTTTGGCAATTCTTGAGAAGGTTTGTGAGAGGAACAAAGACTTTTAAATGTCTGAAGATGATGCTCTACTTTCTTCCCCTTCAAATAACTAGGCTTTATACTTTTGCTTCAATTATGGGTACTGCCGGTGTCTTGTAAGGAGTTAAAGATACATTAGGGGCTTAACCTCAGAGAAGGTTGAGAGAGGAAGGGAATGGGAAATGAGTAGATGACTGTGCTGTGTCTAGCTCTCCCTGCCAATTGGGATAGTACATTCTGCCCTGGTGAAAAAACAAAACATGTCTTTCTGTCCTCAAGAAAGTAGTACAAGAGGGAAAGGGAAAAGACGCAAGGGAAAACTTATTTCTGTATTTTTCTCACTGAATTGAGCAGATTATTTCCATGATTCCTTTTATTTATGATTTTTATGACAGTTGTCCTTTTTTTTTTCTAAATAGCTAACTTAAATAATTTCAATTTCAGTGTCCCTCTAAATTCCCATTTCTTATATCCTCCAATACATTTGAATTCTCATTCCTTTAATTTTAATTAGTAATGTTAATATTCAGCTCTTCTGTCATTGACTTTGAAAGAAGTCAGATAAAAATGCAATATTTACACCAAGCATGTCAAACTAGCAGCCTCCAACAAATGTTTTTGTGGCCCAGCCAATATAATGGTATGTAAGAAATGTTTTAATAAAAATTTTGTAACTTAATTATTACGATATCCTGTTATACATAATTATTAATACTGAACTACAATGTTCACTAATGACTGATTACTATAATCATGTTGCATTCATTTTCTTTACTCGCAGGCACACCATTTCTCTCCACTAATAATAGCAGTGAATATTTTAGCAGCCAATAGCAACGTCATTAGTCTTTTTTTTTTTTATTGTTTAAAGTATTACATATGTCTCCTTTTTCCCCTGATTGACCTCCCCTCTACCCCCCACCACTCCTACTTTCCAGGACAAGCCCCCACCACCCCAGTATCTGTGTCCATTGGTTATGTTAATATGCATGCATACAAGTCCTTTGGTTGATCTCTAACGCCTCCCTCCCCTGCCTTCTCTCTGAGGTTGGACGGTCTGTTCAGTGTTACCTTGTCTTTGGATCTGTTTTTGTTCATCAGTTTATGTTGTTCATTATATCCCACATATGAATGAGATCATGTGATATTTATCTTTCTCTGACTGGCTTATTTCGCTTAGCATAATGCTCTCCAGTCCCATCCATGCTGTTGCAAATGGTACAAGTTTTTCCTTTTTTA
>NW_005354829.1:2660890-2663344 GCF_000412655.1 Myotis brandtii
CATTGGCAAATATGTTCTCCCATGCAGTGGGCTTTCTTGTTTTGTTAATGGTTTCTTTTGCTGTGCAGAAGCTTTTTATTTTGATGTAGTCCCATTTGTTTATTTTCTCCCTAGTTTCCATTGCCCTAGGAGCTGTATCAGTAAAGATATTGCCACGACATATGTCTGCAATTTTGCTGCCTGTGGAGTCTTGTAGGATTTTTATGGTTTCCCGTCTCACATTTAAGTCCTTTAACCATTTTGAGTTTATTTTTTGTGTATGGTATAAGTTGGTGATCTAGTTTCATTTTTTTGCATGTATCTGACCAATTTTCCCAACACCATTTATTGAAGAGACTGTCTTTACTCCATTGTATGCTCTTGCCTCCTTTGTCAAATATTAATTGAGCATAATGGCTTGGGCCTATTTCTGGGTTCTCTGTTCTGTTCCATTGTGCCAGTACCAGAAGTTTTGAGAACCGTGGCTTTGAAATACAGCTTGATATCTGGTATTGTGATTCCTCCAACTTTGTTTTTCTTTCTCAGGGTTGCTGTGGCTATTTGGGGTCTTTTTTTATTCCAGATGAATTTTTGGAGAGTTTTTTCTAGGTTTGTGAAATATGCCATTGCTATTTTAATGGGGATTGCATTGAATCTATGAATTGTTTTGGGAAGTATGGACATTTTAATGATGATGATTCTACCAATCCATGAACATGGTTCTTCCATTTGTTTATGTCTTCCTCTATCTCTTTCTTCAATGTCCTGCAGTTTTCCGAGTACAGGTCTTTTACCTCCGTACTTAGGCTTATTCCTAGGTATCTTAATTTTTTTGGAGCAATGGTAAATGGGATTTATTTTTTTAGTTTCTCTTACTGTGAGTTCATTATTGATGTATAAAAAAGCCATAGATTTTTGGGTGTTAATTTTGTATCCAGCTACATTGCTGAATTCACTTATTAAGTTTAGTATTTTTTAGATGGAGTCTTTGGGGCTTTCTATATACAATATCATGTCATCTGCAAATAATGACAGTTTTACTTCTTCTTTTCCAATTGGATGCCTTTTATTTCTTCTTCTTTCTGATCGCTATGGCTAGTACTTCCAGTACTATGTCGAGTAGGAGTGGTGAAAGTGGGCATCTCTGTCTTGTTCCTGTTCTTAGGGGAAATGGTTTTAGTTTTTGCCCGTTGAGTATGATGTTGGCTATAGGTTTGTCATATAAGGCTTTTATTATGTTGAGGTAAGATCCCTTGATTCCCACTTTGCTGAAAATTTTTATCAAGAAAGGGTGTTGGATTTTGTCAAATGCTTTTTCTGCATTGATTGATATGATTATGTGATTTTTGTCTCTCAATTTGTTTATGTGATGTATCACATTTATTGATTTGTGGATATTGTACCATCCTTGCATCCCTGGAATAAATCCCATTGGGTCATGGTGTATGATCTTTCTAATGTAATGCTGGATCAGATTTGCTAGAATTTTGTTGAAGATTTTAGCATCTATGTTCATCAAGGATATTGGCCTGTAGTTCTCTTTTTTGTGGTATCTTTATCTGGTTTTGGAATTAGGGTAAACATCATTAGACTTGTACTGACTTGTTAGGTGTGCGCAACAGGAAATATTTCACTTTTGGAGAACAAGAAAAATAGGTTTATTTGCATTACGCTTATTAATTTGTGCTGTTTATCAGTGTCTGGTAAGTTAATGTTTATGAAAAAATACTAATTTTTATTAAAATGTTCTATTTTATGTTAACGATTACTCATTTATTTCAGCCCTTTGTATTCAGCATGTCTCTATCAAAATAAACCTACATTTCTATGAAACTTGAAGTTTTTTTGTTTTTTTGTGGCCCACGTCAACTTATTAAACCTTGTTATTTGGCCGTGTTAGCCTTTGAGTTTGACATGCTGGATTTATACCTCTAATTCTAGCTATATATAAGTCCAGAGAGAAAAATTAAACTATTTCTAAATTTTACATAGAAAGCATTGTAAATTCAAGAAAGTTAGAAGTCTATCAAAAATATTTGATTATAAATCTAAGAACCTTGAAATGTTTCCCCCAAATAATGGCAGGAGTTGGGGAGAGGGTTGGAAGTATTGTTAGTTCTACCAGTGTATTTTTTAAAATTCACTGATTCTGTAAGGAGGTTGAATTATCCCCATCCCCATTTACTCAAAAATTTAAAGTTAAAAAGGAGCAAAATTGATTTTACCACCCAGATGGTTTGACTTATTTCCCTTCTACCTCCCTCCCCATTCCCACTGACCTAAGGAGAGCAACTTCAGATTTGTCATTTCTACCTTTTGCCTTTTAATAATGATTTGATAATAATTATCTACACTAATAAAAGAGAAACATGGTAATTAGCGTACGACCGCTACCCTTCCCTTTGGCTAATCAGCATATCCTTATGCAAATTAACTGTCAGCCAAGATGGCGGCTGGCAGCCATGCACTGAAGCG
>NW_005354829.1:2665021-2671081 GCF_000412655.1 Myotis brandtii
CAAACAAACAAAAACTCACAGACACAGACAACAGTATAAAGGTTGCCAGAAGGAAGGGAAGGGGTAGTAAAGGGTAAAGGGGATCAAATATATGGTGACAGGAGATTTGATTTTGGGTGGTAAACACACAATGTAATATATAGATGATGTATCATGGAATGTCACCACAATAAATTTAATATTTTTTAAAAGCTCTGCTTTTACTTTGCTGTCCTCAGTCCCAGTACCAACAATGGAAACATCCTTTATAATAAAAGGCTAATATGCAAATAGACCGAACTGCGGAACAACCAAACCGGTTGCTGTGATGTGCGCTGACCACCAGGGGGCATGCATGGAACATGGCGGCAGCAGGCAGCAGAGGATGGAACATGGCGGGCATTAGCCACAGCGGGATGGTGGAGCAGGTGAGCGGGGCTGCAGATCAAGGAGGGGCACCGGTGGCTGTCATCGGGGCGAGCCTCTGGTGGTTACTAAAAATTCTTTGCTCCTGCGCACCATGGTCTCGCCCGGCGCTCACACCTGCTGCCAACACTGGCCCTGATCGCCCCTCAGGGCTTCTCCACCTCCCCCTGCTCCCCAATCGCTCCATGCTGTCAGCGGGTGCAAGTGGGGCTGGCACCGTCAGCACGTGGGAGTGGCGGCAGACAAAGGACCAGGGGCCAGTAGGAGGGGCCGGGCGGGGGTGTGGGGGATGGGCCGGGTGGCTAGGGACCCTACTCATGCATGAATTTCGTGCACTGGGCCTCTACTTATTTAATAATGATTAACTTATTTTGATAAATAATGAATGAAATTCCACTTTTAATATTTAGTTCTTTAATATCAGAGGATTTTTAAATAAAGGTCAACCTGTGCCATGTATTATTCCTTTATAATATGAATTTGTTGGTTATTTGTTTTGCATTTAGTTTTCAGTGTTAGAGTAGGTTTTGTTTTTGTTTTACGTTTTAATAAACCAGAACCATGAAATCTATTTTTCTGTCAAATATCATTGGATAGGAATTTTTACTGAATTTTTTCAATAAAAACGATTTTAAGTATAATAATTTTACATGCAATAAACATTAATATTTCAAGAAAAAAGATTTTAAATATAATAATATTACCAAAACTTTACTAACATAGTATAATAAACACAAAATTTGTAGGAAATATTAAAAATCTGCAAATAACAGGATTACTTCTATTATATTCTAAAATTTTTTTTTTACTGATCTTTTTAGAAATAATATTTTTATTATTGGCTTGCTTGGTAACATGTGATAATATTTTGGAAGTCTCCATATTATACTGATAGAGTATTGTTTTCCTCCCTCAGTAACTTGTGTAATATACATGGTGATTGAAATAATTATTTGACTTAGTCAAAGAAGTACAATACTGTTCCTTCATTTTTTATTTTTATACTTTCTTCATTTTTATTAATTGGAAGTCAAATAGTATACAGTGATTGATAGACACAATTCTGGATGACTGTGGAGGTTCATCTCCCTCTTTCCCCTTTTGGTAGTTTAGTGAAAAGCTGCATCAGCTGAAAACACTCTGAAGTCTGTTCTCTGAGCTGCAGCATGCAGATCTTGACCCTGCCACAGGCACAGCTTTCCGGCATTGTTCTGGGGGCCTGGAAATTCCTTGATATGTTTCTTATTTCCCAGAGAAACTGGGAGTTAACTAGTCCTTCTTAGGCTAACGGGTAAGCATGGTGTGTGTGGAAAGGGAGGAGAATATTAACTTATTACTCTCTCTTGGAGTGCTTTCTGTGCATGTCCAGCCAGCTGACTCAGGCAGGCCCCCAACTGCAGGAACTTTGTTCATGTTGCATACAGAACATCTAAGCCCAGCCTGTGCAGTGGAATGAATTTGGGTACCTGAACATGCTTTTACTTTTCTGTTGTCAGTTTTTTCTCAACCTGCCTTCTGCTATGTCTGTGCTATGTGGTAGTAGTGTGTGTGTCTGTGACCCCTTTATGGGACAGGAATCCTTTGAGGTCTTTTAGCAGAAAGGTACTGCTTTGAATAAGAGATGGCAAGTATTAAATGCTAGAGCCAAGTGGAACAACACTTAGAATACCACCTGAAATGACAGGGCAAGTATAAAACATTAGGTAGGTTACATTTTTGTATGAGTATTTCTACAGAATGTATACTGTTATTTAAGATACAAAGAAAGCTACTTGCCTAGCTTAAAGTAAATATCTTATAATTACTGTCCTAAGTTCTGTTTCTCAAACTGCCCTTGCAGCCTATTCCTTCCTTTTCTATCTCTGGTTAGATAGTGTGGAAGTTACAAAATATCCAAAGTCACGTGGAAAGACTGAGCAGAGAGTCAAGGTTTAATGGAACTTTGAGATGAAGTAGGTTGGTCTGAGCCTTGCTTTGTCTGAAGTTCTTCACAGTTTACCTCTCAGGTATTAGCCACCCTAAAATCTATACTTTGAAGCTGATAGTTTTTAAAAATATTGTTAAATCCTTTTTTATAACTCCAGATTAGCTAAATTGCTTATGTGTACACAGTCAAGTTTTCCTGTGAGTGTTTGGGGTAGGATCATATATATACCCCTTGCATTATCATGAGTGATTTTTAATTGAAAACTAGACAGATTACTGGCTGCCAGGAGTTGAGGAGGTGGTGGGAGGGAGGAAAGAATGAGTGACTATAAAAAGGCAACATGGATCTTTTCCTGTTTTGGAAATGTTCTTTATCTTGATTGTATCATTGTCAATATCCTGGTTATAATATTTTACTGTATCATTTTATTCCTTTGACATTGACAAAATTACCTTTTATAACAAGTATCAGTGCTTTCCATTTTAAATATTGCTTTTTGAATCATTATATATTAAAGGAGGCCTTTGTGTTCTATTCTACAGATATTTGAGATATTTGGACCTGTTGCACATCCATTTTATGTATTACGGTTTAATTCTTCAGAACACATTGAGAGTAAAGGTATTAAAATGAAGGACACTATGTATTTTGCTCCATCAATGAAAGACTTCACCCAATATGTATTCACAGGAAAACAGTAAGTAATTTTTCCCACCACCACTAGTAACTGTATTTTAGTTGTTGTTTGCTTATCTTGTATCGTAAATCAGCTAGTGAGATACAAGATGCCTTAATGACCCAATTAATTAGGAGTCATTTATTGCACACGGCCCAGAGGGAGGTATTTCTTCTAAATCTCTGGGCGAAGTCACACAGGAAATAGCCATATTTATACCTTTTGAGCTTCTTTGTCTGCAGATTTTACAAAGAGCTCTGTGTGAGTTATTGTTACAGATAGTTTGTAATCTTGGATACATAAATAACAAACATTTGGCATAAGAATATGGGAATTATTATCAGTATTAGTCCATTACGTTAGATGGCTAGCTTGCAAGGTCAGACAGTTAAGTTTTTATCTTTTTCTATTATTCAAACTAAAACAGTTATTTTATTATAGAATAAACTGTCTAAAAATGACAGTTTACAGAATAAGGGACTATCTAACAATAGCAGAGAATTTCAAACAGCAGTTTTTTATACAACATGGAGGTTACTATGCTTCAATCTAATATTTATATTTTAGGAATAATTCTCAGCAGTGGTAGTTTTAAATAGTATCTGTCTTTTTTAGTTCATTTATCTTCCTAATAACACATCTGAAAGCTACAATTATCAAATTTTACAGCTAGAGATCATTCATATATTTTGCTGACAATGATTTGCTCCAACTAGTAGCAATATATTTGGGCCATATAAACTTTCTGAATTCTAATTCACTGCATTTTTCATTATATGCATTCTTATATATACATGCTACTTCAGTATCAGTATTACCATTTAAAAAATTCTTTTCCATTTTAAATAAAATTTTTATTGGATTAAATTCTAGGCTTATTTCATAATTTTCAAGAAACTTTGTAATTCTCAAGGAAAAAAAGAAAATGAGATTTCAGGTTGCCTGTATATTGTAAACTTACAGAAGAGACCACTAAAATGTGTCCCTGGAAAGTTGTGTATCAAGTGGTGATAAACAGAATTTACTAAAGTGATAACTTATTACTCCCATTTTGTCTGTAACTTATGCTAAATGATGCCTATAGTATGTGGGTAGTAATATTTCCACATATGTATGCTCCCACTGGTTGTGTATTTTTCTGTGTTAATTGTGTTGCTAAGTGTTAGCTGTAAAGCTGCTTATATCATTCAAACTTATTATTATTTAATTTAATTTTTATGTAAACTAATGGCATATAGTTCAAGTAGAATAGCCTTTTCTATAAAAATTAGTTGAATGCTTCATAAAGCTGTAATGAATATGAGCTACTAAAAATATTGTCAAATTAGAAGTGGAAGAAAAGGCCACAAAACATTGGGAGGGGGAGTGGGGATCTTAAATCCAAAAAGACTACACTCAGTTTGACACACAAGTCTCTTTCATGGGTGAAACATCAGGGATATGGTTTTTGTAAGAAATAGAAAGGCAACTTCAAGCAGTGAATAGTATTAGTGCTATGACAAAAGTACTAGGCATAAGAAAGTCTCTATACTACTTACATATTAAATCAAGTCTCTGAATTTCATTCATTATTTCAGAAATGAAAATTTTGTTCCTGATAATTAATTCAGCTTATGTTTAAGAATCCACATAATTATCTGAAGGACCATTTTACAAAACCTAACCTATTCTTCAGGCTGTGTAAAGTTAATTTTTCTAAATAACTGCTAAGACAGGTGAATTAAATAGACAGCAAAGTTGTAAAGATTATGTAATATATTTTAAAATCATGCCTTAAATAATTAGTATTCCATTCTGCTTTGAATATTAGGGTGTTGCTGTGGATATGCCATATATTTTTCTTTTGCCATATAAAATTCTTTAGCTTAAAACAGATAAAACTAAAAAAAAATTCTGAAATATTTATTAAAATAGATTTTGAGTAATAGGAGCAGTCTTTGTTTTTTATTTGTAAGAACAAGAATTTTGTCCTGGGAAGAAATAATAAACTAAAGAGTTGGGGAATTAGGCCTACTCTGCAGAGGCACCACTTTGACCTCAGGAGAGGTCAGAGCCTGTTCTGTTCAAGACTGCATTTTGGTGTCTGTCATGGGAACTCAGTGGAATACTTTGCCTTTGAGGTAGAGAAGGTCAGCTCCACTCCAGCTAACTTGCCTCTAGGAAGGCTGTTTAAATCTTAGCTACCTACGCATGAACTTTCTGTGAAAAGTGGTTTTTCAAATGTTGCTTGATCTTTTCTTTAGTAGATTTTGATTTTCAAAACTAAATGCACTATTTGGGGCACTTTTCCCATTAGTGTCATTAAAGTCCAAACTAAAGGCACCACGGGCCATGAGATGGCATATATGGAAAAAAGGAGTACTAGAGCTATGTTAAATGTATAGGTGTACAAGGATAATTTTTTTTAAGTGGTGGAAAAATCACTGTTAATGCCTCACATATAATGTCAAAGTTCTGAATCAAAATTTCAGAATAAACTTAATGATTTCCATATTGTGCCAGATTGACATCTGTCAACTGAATTTTATGGATTTAAGATTAATGAATTAATGATTTTAATGAATTCTTAAGAACCCCATTTATTTTTGAGATCTAGTTTAAAGCAGTGAGGGACGAATACTTTTTAATCCTATATAATAGAAGTGTTAGTATGCAAATTGTCCCCTCGACCAAGAGTTCTTCCAGGAGTTCGACCAGGGAGTGGAGCCGGCTGGGGGAAGGGCAGGAGGCTCTGGCTGGCAGCAGGTGGCCAGAAGAAGGGAGGGAGGCTCTGGCCGGTGTCAGGTGGCCAGGGGAAAAGAGGGAGGCCCTGGCTGGCGGCGGCAGGCAGCCAGGGGAAGGGAGAGAGTACCCAGCCGGCCGCCACCAGCCACTAGCGACCCTACCAGTGCACTGGGCCTCTAGTCCTATATAATAAAAGCCTAATATGCAAATCAACCAAATGGCATAACAACCTGTTGCTATGATGCTCACTGACCACTAGGGGGCAGACATTCAATGCAGGAGCTGCCTGCAGGCCCCAGGCCCTCCAAGGTGTGTGCCAGCAGCCTCC
>NW_005354829.1:2671276-2683222 GCF_000412655.1 Myotis brandtii
AGGCTGCGCCCCCTCCTGGTGGGGCTTGACAGGGGACCTCAGGCCGTGCCCCCACCCCGGCGCTGGGCCAGCGGACCTCAGGCCATGTCCCCCACTCGGCAGAGCTTGACAGGGGACCTCAGGCCACACCCCCCCACACACCCAGCAGAGCTTGACGGGGGACCTCAAGCCGTGCCCCCTGCCCAGCGGGGCTTGATGGGGAACCTCAGGGCGCACCCCCTGCACCGGGCCAGGGGATCTGAGGCCATGCCCCCCCGCCTTGCTGGGCTTGACGGAGGACCTCAGGCTGCGCCCCCCCACCCAGCAGGCCTTGACAGGGGTGGGGCCAGCCAGGTCTGGATCTAGCCCAATGTGGGTGGGGCCTGCAGGTTCTGGGTCTCGCGCGATTTCGAGGCGCACATGGGTGGGCAGGGATTTGACTCTGGTTCCCATGGCGCGCCCCAGACTCTGACAGGAGGAAGATTTTCATATACATTTTACTAATTTTCTTTCATCTCTGACACTTCTATTATAGAGAAAGGTCAAATAGCAATATTAAAATATTTCCTCTAATTCCCTTTTAATGTGCATGAATTTCGTGCATCAGGTTACTAGTTTTAATATAATCAAGTAATAAGATATTGTCAAACTATTAAATCAAAAAGATTACTAAGATTTAAAATGAGCTTTCTTAAATTATAATTATACTCATAGTAGATATGTACTTTTGTTGGTCATGGAGTATAAAACTTTCCACTAAAAGTAATTAATGCTTGTGATTATACTGTCCTTCAGAACCTTCAAAACTCCTCTTCCTCCCCAAACTAGATAGCCTTTTACCCTCTCTGCTTTGACAATCACTGAATAAGCATTGGTTATTCATGGAGTATTGATATTCTTCAGGTAAATTGAGGAAAAAGAATTTCATGTTGTTATCATTACCATTAAACCTGTAAAATCTTAAGACAAGGAAATGCCTCATACTTGTTTTCCTGTCCTTAGCACCTGGAACAGTCTGACCTATAGTTTGTGTAGAATAAGCATTTATTGAAGTGTGTTTTATCAACTGAGCTCAGATATCATGAAAGCATTAATCAAGTCATAGCATCTGGAGATGCTTGTGAACTGCAAAAGTACTTTTGTCTGCACACCACAGCCTTCACTTCTTATTCTGACCTCCTCACCCCCAATTCTAAAATGTCCAAATGTTGTATTTTTCTTATGAGCTCCCCACATCTTCAGAAACAAGTTAAAGGACATAAAAACGGCCTTTTATTTTTAGCTTTTATTTTCATGTATGTTGCAGAATTAAGAGTTGAGCTCATGTCTTCTACTTTTAACATTATTATTATTTTGGCTAATCATCACCTGAGGTTATTTTCTCCATTGATTTTTAGAGAGAGTGGAAGGGAAGGGGAGACAGAAAAACAATGAGAGAAAGACAGATCCAAATCGATTGGTTGCCTCCTGTATGTGCCCCGACCGGGCCAGGTTTCAAACCTGCAACCCACTAGACTGGTAATTGAACCCGTGACTCTTTGGTGCATAGGCTGATGCTCTAACCACAACCACTGACCCAGAGCCACGCCTGCCAGGGGATACTTTTATTATTTTTAATACCGTAAAGTTACAGGTGCTTAACAATGTCAGCAAGTACTTTGACTTTTTGTTTTCTCTTCCTAGGGAGAAGGGATCGGATGCATCATGGGAAAATGATCAAGAACCACCACCAGACGTAAGCATAAGTCTTTTTGCACAATATTTTAGAAAGTAAGGCAGGACTTAATCTTAAAAATTTATCATCCTTGACCTTAATGCTCTTCATATGCCCTCTGTGAGCCTATGCATTATCCTGTCTCCCACGTGACTGCTGTATGCCTTTCAATAAGAATTTTTTATTGATCATTTAAAAGATATTTCCAGTCACATTTTAATAATTATTAGCATATCATTTCACTTATAATCTCCTGTTTTTAATCAGTTTAATACCTGGAGAGAATTGTTATTATTTTTTAAAATTTTATTCTTCAATTTAGTGATTTTGCCATGTCAGACATGAAGATATTTATTAATGGCGTGTTTAATAAGCTGCCTTTCTTTTGGAGGTACAGAATTATTAGAATCTACCTACCCTTCCATTTTTACAATATAATTACCTTATTTAAAAGAATTTTTTGCCTGGCTGGTGTTGCTCAGTAGTTAAGCATTAACCTGTGAACCAGGAAGTCATGGTTTGATTCCCGGTTAGAGCACTTGCCCCAGTGCCAGCTCGATCCTCAGTAGGGGGGGCATGGAGGAGGCAGTTAATCAATAATTTTCTCTCTAGTCATCAATATTTCTATCTCTGAAATATCTCTATTCATCTCCCTTCCTCTCTCTGAAAACAATAAAAATTTTCTTTTTAAAAAGAGTTTATTTTATTTTTTGAATCTATGCCAACCAGACTAGTTTTATGTTCCAAAGTAGCTTGATATCACGGTCTTTCAAAAGATATGAAATAGAGTCAGTGATAATCTGTAGAATTACTTGATTTCCCTTTCCATGGAGATATTTAAGCATATTTTTAAGTTATTAAAATACAGAAATTACAGCAATGAGTGTATACATTTCTTGAAAATAGTATGAATTTATATAGTATAAAATAATGATTATAATTGAGAGTCTTTATATGTGCTCAGTAGTTCTGATGAAGTTTCTCAGTATTATAAATTCTAGGTATTTTAGATTTAACCTTGTTTATTTTACATGTCCTCAATGCTGAAGATTCATGATCTATATTAATGTCTAATTTTGCTGAGACATGAATCAGGCAATGCTCACTTAGAGGGTCACTTAACCACTGTGAGTCATTTGACGAGTGAGTAATCTTAGTTTAGTATCCATATTACCCTGGGGTTTTATTTTCTAGTTTATGCTGTATGTACATGTGATTTCCATTAAGGCCCTGAAGAATCACTTAATGTTCTTAATTATGTATAGGGCATTTTATTATTGAAATTACATGTTTTTAAAGTATTCGAAACTTTACAAAAGTCTTAAAAGATATTTCTTGTGAAGTGCAAATATTCTTATACATCCCTGTTGTTTCAGATTTAAGCATTAAAGTTGCTAAGTATGGTAATGCTCACTGTTTATAAAATCATTTGATTAGGTTAATTATGAAATTAAATCTGAGCATACTTCATGCAATTTTTTTCTAAATAGTTGACTGTCCGTTATTTTCATAATATGGAAAACTCTAAAATTCTAAAGTTTATTTTATTATGATGACATTTTATAGTTTACAATATGGCTTGATATTAAATATAGATTAAAATTTGGAATTTCTGGGTTTTAAACTGTTTTTAAAAAATCATGCTGTGCAAATAGGAAATGTTGGGCTTGCATAAAGGAGCTAAAACTTACAGAGAATGCATCTTAATCATCTTCATATTCATTTCTGATATATGGATACTTATAAATGAATGTGTTTAATGAATGCAAGTTTAAATTAATTTGTGTTTAAGGAAAATGAAATTTTGCCTGATTGTAGGGAGGTGATAGCAAAATATTGGCAAAACTATCTCTCTAAAATAGCCTATTACTAATTAAAATCCTTTAATGTCTCTCTCCTGCTTTTAGGACAATGCCAAGTTATTTAAAATAGCACAATAAGTTTTTGGTCTCTAATTTCAGTCTGATTTTTCTCTTTAAGAAGCTTTCAGTTTGTCTTACAAAACCATTCTCATTTCTTGAATATACTGAGCCTCTACACATATCCTCAGTCCTTGGAAATTTCCTTTCTCTTATTTTCACTGTTAACTCATCATTAGAGATTTATCTTGGGTTACCCATACCAAGAAATCTTCCTTGCCCTTTTTTTTCCCCTTCAGCCTCCTATTGCTATAGCACTAAATAAATCAAAGCACCTGCTCATTGTGTCTACCTTCTCATTTGACTGTACAATTTCAGAGAAAGAAATGTTTTCCATCTGATTTCAATACTTCCTACTGCCTGGCAGATAGCAGATTTCACATGAGCTTAAAAATCTTACCACATTAAGATCAGTAAAGGTAGGTGAAGGTGCTAAAATCCTTTGATATTTCTGAATTTGATCATGGATTCTGAGGTTATGGACTTTTGGTTCATGGAAGATTTCATGTAGAATATATTTCAGCAAGACTGAACTGAAAATCCTATACATTATAAGATTTTATAAATCCTTTTAAATGTGACACATGCATACACAGTGAGCCTGCTTTTGTTTTCTAAGAAACATAAGATCTGTTTTTTTGATATTAATAAAATAATAAATGCCTGAAATCTAAGAAAGCATAGAAGTCATAATATATAAAGCTTCTAAGTCTTATTTTTTTGGTGGGTTATAACAGTGAATCTCAATTCTTAGTTACTTATGACTTGCTCTCTTATAATTTAAAATGATTTCCTCTTGGAAGTTGCATCATGCATGTATCTGCTTATCAAAGCCTTTTTCTGAAATCCTCTCTAAATAACATCCCTCAAGATTTTCTCTGCCCTTACTTTGCCTTATTGTTTATTTATAACCTTTACTATTCCTGACATTATATTAGTAAAAAATGAATATCTGTATGGTGTTTAGAACAGTGCTTGGTTTATACTGGGTATGTGTAAATTTTTGAATAAAAGGTATAATATTCTCCTATTTTTTAAAATATGTTTTTATTGATTTTAGAGAGAGGGGAAGGGAGAGAAAGAGAGCGAGAGAGAGAACCATGAATGTGAGAGAGAAGCATCGATCAGTTGCCTCCTTCAGGCATCCTACTGGGGATCAAACCTGCAACCTGGGTATGTGCCCTGACCAGGAATCCAACCAGTGAGCTTTTGGTGCATGGGACAACTCTCAGCCAACTGAGCCACACTGGCCAGGGCCCGTTCTCCTATATTTATATTAGATCTGATACTTTGTCATTTGCATATTCCTAACTGATCCTTTCTGTAGCATTTTTGGCTGGTACTATGATGAATCTTCACTCTAACTGGAAGTCAAACTTCTAACTAGGAAGTAGCTGTATCTCAAGGTTTTGAAAATCGGAATTTTAAAATTACCTATCAGAAACTTCCTAGGAATTAAAAAACCAAAAAGCCTTGAGTACTCATCTGATTACTGGCCTGTGTCTAATAAAGCTTTAGACAGTTATTAAAAAAAAAAAGACTGTTTTTCTATGATATGTAATTAATTCAGATGTTACTGCAACTACTATGTATCAAAAGAGTATCTTTTAGTGACAGTGTTAAATAATAGGATTATTCTTCTCATCTCTAAGTATGTACCATTGAATTGGTAAATTCATGCGATGTAAATCTATATATTTTTCTCTGTCAGGCCTTAGATTTCAGCGATGATGAAAAGGAAAAAGAAGCCAAACACAGAAAAAAAAATCGCATTCAAGGCCGGAAAAAATTTAAATCTCAATTTAATGAGTCAGGTGAGTAAATACAACATATAGCAATTTTTTAAAAATCTTTACTTACATTTACATGTCCATTAGTAATAAAATTGAAGAAAATATCTGGGTTTTATTTTTTATCTCCTGCCATGCAACTAGCATTGAAGGCATTTTAAAGCAAGAAATGTTCAGTGGTGGTTTTTCAAACTTGAGAATGTAAAAATGACTCCTGGGGGGAAAAGACATACTAAACTTTGTTAGAGTTATTTGTGCTCATTAGCACTTTTTCTTAAAAAACCTAGTGGCTTCCATATTTAGAATTAAATGATATGATACCTAATATCTTACTCAAGATACTTTATTTTTAACATTCATTTCATTTTATTATGCCTTTTCTATTTTCTATTTCCTTTTTAAAACTAAACTTTTTATAGATTGACATGGAATTGTAAGAAATAATAAAGAGATCTTATATGCCCATTACCTCATTTCCTGCAATAGTAATATCTTGCAAAACTATACAGTAAAATATCACAACCAAGATATTGACAATGACACAGTTAAGATGCAGAACATTTCCAGAACAGAAAAAGATCCCTCATGTTGCCTTTTTATAAAGTCACTCACACTTTCCTCCCTCCCACCTCCTCCTCAACTCCTGGCAACCAGTAATCTGTTCTCTATTTCTATAATATAATTTGTCATGTCAAGTATGCTTATATAAATGAAGTCACACGGGCCACATGCCTCATTTAAATAAACGAGTTTGACATGCTTGATCTAGATTGTTGTATGTGTCAAGTTTGTTTCTTTTTATTCCAGAGTGGCATGTGAATATGCCACAGCTTGTTTAACCATTCATGCATTGAAGGACATCTGGGTTGTTAACAGCTTTGGGTTATATTAATGAAGTTGCTTTATACACTTGTGTACAGGTTTTTGTGTAAACACAAATTTTCGTTTCTTTGTTCTAAGAGTGCATTTGTTGGATAATATGATGGTTGTATGTGTAGTTCCTCAAGAACTTGCCACACTGTTTTTCGATGTGGCTGTACCATTTTACATTCCCATCACCAGTGTGTGAGTGACTGTTTTTCTGCATTCTCACCAGCATTTGGTGTTGTCACTGTTTTTTTTATTTTAGCCATTCTTATAGGTAGGTAGTGATTTTAACTTGCATTTTCCTAATGGCTAATGATATTGAACATCTTTCCATTTCTTCAATGATATGTTTGTTTACGTCTTTTACCCATTATCTAATTATATTTCTGTTTAATTCTTGAATTATGAGTTTGTACATAATTTCTTCCAGTCTTTAGCCTGTGTTTTTATCCTCTTGAAAGGGTCATTTGCAAAACAAAGTTTTTAATTTTGATGAACCAAATTTATCAGTTCTTCTTTTATGGAGTCTGAGAGTTTCTTGCCTAGACCTATTTCCAAAGATTTTCTCTTATTTTGTTTTCTAAAAGTTTGCAAAATTATTTTAGGTATTCTAGTTCCTTTGCCTTTTCATATGAATTGTAGAATAATCTTTATATTGACAAAAAGTCTTGCTGGGATTTTGTTAGGAATTGCATTAAACTTGTATGTATATTAATTTGGAGAGAATTAACATATTAACTGTATTATTGAGTTTTCACTTCTAAAATTTTTATTTCATTATTTTTTTTTTTGCTTTGTTCTATTTGTTTTAGTATGTTCATAATTTCTTGTTGAAGCATTTTTATGACTATTCTAAAATATTTCTTAGATAATTCTAACATTTTGTCATCTTGGTATTGGCCTTGATTAATTTTCCTTTTTCATTGAGTTTGGAATTTTCTTGGCTCTTGGTATGATAAGTTATTTTTAATTGAAACATGGACATTTTGGGTATTATGTTACAAGACTCTATATGTTAATTAAATCTTCTGTTTTAGCAGTCTTGCTTTTAAAACTGCTCTGGCAGGGAAAGGAAGGGAGGGTGTCACATTATTACTCTCCCTACCAGATAGGGATACAAGTCTAGGTTTTCTTCTCAGTCTCTGTTGACATCTGAGGCCAGGAGGTGCGTTTTACTGATGGGCAGGTGTGGGCCCCCTCTTGGGTAGAGTTACCTCATTACTGCTCCCCTGACAACAGTGGGGGATGGCCTCGCTACTGCTGGGTGGTGCTCAAAGTCCTGCCTCTCCCCTAGGGCAGGGGTGGGCAACCTTTTTGTGAGTGCATGCCAAAACCAGCAAAATCTCTGACTCAAAATTCTTCTGCGTGCCAACCCTAATTTTTTGAGAACATGTTACGCCTACTTGATATCTCTTAAGGTGTACGTATGTGAAGAACCTTGAAGAAATAATAAAATTCATTCGAGCGACAAAAACACAGTATATGATGATGAAAAATACATTTATTTTTTAATGTATACATGTTATGTAAAATTATTTATCTAAGATGCACCTACACTGAATTTATCTGAAAAATAAAAAAGTCGATATTAAGAAAATAATTGTAAATGGAAGATTATATGAGGGTTTTGCATGCCAGCAAAAGTTACTGGCGTTCCATGTTTGGCACGCGTGCCAGGAGTTGCCCACCCCTGCCCTAGGGCTTCTCTGACACCACCCAGTGCAGGAGGTGGCGGAGGTCTGTGTTATGGCAGTGGAGGCAAAGGTCCAGGTTCCCCATGTGATCTCCAGGGTCACTGCAGGAGGCCTGTAACTGGCTCCTTGTTCAACCTGCTCTGACATGACCTGGTAGGAGGTCGAGGCATCTCATTAAGCCTATTAAGGGAGGAAGTCTAGGCTCCCCACTCAGCTTCTGAGAGTGTGGGTGATGAGATTTCTAGTGTTCTCTCTGCTGTTTAGTTGGAGTCCAGTCGTCATTGTCTAAAATTTTATTACCTTGCTAAGTTTTCCCTTTTCTGATTCTCTGGCTTTTTGGATGCTTTAAAATTGATCGTTTTAAGCCTTATGCATTTTTAACTGCCGTAAGATATATTGGAAGTTAAAGAAAAGACTTTATTGAAATTTTAAACAGTATTTTTTTATGTTTTAAAATTAATTTTGTTTTTATGCTTTTTTTACCCTGCCCAAAGGTGAAGATTTTGCAGAAGTACATCAGAATTGGAATGCTCATAGCTCTGCTTCAGAGCATTCACAAGGATATCAAAACAGAGAATTCACGCCAGGATTTTCCCGGGGTAGATATCCTCGACCTTGCCATGGCAGGCCCCCACCTCCACAGTTTTATAACTCAGAGCATATGGTACCTCAGGAGACTTCAGGATTTCCACCTCAGAGACAAGATAATCTTATGCCACAGTATCCCTTTCCTCCTCCAGTGTTTGACATGCATAATTTTTCACTCCCTCCTCCACTACCACCACCACCTCCACCTCCACCACCTGCATTTGTAAACATGGGTTGGCCTACACCTAACATGCCACCTCATCCATTATTTCCCATACCATACTCCATACCCCCACCTCCTCCCCCTCCACCCCTGCCTCCCTCTTCCTCTTCTGGAGATAGTAATTCTTCTCATTTTGGATCTTACTATTAGGTAAATATGTGCATTACCAGAGAAATGTATAGATTTTTTTTTTATATATGGGAAAGCTTTTTCTTTTATATGGGAAGAATTTTTTTTTAAGAGATTATGGATCTAGATTTTTAAAACATTGTGAAAAACTGAATGTTTCCTTTAGTTGTAAGTTGATATATATTTATAACCTTTGTGAAATTGTATCCATATGAAAACTTCACTTTAGATTTGTAGGGGAAATTACAGTTATGTAATATTTAATTAAAACTGTTAATCCATGTATAATAAACTATATTTAGGTTTAAGAATAGATTCTGGAGCAACTTTCATCATGGATGAAAACATACTGAACATACTGATTTTCTTGTCGGTATATCTGAAAATAGGATGTTGAAGTCTTATTGAGAGTCTTTAAAATAAACTATTTTTATAAATTTAGACTTTGGAAGTTGATTTTGATTATAAGTGCAAATTACCAGTAAATTTGAATGTTCTGATGAAACCAAACAAGTGAAGGGTACAGAAAAGGAAAGCCTTGTATGTTGGTGAAGCTGTGACTATAATTATAGCTTTTTATTATCTGTGCAGATTTCCATTATTTGGGCACTATTAAGTAGACTTTACTATTTAACCATTTAAAGGAACACAAAGATTATTGACAATAAAGTATGTTATTATTCACACTAAAAGGCATTTGACCCCATACTAGGAGATTATATCTTCCATATCCATTTCCCAGATTCTCACATGCCTGGCACAGCTTAGGTGCTTAATAAATCTAGGTGTTTAGGTAGCAACTTCATTGAAAGCAGATATTAAATGGTATCATTCAGCTCATCTACTCAGGTGCTTAATAAATATTTAATGAGCCCTAGCTGGTTTGGCTCAGTGGATAGGGTGTCGGCCTGCAGACTGAAGGGTCCCGGCTTCGATTCTGGTCAAGGGCACGTGCTCGGGTTGCAGGCTCAATCCCCAGTAGGGAGCATGCAGGAGGCAGCCAATCAATGATACTCTCTCATCATTGATGTTTCTCTCTCTCCCTACCTCTCTGAAATCAATAAAAATATATTTTAAAAAGATAATAAAATATTTAATGAATGACTGAATTTAGAGTTTTTAATCAAATGACCAGTATTACTTTACATTCTGAAATGTAAATGTACAGGAAAATATGGAATTTTAGAAATAGAGACCTTAGAAGTAGTCTAAACTAGTCTTCATTTAACAAGTAAGAGCCTAGCTAAGGGTCAAAAAGGTTAAGTGTCTTAACTCAGTAAGGTAGCAAGGAGTTGAACCTAGTTTTATTCATTCTCAGATCAACACTTTGTGCGAAGTTGGTGCTTCACAAACTCCTTGACAGTCTTAGAAAATAATATTGGCATACACATCGGGGTGATCGAGACCATTTTCATCACAAGCCTGTAGACTCTGGTTGCACTGGGCCCCTTTTCACCTCCCCATGGGCCAAGGGGTCTCTGCCGGGTTTCTCTGGCACAAGCTGAGAAGCTCTTGCTCTGATGTACACTGACTTCATCATGTGTCATACTTGGTTACTTTTTCTTGAAATGTAGTTCCCTTTAGGAGTTACCTTCATAGGTTATGGCACAGTCTTTTTCTGATTGATAGGATATTGTCAGAGTTAAATGAGATTACATCTGGAAACACTAAAAAAAAAAAAAAAAAAGACGACTTGTACAATGGGAAGAGTAAGATGTTACCATCCAGGAATGATAAATCAAGTTGTTTTAATCACCATGGTATCTGACAGTAGATATTTAATATCTAAAGAAACAGCTGAATGATACCATTTAATATCTGCTTTCAATGAAGTTGCTACCTAAACACCTAGATTCAATTTGCCTTCTTCCTTATACTTAATTTAGGGTTTTTGAAACATCAGGGTGCCTAGAAATCACCTATAATTATCACCTAAGTTGTGGGTAGCTTGTAAAAAATGCACATTCTTGGACTTTATCCCAAATTCAAATCCAGTAGATCTATGAGTCTTAGTAAACTATTTAACAGGTACCCCCCTGGGTGATTAACTTCAGGATTTATTCTTAGTCTGTATAGATTTCAGCATAAATATACTACTACAGTTTCTTGGCCATTGACTGGAACTTCAGGGAGTGCTGTTTGGAGTAGTGGTGAGGATGAGGGAGTTGATAGGGAAGAGAAAGAAATAAAACCATAGCTTCTTAAATTTTATCTGTATCATCTCACATGGTTTTCAGAGCTGTATTTTGTCAGCTACAACTGTCTGTGGAGATTAGGAGGAGCACCTATTGTCTCTCTTACCAGGAAGAGAAATACTGTTTTCGTATCCCCGCCTTGATCTTAGAGTGCTACTTTTAAAATTGTGTGGCCCTAGATCTTTAAAAGTGCTAGCTGGTATAAAGATAAATACAACATTCTACTCAGTTTCTTACCTCAGAGAATCCTATCTAATAAAAGTGATACGCAAATTGACCGTAACTGTGACAAAGATGGAGGCGCCCACAGCCAATAGGAGGGAATATGCAAATTGACGTGACAAAGATGGCAGTGGCCGGGCCAGGAAGCTTGTGATGAGGCAAGCAGATGAGCAGCACGATGAGCGCCATCAGCAGGCCCGTGCCGACCGTCCACTGCTGCGACAGTGGCGCGGGGCCCTCGCTGGCCAGGCGCAGCCAATTACAGGTTGCAGGGCTCCGAGGTGCCCAGGAAGAGCGCCCTCGCACCCATGCCAAGCTGTGGAGGCCAGGGGCAGGGGGTGTGGTGGGGTTGGGCCGAGTTTGGGGAACACCCCAAAGGTCAGGGCGGCTGGGCCCAAGGAGGGAGGTCGCGGCCAGGTCAGGGCAGCTGCGTTGTGGAGCCGGAGGCATGGGCACCCGGTGCCTTCCCTGCCTCCACTGCTGGAGCCCCTGCCTCTGCTGCTGCTAGAACAGCTGCTGGGACCTCAGCATGTTTCTGAGCATGCTGAGCCCGCATCCCAGGCACCCAACACCCACCCCACCCCACGCCCACTCCCCCAAGCCAACCTCCGGAGCCTCATGTCAGA
>NW_005354829.1:2683339-2685120 GCF_000412655.1 Myotis brandtii
AAGGCATGCCCCTAGCTGTCTCCCCCTACCCCCCACCCCAACTCCCTGCATCCTCCTCGCACCCACAGTTCAGAGGCTCTGGGAAGTCCGCTGCAGATCTCCCAGCCAGCGCCTCCCAGCACCTGTGCCTGGTGCCTGTAAGCACACCCCTTTCTGCACCTGCCGGTTCTGGCGTCCCGTTTCCCCAAGCTCCCTACAGCGACTGGCTCTCACCTGCATCCCTGCCGGCTCCCAAGACCCCCACTCTCTCCTGCACTCCGTTCCTTTCTGCGCTTTTGCCTCCTGCGTTTAGCTCCCTCCTGTGCCCCCGCTCCCCTGGCTCCCTGTCTACTTCCAGTGCCCAGATTTCCAGCCGGGCGAGCCCGTGCTCCCTTTCGCAGAGAGGGAACCTCGGTGTTCTCTAAGCACCCGAGAGCTTTGGACAGCCTGTCCACAAGGGTTGGAGGGGTTTGGCGGAGAGATTGTTCCTCAGGTCGGGCAGCCTAGCGGAGTGAGTGTAAAACCCTTTCCCCTTCTAGCGGGGATCCAGTCAGCCTGCGCCCTGCCAGCTCCGGGGATTGAAAGCCGGTGTTTGTGGTTAGAGGAAACTTTCCAGCTGAGCCCCTGGCTAAAGCAAACCACGCATCTGTCAGGAATGTTCTCTGGGCGCTGTTCTTGCCAGGAGCTTGCGTTCTGCTGCGGTAGATGCAGCAAGGAAGCAATGATTAGTGCATCTGACAGCTAATGCTGAGGACCAGTAGGAAAAACACACACTCCCCAGGCCCAGCTGGCGAATCTGAGTATGATGCAACCGTGTGTGTCTGTACGACAGAGAGGCTTAAGGAAATGCAAAAGTTTAAGCGTAGAGTAAATGACACTGCCACCAAGAAAGAGCACACTTAATTACACTTTGGACTTTTCACAGTTAGTAAGGCCACCTGTATTTTGTGCTTTATGATTCACATGATCTGATCATTTGAGTTGGGCCAATACAAACAAAAAGGCACTGTTGGTTTTGGTTGAGGTAACGAACTGAGATTTCAGATTTCTTGGTTGTTTTCTCCTTTGCCCAAGTTCCCAGATTCTCAAAACTCTAGGATTAGTTTTGGGAGGGATGAGAGAAGAAAATATGTAAATACTCAGGAGGATTAAAATCAGATAGCAGTTGAGAGTATAGCCATAGTTTTTGAGTTGGCAAATGAATCGGTTTGAAATTCGTGAGCCTGGCCTCTGGCCAGGCCGGGCGCGGAACCCTTGCGTCATTGTAGGCCAGGCTGAGGGACACCCCCCCTCCCACACAAATTTCGTGCACCAGGCCTCTAGTTGTTTATATTAGCCTTTTCCTGTGATAGATTAACATTCACATGATTGAATGTGGATAAAGCCTTGCATGTCTGCAGTTGTAAATGTGTGAAATTAAAATTATTGCCTAAACTAATATTTGTTTTATTGAATTGAGTAACACTGTGTTCCCTCTATTTTATAGAAAAGATAGGTCCATGGTAGCTGGATACTTGCCACTTATTAGAAATAGGTATTGAGACTGTCCAGTGGAAACTGGAGTAGAATGTGCACTTTCAGAACTTACCAAAGAACATTTCTTAAAAGCCGTGGAGTTAAGTTGTAGGGTAGACACCAAATGCAGCCATCTCTTCTTTAATTATCAATGCTAACTGGAAATGGGAGATGGCAAAGAAGAGTATAGATGTTTTCTCTTTCTCTTCCCACCCACATGCTGATATGTTACTCCCCGCCCTCTACCCCCACTACTTTTTTTTCTTATTTTTTACAATCTGTCTTTA
>NW_005354829.1:2685140-2695891 GCF_000412655.1 Myotis brandtii
CCTCCACCCTGCTCCCATTACCCCTATTACTTGTTGGCTACTTTTTTGGTTGCTTGCTTTGAGTTGGTGAGGACTATGTATATTTAAAAATTCAGGACATTTGATGTATATGAGATGAGTAGAATCTGAGTTCTGGTCTATTGTAATGTAAAATAGATAAGTGGCATTTTAAATCCCCAGGTGCTAAAGGCAAGATTTCTTAAGATAACTGTCATAATGATTTGGAAAGAGATAGAATCTCAGGCATAATGTGTCATTGATATATATTCTATTTCAGCAGTAATGTTGCCATTTGCATTCAATTTTATCATTTACATAAATTTTAGGATAATATGAATAACTGGTTTCATTGCTTTCTACTAGTTCTTTTACACAGTGTCCCATCATTGAGTTATTTTCTGTTACAGGAAAGGCAATGCAACCCTTTGGATGACACAATTCAGGGAATTTAAGAGGAAGAGAAGTTATTCCTTATGTGTTTACTTGTCACTCTTTCCCAGTTGGTTTGGCGAAGGCTAGAGAAAATTTTTAACTTAGGAACTCTTGACATGCTCAAGGTATTCAAAATAGCTATGTACTTCTGTAATTAAGTGCTAGGGGAAATACATTAGTATATTGTTGAATACTAGAACCTTTTAAAACTAGATTAACACTTCATAGAGTGAATTTGTGCTCTTACAAAATACATGTTAATAAAATCTGCATTCTGATATCTGCAAATTTGATACAGCAATAATAAGCTTTGAGGTATAACTATAAAAAAGGATACTTAATAGAATGCAAGCTGGAAGATGAAAATTACTTATGAAAAATCATTTTCAGGTAATGTTGCAGCTACACTATTTACGATTTAATACACAGTTGTGTCCTTTTCTGCAGACAAATTGCCAATATTCTGAAAGCTTTTCCTACTACTCATTGTGTGACCTAGTCTGATCCCAAAGTTATGTAGCAATTATGTTCCAGAAAACCAATGAAACAATTATTATAGTGTCCCTGAAATTAATGTTGAGAAATATCTTCTTAATACCATCTATCAAACCAAAGTGTTTGTTTTGAGCTACTAGCAGCAATGAAATTACATCTCATTTTGACTCAGGTGTGTGCTCTGTACTGAAATTGTTATCATTGGTGGATTAGATATGTACAATTACTTAGTATCTTGGAAATGAGGTACAAATTTGTGTTTCAAATGGTAAAATAATGAGAATAACCAATGAAGAAAAATATCAAAATTTCCTTCTGCACATTCAATATAAAAGTACATGTATATTTTTATATATTATATATACTTATATATGTATATATACATACAGATATTTGAAGGCTAGTACAAAAAAAACCTGATTGTTATGCATATTTTAATTGGTTAGTACCTTTAACTTCTACCCATAATGTTGGTGAAATGGAAATAAATATTACATTGGCTTATTTTGTAGTTGGTCATATTAAACCGTCTTCCAAACAGAACAAACTGACCTTATGTGCTAAAAGCTTTTTATTTATATTGAGGCTAGATGGGCTAAACATTGTTTCTAGTGAGAGATGTGACCCAAATAATAATAATGACAACACACGTCAAAAACAACAGAATAAAATCTATTAGCATAGACTCCCTATTAAAATGTGATATATACATGATGGTGGCCTGTAATGTTTGGATGGTAAAGATGAACTTCTAAAATACTCTCTCTCAATAGCCACTACAGTGTGCAAAACCATAATTGCAGCTCTTCAAAGCCTTTCATTGTGTGGTCCCATGACATTCAGGAGTTTTACTCAGTACAGTTTACATTCAATATTAGTTTGTATTAGTTTGAGGTGTACTTATAAGGGTTAGATAGTCAGATACTTTACAAAATGATTCCCCCAATATTTCAGTTACCCACCTGGCACCATATATAGTTGTTAAATATTATTTTGACTGTATTTCTTATGTTGTACTTCACATGCTCGTGATGATTGTATAACTACCAATTTGTACTTTTTAATCGTTCACCTTTTTCACCCAGCTCCCCAGCCCCCTCTCAGCTGGAAACTGTTAGTCTGTTCTCTGTGAGGCTGTTTCTCTTTTGTTTGTTCGTTTATTTTGTTCTCAGTTTGGTTTGTGACCAAGTATAATTATTATATTTATTGGCAATAACATAAGCTAATGAATTTTGTTTGGCAAGATTATGGCAGAAAAATGTTTAAGGACAGAAGAAAATCATAGGCTTTAACTTTATTGATAACATTCAATTATTGTTAGTTTGAACCATATGAAATCTTCTACAAATGGAATATTCATATGACTCAGTTTACTATATGGACTATAAAATATATTCCCGTATTTATTTTTTTTTCCTAGAACATTTCCCTGTACCATTACTCTCCAGAACACATTTTGGGAAAAACTGTCATAGATGATAGCTGGCAGAAATTCATACTAGTACACATTTCTAAGAGATACTTCATCTTGCTAAGATCACGGGGCTTGGGAGTACTATTAAAATATTTTGTCTTAGGCTAGGAAACTGCTTGTTCCAAACTAGAGTCTCTGGTTCTTAACCTGGGTTTGTTTTTTGTTGTTGTTGTTGTTGTTTTTAATATGTATTTTTTATTGATTTCAGAGAGGAAGGCCAGGGAGGGAGAGATAGAAACATCAATGATGAGAGAGAATCATTGATTGTGTATCTCCTGCACAACACCCCATACTGGGGATCGAGCCCGCAACCCAGGCATGTGCCCTGACTGGGAATTGAACTGTGACCTCCTGGTTCATAGGTTGATGCTCAACCACTGAACCACGCCAGCTGGGCAACTTGGGTTTTTTTTTTTGTTCCCCAATGTTGTAGAACCCATAAAAAACCTGTAAGATACACATTTTTTTTATTGGAGAGGAGGTCCATGGCTTTCATCTTTCTAAAAATGTAATACCTGAAGAGAGGGGCTGGAGAGAGTCTCAAGGTTTGCTTCTTTGGGAGCAAGTATAAAAATATAAATGTTTCTGAAATTTCATAATGCACAAATCCTTTAAAAATGTTTTATTATGGACACCCAGGAACAAATCCACAGACCACAGTTTGGAAAACATTGAGTTAAGAAACAAAATTTCATTCTATGAAAATGTCTTTTTCATTTCTTGTGCAATTTTTATACCTGTAAGAATATATGAATATACAATATATAAAGAAACATTGGGGATGAGAGCATGAGTGGGGGGGGGATGGGGGTTAATGGGGGGGGGATGAGGACATATTTGTAATTCCTTAACTAATAAAGAATTAAAAAAAATAATAATTAAAAAGAAAAAAAAAAGAAACATTGTCCTAAAGAATATTGATTTTAAATAGCTATTTAGGAAAAACTTCTGAGTGATGATTGCCAGGAATAGAGGAAATGTTTAATGGTCTTAGACATCTAGAAAATATCTGGCATGTATGATTCTGCACAGTGGGGAATGTCTTTGTCATTGAGACTATAAACAGGAACTCATTCTTCCATTAAAAGGGGCGCTGTCTTTAGCCTAACAAATTGGGTTGTCTGTCTCTGCTTCACAGAGCTCATTCCTGGCATATTGTGATGAAGGGTGAAATTTGAGTAAGTTCACAAAGTCCAAGGATATCCTATAAATACTAGAAATGCTGATACACAAGAGCTTTAGAAAAGGGAGGACCCAGTGGAACACAACATGATCCAGAAAAGATTCTGGAAGGAGAAATGGAGACTAGGCCAGAATGAGACCCTCCTTTTTAGGCATAGCCAGTGTAAGCATCTCTCAAGTCCTCAGGTTGGAACACCTAGAAGATTGTATTTAACTCTCTTGTAATTGCATGATTAACTTTTGTTATAGAAAGGCAAAATAAGCAGATTGCTCTTATAAAGTGGGTTCAATTGTGCTAGTTAATACATTTTTGGTTTCCATAAATTTCCAGTCAAAGAATACATCTAGACACTCTTGTATATAGCCATCGGAACTGGAAGGACACTTAGACTGTTCCCAGTGTGGGCAAGCAGCATTGCCCCTTACAAGACTCATTTAAAAAGTTTTATTTCTGTGAGCGCAACATGAAATAGAAGATTTCAGTTCTCACAAAATGCTCCTCTTACATGGTCATAGTACTCATTACATTTTATTGTAACTGATTGTGTGATCTCCCCTATAGATCTGTGCAATAATATAGGTGGTATAACCTCCTTGAGGACCAGCACTGTCAGATCACATGTTTTCTTACTGCTGGCACACAAAAGGTATTTCACAGATAGTAATCATAAACTTGTTTCCCCATGCTTTTTGCTGATTCATAACCTGTGGGAGTCTCTTTCATTCCTAGAATTTAGTGGTCTTTATTAGCTGATTTCAGATGAATTCCGCAAGCATTGGTGGAATGCTTCTTTTTAATAACTTGACAGTATTTTTCAGGGCATCAAGTATCTATTGTGGCGCAGGTTTTCAGGTCAGTGGTGCCTCAAAAAATGGGTCAGAGAGATCAATAGAAAGTAGATTCACCTTTTTTGGGAACTGGTTTTGAGACTATCCTATCAACGCTAATGGGCAAAGTATAACATTATGGAACAGCAAAATTATTTTTTTTTCTGAAGATAATAAAATTTGCTTAAAAATGCAAACTTTAGATATCAAAATAGGGCTATCAAGTATTTAAGAATGACAAAACTGCTGGTTTTTTGGGGCTTCATCTCCATATTGGTCATCTAATAAGTTAGTATCCATCCTGCTGTATCCATAAGCATACCTTTCAGAGAGCTAACTTTATAGATAGCAGAGAGTAATGGATGATATATGTATACATATAAAAAATAAGGTTTCCAAGGAATTTAAAGAATAAGAAAAGACTTTGTGTTCCTAGAGATATTTGTGGGGGTTTTTTCTCCAGGTTTCCTTTGTTTTGAAAAATAGCTTTAGGATGAGGAAGTCATTTGAGGCTATGCAGTAGATTTACCTGTAAGCATGGAAAATAATAATAATAATAATAAAAGCTCAAATCTGTAAATCTTTTGTAGCAACCGACAAGGAAGTACATGTAATTTGCTGTTCTATTTCTATTGATTAACCACCCTAGTGAAATTGAGGTTGCAGAGCCATTGAACTTTCATCCATTTGTTTATTCAATAATGAACGTTTGTTTGGTGCTTTTTATTGGCCATGCATTTCATGCTGAGGATACAACCTTTAGAGTGCATTAGTAGGAAATACACAAACAAGGGCACCAAGTGCTAGCATACAATGCATGTTTGTACAGAGTAAAGTGGGAACATAGAGATGAGAGAGGTCAAGTCTGCCTCAGCTAGGCATGGCGAAAGGAAGGAGATAAGGAATAATTCACAGAGGACATGTTTTGGATCTGGTTCTTCAAAAATAAGGAATAAGAGAGAAAAAATGTGGAACTGTAAAACAGCTAAGCTATTTATAGAACCCAGCAGGCCGATAGATTTACTGGATATGGAGAGGAGGTAATCAATCCCAGAAGCTAGAAACTGAAGGCCAAATGACAGCTTTGGGGGCTCAAATAGGGCTATCATAAGAATGACAAAACTGCTGGGGTTTTTTGGGGGGTTGATCTCCATATTGGTCACCCAAAAAGCTAGTATCCATCCTGTTGTATCCATAAGTATACCTTTTAGAGAGCTAACTTTATAGATAGTAGAGAATAATAGATGATATATGGTTTCACACTGGGTTAGTTTCCTGTTTGGGAAATATCACTATCTGGAAGAATGAGTGGGAGGGGAAAAATGGAAGGAGGCAAATTAGGAAATTACTGATGAAAGCAATGCAGGAGAGTGATGAAGAGGATTTTCAGTGGTTGAGGTGGGAGATGATTTTGATGATAGAAATTTCAAGAACATGAACTGACTGACTAGACTTGGAGTTAGGGAGTGGGGGAGAGAAGGGAAGTCATTCAGAATGACTCAGGTTTAGGATTTGAATTGACTAGCTCAAGTGTCAGTCCCTGAGAAAAGGGATATATTTTGCATGATTTGTCTTTTAATTGCCACAACAATTTTGTGAAGTAGGAAATACTATTATTATAATTTTATAAAGAAGGAAAATGAGGTCTTGCAGTGGTTAAGGATGTTATCCAATTTTTTACAGCTCATAATGATGAAGTAATTTTGAATATAGTCATCTGATTCTAGAATCTGAGCTTGGAACCACTATTCTGGACTCTTCACAAGGCCATGCTAAACTGCAAAATTTTCTGAAGCTGGTATTAGGGAATAGAAAAAGAACTGTTACAACAAAAACTAAGCAAATAAAACTATTATATTTATGCTTAAGGAGGCATTAGTGTTAAGAAATTCTTTTAGAAAATGATCAGCACATATTAATATCCACACATGCCCTGATATAAGGGCAAAGAGATAAACACTTGAACAAAAATAATATAAGGTTAATGCAATGATATACTTTTCTATTCATCCACTTATAATTTTTATTTCTCTAAGGATTTTATAATAAGAAATACTTGTTAGATCAGTTACATGATTAAGCTATAGTATATCCAAGAGTTTTATTTATGTACACTCCATGGGGTAATACTTCATAACATTCCTGTACCTATTAATTAGTTGGAAATGTGAATTGCTTTTTAAATTAGTTGTAAATCAGTTCTTTTAAAAATTGATGTAAAGTAATGAGTAAAAAATTATAGATTGTTTTTAAAATCAGTATATGTTTTTTGGATAAATATTCACTTAATAGCAATCAAAAACTGATGATGTTTTATTTGTTGCTGTATTTTTGTATCAATTTTAGGAGTTTATTTTGGATATTTTTAGCAACAAAGACTTCTAAGATCTGTTGAATGCATCTGTCTCATTTTAATTTTATTAATTTGTTTATTATACAAGCAATTTTGTTTCAAGAGACAATTTGATATCATAATGATGGTATTAATTTACATGCTAATTTGGCAAACATTTATATATCTTGTATTATCTTGAAAATTAAGCATAGAAATAGATCTCCACAAATAAAGTTGACAGAGAAAAGTTATGTAAAATAGCTAGCTGTAAAATTTTATTGCACACATACACATAAATAGTACAACTTGTAGTATTTTAAATAAGAAACAATACCATACTACCAGTAACATTCTTTGGTCAGTAGTCATATTGAAGAGTTTGACTTTTTTGTTGTTTGTAGATTTTACCAGTTTAGGCTTAAATCAAAATGTAACTCATAGGATGTGGACAATCAATTCACAAAGAAATATATATGACCAATAAAAATTTAGAAAAAGAATGCTCAGCCTTCAAATAAATTTAAAGAAATGCAAATAAAATTAAGTAGAAGAATATTCTTTTCAGTATATCAAATAGACAAAAAATAGATAAAAAGGAACATGATTATTATAAATATGGCTGAGGCTACAAAAAATGTGCTTTGTTTTATACCATTTGTAGTATCAAACTTAATAAATGTTAAATTTAGTAAAATGTACAAGGAGTCTTTCACTAGCCTTTGGTCCTAGTGTTTCTACTTTTTGAAATTTATGATGATGATATTATGGATAAATTTGCTTAAACATTATATTCATACAGTTAAAATAACCATAATGCTAATATTAAGAAAATAAAAGAATATTATGAACAACGCTATGCCAATACATTTAAAAATGTAGATGTGGAAGTAGACAATTTCTAGAAAAATAAACATAATAATAGACACAGGAAAAATAATATATTAGAATTGTTCTTTAGCTATTAATTAGAATCCATATAAAAAAGAATCTAGCTTTCTACAGAGAAGACTCCAGGCCTAGATAATTTTGCTAGTCAATTTTACTAGATATTTTTGGAGGGGAAAAAAGGTAATTTCACATAAATTTTACCAGGAAATAGGAAAATAAGAAACAATGCAACCTAATTTTATGAGGCCAACATGAACTTGATGCCAAAGTCTGATAAGGGCATTACAAAAAAAGAAAAGAAAAATTACAGGCAGATCTCACTTAGAAATATAGGTACAAAAATACTATTCACAAAGTATATTAGCAACATGAATTCAGCAAATATTAAAAAAAAGGAAAAAGGATACTGTAACACTGCCAAGTAGGATCTCCAGGAATGCAAGGGTGGTTTAATACTTGAAAATCAGTCATAACATAAACAATATTTACAACTGGTCAGCTTGGTACTCCCATGTCTGTCTAAGCCTGGGGAGTATATTTTCTAGGATCATTTCTGTTTTGTATGGTTCTGGATTAGAGTTGAAAGGGGGCACTCCTGCAAGATTACAAATGTTGTAGTAAAGGAGAAGTAAGTACTCTTGAAAGCTCCTGGTCTCAGATACAGTGACAGACAGACACAGGAGGTAGGCCCCAGCTTCCAGCTCTTCCAGCTCCTGGCCCTGCTGAGCACCAAGTGCATTATTGCAGTTTCCTCAGAGGTGGCAGCTTCCGCAGGACTCTCCACAAATCCTCTCATTATGTTCCCATTTTTGTGGCCAGACATACACAACTTGCATTGTCCTGCAGGCTCCTACCTACCCACTCACTGTCATGTTAGCAACTCGCTGTTATTTCTCAACTCTCCTCCTTCTGTCTTCCCTTTTCCAACTCCTCCTACATTTGTGTATGTTCTAATGCAGCGGTTCTCAACCTGTGGGTCGCGACCCCTTTGGGGGTCGAACGACCCTTTCACAGGGGTCGCCTAAGACCATCGGAAAACACATATATAATTACATACGGTTTACAGTAGCAAAATTACAGTTATGAAGTAGCAATGAAAATAATTTTATGGTTGGGGGTCACCACAACATGAGGAACTGTATTAAAGGGTCGTGGCATTAGGAAGGTTGAGAACCACTGTTCTAATGCCTATAGTAACCTTTTTATTCACATAATACGTTTAATGGTTCTATTTTCCTTATTGAACCTTGATTGGTAGAGTTTTTGGTAATGGAAGTGTGTTAGAGAAAAAAAGCAATGGAGTTTTAAAGACATGAATCTGTATCCGATTAGATTTAAAAGTATCACTGACTCTTGTCATGGTAAATAAAACACAAGTAGCCCATGGTATGCAGTAACTAAACAGCTAGTGTCTACAGAAGACAAAGTAAGTGATCAAGTAGTTGCTGCCATAAAACATGATTGTGGGGATGAAGAATAAGGACTTCCCTTTGGGTCAGTGGCTTTAAGTGTCCTGGAGAGTTTGGAGAAAGGAGAAGATGAGCTCAGGGTGTTACAGAATTTACCAGGCGACCAAAAAATACACAGGAGTACTCGGAGATTCAGGATAAAAACCCATTTATTTTCAGATGTTTCACATGTACTAGTACAGTGACTCAGGGGAGCCTGAGCCCCTGAATATGGAGGCAGCTTTCCCTTTATACCCTTTGGTTTCTTGGTCCCCCAAATATGGATAAGACTTCCAGACCTTTTGTGGGCTTTGCAAAAAGCCCCATGTGTCTGGATGGGGGATGTGAGACCACACCTAAAGGCCTGGCCTGGTACCAGCGCTGATAACCCCCTCCGGGGGTTGTGTATGGTTTATGGCCTCTGTAAAATGGGAGTATTTAGGTAAATAGGTCTTACAAGACCAGATAATCAAGGAAGGGGCAGTGACTTGATTATAGGCTAACAGGAATGTGCATTAGGGATACTGATTAACTAGGTACAGAGTCGGGCTGCTAGCCTCCTACATTCTTTCACAAATGGAGTTCATTATTGGCAAGCAAGAGTGTGCGTTAGAAGGCAGGTTACTGGCACAGATTCAGATTGCTACCCCCCCACCCCCAATGTCTTATTTTCCCCATCAAGGGCTTTAAATTCCAATCTCACAACCTGGGTAACGACCCAGAGAACGTCTGTATTATCCTGAAATAAACACAAACAAAAACAACTCCCTCCACAAAATTATCTCCTGTAGTTACAGGGTTAACATGCCTGAAAACCAAACCCAGGTCTAATCCTGTGGTTGGCTGAACTTAGAATACAACAACATGAATGAATCTCAAAACCATAATGTAGAACAAAAGTGCCAGCCACAAAAAGTATATATTGTTTGATTCCATTTATAAAAAGCTTAAAAAAAGAAAAAGATAAAACTAATCTTTAGTTTTTAGGGATACAAGCTTCGATGGCACAAGTATAAAAAAAATCACTAAGAAATAAATTAGCATAAATGTCAGTAACATTTATAATGTTAAATACCATTAAAAGTGAGGAAGATAATAACAATTGAGAGAGGGTAAGAGGAAAGTTTTTGCAGGTGCGGGATTTGCTCCCTTTCTTGGCCTGGATAGAGTTATATGGGTGATCACTTCCTGAAAATATATTGAGCTGCACATTCATGTTCTATGCAATTTCCTATATGTGTATTATTTTTCAAAATCAATAGGATTCAAATAACCTGAAATGGCTTCTCATCTTGTTCAGAATAAAAAGGCAAAGTCCTTAAATGGCCTGCAAGTCCCTCAATGATTTGGCGCCCTTTTAACTGTTTGATTTCTCAGTTCCTCTCTCTCACTCTGTTCCTGCCTCTATACATATACAGGCAAACGTGATGGGAGAAAACCAAACCTCCATACTGTCTGATGTCCCTGAAGCATCCATCTTATATAAAAACTGCTGTTTGAAATTTTAACTCTGCTGTTTCTGGCTTCTGTAAGTGCTTGCTTAAATAATAAGGAAAATAAGACTACTCCCATTTCAGAGAGGCCATTAAACCTTCCCCACACGAAGTTATCAGTGCTGGCATCAGGCCAAGCCTTTGGTCGAGGTCTCAAAGCCCCAGCACATAGGGCC
>NW_005354829.1:2695954-2707230 GCF_000412655.1 Myotis brandtii
TAGTATAAATGGAAACTTCCTGTGTGATTTCACCCAGAATTTGAGAGACATTTTCCTCTGGGCCCGCACATAATAATAATAAATGTAACTACTTCTTTCTAAGCGTTGCTTGGTTCTTCTCCAGTTTTTCTGTAGCATCACTTGGGATTTATAACTGTTAAACTAAAATGCACCCATGAAGCTGTACAGAAAGTGTATTCACTGATCTGTCACCCTAGGTGACAATTTCATACCTCTCCTCTATCTTTGAGCCCTGCACTTTACCACCCCTGATTTCACTGTCCTTCTTCACTCCCAAGTACCAATTTTATTTTATTTTATTTTTATTTATTTATTTTTTAAATAGATTTTATTGATTTTTTACAGAGAGGAAGGGAGAGAGATAGAGAGTTAGAAACATCGATGAGAGAGAAACATTGATCAGCTGCCTCCTGCACATCTCCTACTGGGGATGTGCCCGCAACCCAGGTACATGCCCTTGACCGGAATCGAACCTGGGACCTTTCAGTCCGCAGGCTGACGCTCTATCCACTGAGCCAAACCGGTTTCGGCCCAAGTACCAATTTTATTTGCCTCTTTGTACAGGAAAACATAGAGATGTAATACCCACATCCCCCTTCAAGGACAGAGCCGTGACCCGCCCTGCTGGGAGAGCTAGCTGTCAGGAGGTGTATTCTGCAATCTGCTCCTGCAAAGTCCCTCATGAGCAAGAGCCCAAGAGCACACCCCTCCAGAGGAAGCTCAAATCCAATGTCTGTTTAGGAGGGATGGGGGTGGTGGTGGCATAAAGGCACCAGAGCTCTATTTGGGGTTGGTTAAGACTTTGTCATGCATTCATTGTAGTTTGAATTGTTCTTCCACTGAATCCTGCCACCTCCCTCTCTTTTCCATCTGTGTAGGTCCCTAATAAATATTCAATATTTCAAACTCCATCTCATCTTTGCTTCAAGACAACCCAATCTGTGACACCTCAGAAAGCGTTCAGACTCCCCTCACCATGTCCATCTACTGACCGACCCGCTTCTTCTCCAGGATCCCATGGCTGTCTTCTTTAGATAGTGCTATCAGTTAAAACTTGTTGCTTCACTTGTGCACCACATTTGCTTACTCACAGACATCACTCTAGTGATTCTCCCCTCTCCCCATTTTCATCATCAGTCTTCCCTTCCTGGAGAAATTGCTGTTATTTCTTCCATCCTATAATTTAAAAAAAAAATTCTTTTGGCCCACTTTACCAGCTACTGCCCTATTTCTCTGCTCTCTTTTGCAAAAACAAAATAAATTAAAAACCTACTTTAAAATTGAGCTATAGCCCTAGCCGGTTTGACTCAGTGGATAGAGCATCTGCCTGTGGACTGAAGGGTCCCGGGTTCGATTCCAGTCAAGGGCACATGCCAGGGTTGCGGGCTTGATCCCCAGGGGTGGGGGGCGTGCAGAGGCAGCCAATCAATGATTCTCTCTCATTATTGATGTTTCTATCTGTCTTTCCCTCTCCCTTCCTCTCTGAAAGCAATAAAAATATATTTTAAGAAAAAAAATTGATCTATAATCCCAATCTCCATTCATGTTCTCCCATTTCTCTTGAGCTTATTCTTTTCAGTCTTTTGCCCCCATGGATCAGTGAAAACTGCTCTTGTCAGTCATCAGTGACCTCTTCAATGCACACTATGATGGTCCAATCTCAGGCTTCATCATACTTCCTTTCATGGGTGATAATTTTCTACCCTGGACACTTTTTCTACTTGGCTTCTAGGATACCAAACTCTCTTGTTTATTCTACCTCACATCACACTTTCTCAGATGGGCCGCTAATTGCATGATTCCAAGAGATGTCATTTACTGAAACAAAATACAAATGGTGTCTCCCTAAGTTGTGCAGGGAGGTGCCTCCTTCTCAGCCTCTTTTTCCGGTTTGTTCTCTTTCTCTGACTCCATGCAGTGGTCCCACAGGGCTGTGTGCTTGGTGCATTTCTGTTCTCTAAGTACATTCATCTCTTTTCCAGACTTTGTAGACTCTGAAATCTGCAGGCTACCTGACATCTTTACTTGGATGACTATAATATCTTCACATGTTCAAACCTGAGCTTTAACTTCTACTCCAAGCTTGCTCCACTGCAGGTTCTGCATTTTCAGTTGATGACAACTCCATGCTTCCAGTTGCTCAAGCCTCAGAAACCTGATTCACAACAAAATAAAATAGAAAAACAAAGATTGCATATTACTTTTCTCTTATGCTCAGAGAGGAGAAGGAGGTAGTGGTGGTTAAAAGAAAGTATTAACCTACTTTTCAGTTTTCTAGGGTTATCTTTTTGAATTTGATATTTTAAATGGGTTGACAATGACCAAAGAAATTTACCATCTGCTTCCTCCCTCTCACTGATAGTTATTCCTTCTTCCCTTAACTCAGACATTCATCAGTTTGTTTAACACCAAATCAATCTTTCAGCTTTATATTTTGAAGAATATATTCAATACTTGTCACTTTGAAAAACACCAAATGGTAGGGATGCAATACCAGAATCACATCTAGAAATTAAAAAACAAACTAACAAGCAAACAAACAAAAAACGGGGCATGGAGGGGAATTTTTGCAAGATACACTTAAATAAGGAATTTTCAAAGGAGCCTTTGAAAAGTAATTTCTGTGGTTTAAACTTATAATATGTGAAAAGAAACACAATTTCTAGTTATTGTAGAAGGGAGAAACAAACTTGGGCAACTCTATCTATTGTAATCCTTTTATCTATTTTCTACATACAAATGAATTTCTAGAAGTGTGGTTTCTGATTACTGGGACCATAAATATTAATATCTGTATTATAAAGTGGCTGGAACTTATCAACTGTGGTTTTAAAAAAAAATCCATACTAGAGTTTAAGTTGATGGAAACAAAAGTAGAAAAACAAAAAGCAAAACTAAAAGTCACCTTAGAATATGTAGAAATTCACTAAAACACATATGAATGACTTTTGCTTGATCTTAGATTTCCAGAGCAGTGAGAGGAGAGGTGAGGCAAGGCCCATGTATCATGTAACTCACTTTTAAAGTTTAGTTGCTTGAATCTGCAAATGTTACCATGGCTGGTGATGGCTACCGCAATCTGTGGCCTCGTCAGGCATCCTTTCATATAAGATAGTTTCCATGGAAACCCCTTGTGCACCCCACAGAGTTCAAGTACTGTATGTTCTGTCTAAATAAATAATGAAAAGCTGTCTTCTTTCTTCTTTAATGATCTCCTGATTTACATACTCACATATTTGCGATGAAAAAAGACAAAATGAGAGATGTGAAAAAGTAAAGATTCCATCTTTGGGTTTAAAAGCACAGTCTGTGTTAAGAAATTATATTTTCATTTCACCTCAGATCAGATGATTGACATGTATCACTGGCCATTCATATCCCATCTTGACCCTATTTATAGGCCATTCTCACACTCAGCAAGGATGGCAGTAACCTCTAAACATATACAAGAGTGCGATGTGGTCCTGAGGAACACTTTTCTATGCAATTGATGTCAGGTTTTAGCTCAATGTGAGAGATAAACATCGATTGGTTGCCTTATGTTTGTGCCCCAATTGGGGATCCAACTGGCAACCTTTCAGTGCACAGGACGACACTCAACCAACTGAGCCACTCCGGCCAGGTCCTTATAATTGTCTTAATGGTAAAGATTTATTGATGTATCAAGTAATATTGAGGCAGGTTAGTAAGAAGCTAGGAAAATTCTCTAGCTTGAATGAGGAAACTTGAGGCAAATGGTTAGACAAACTGACAAGCAAGTTATAGCCACCTAATAAATCGCAATATCTTATCTTCCCTAACCAAGGACACTTAGGAGCAAGTGGTTTACACATTCCAGACCATACTGGAGCAGACCCACCTCAGCCAGGTCACTTTCCAGTGACAATAGGAATGAGATGTTTTGACTGAATGGAATATAGGTTGGCATAAATCTTTAGCAATTATTTCCTTAAACTATGACAGATTATCTCATCTTGAACTCAGTGCTCAATATTTGAATATTATTTTCTTAGCAAGTGGTGGGGCATTTGAATACTTGAAGGTGGGGAATAAGTTCCTCTTCAAGAGATTTCATAAAAAGAGACATGGATAAGCTCTTGGCCAATGGGTTTGAATGAATGGCTATTAGAAACTTTTTTTACATGTGCTCTAAGCTATTATCTCTAGGCATCTTTCTCCATTTCTTCCATCCCCTGCTCCTATGTCCTTGTCTATTATTGTTTTTAATATATTATGTTTTTTCAATATATTTTTATTGATTTCAGAGAGGAAGGGAGAAGGAAAGAGAGATAGAAACATGAGTGATAAGAGAGAATTATTGATTGGCTGCCTCCTGCATGCTCTTATTGGGGATCGGGCCCACAACCTGGGCCTAGGCCCTTGACCGGAATTGAACCCAGGACCCTTCAGTCCACAGGCTGATACTTTATTCACTGAGCCAAACTGGCTAGGGCTCCTTGTCTATTGTTCTTTCACAATACTCACCTGCCTGTAAGCAGTGACATTGAAAATGATGGAGTAAAATGACATAAGATATCAAAGGTCAAGGTTCTGTGACTTCAGACACTGTGACTTCTCAGAAAGCCCAAAGAGGCTATTTCTTTACTAAACTACTAATGTACGCAAATTATGATGTATGCAGGTGGAAAAGATAATTTCTAATCTTCAAGCTATAAGCTTTGAAGTGTACATGACAGTGCACTGCAACATAGGTTAAGGATCTTGAAAATAGTATCTATTTCTGATATTTCAATTCCTGATTATCAGGCATTATCAAAGGTTAAAATATTGTCTCCAAGGCAGTAAAATTTGATTTTTGGAAAGTGAAATTTTCTTACTCTTTTTATGTACAAAGTACAGGTACAGGTACAGTAATTAGATTTACAGTGTATCTGAGGTATTAAAATTTCATGATGAGGGGTTAGGAAATAGTATTTGGAAAAGATTTTTATGGGGCCAGTAGTGGAAAAAATGGTTAAGAAACACTATTGTATATTGTACTTTTAGTTCACTAAAGGCTTTTTTCTTCTCCTAGTTTCTGGTGAATGGAACCAATGGTATAGAGCTAATAGCCCTGTGGGAACCAATTTTTAACATAGTTGAATCAATGCAGGACTTCCAGATAAAAGCTTATCTGTAGACTGTTCCTAGATCAAAGTGAGATCCCTTTTCTCTGAAATGAAGTCAGTTCACTCTTGAAAGATGGTCTAAACTTGAAGGAGAATAGAAAAAGCCTTGTCCTGGAGAGAAAATGTCACTGGGAGAGCGTGATGTGCATGGACTCACGGTGCAGGTGCGGCCAAAGGAACCCGTTGTACCTGAGCACAGACTGGCCACTAGAAGTGGGAGCAGAGTGTTCTGCTCTTGGGGCTCAGTGACCCCTACTTCTAGCAAAATGGCCCAGAGAGTATCAGGATTGCCCACTTTTCTTAAGAAAGTTAGGTATGGAAAAAGACTCTGAAGTGTACCTTGAAAATATAGAAAAGGATGGATAATACTCTCTAACATATAGTACTGAAAATCAAAATGAAGTTTGTCTCCTAATTTTGCCTAATTTACTGATAAATAGATCTTTATTTTGGAGTTACATTTATAAATATTCATCCAACACAGAGTGTTTAAAATGTGCTTTTTAAAATATTGTTCTCTAAATTTCTCAGGAAATGTAAGATTTAATTTGTTTTTCTAAATTAATTTTTACATCATTATAAATTATTTTAGTCTATTTTGAAACTGAAATCATATTGTTTGATACTGATTTGAGGAACAAATAGAGGAAAAGACAAAACACACACAAAAGAATAAAAATGAGGGGGGGGATGAATATTTACTTTTCATGTTTTTTTTTTTTCAGTAATTCTTTTTAGCTTTAGTTTTTATTACTACAGAAAATGGAAACTCTAGACCAATGCTGCCCAATGGAACTTTCTGCTGCGGTGGACTTGACCTCTATTGTCATTTTCTAATATGTAGCCACTAGCGCCCTGGGGATATTGAGCATTTTAAGTGTGGCCAGTGGGACTGAGGAATTGCATTTAAAGTTTAGTTAATTTCAGTTCATTTAAATCTATATAGCTGTTTGAGGCTAGGGCCTAGCACACTGGTCAATGAAGCAGCTAGACTATGAGGATGTTTCTATATGTAACTTAAATCTACACAATCAAACTACTTAGTTTGAAATACTATAAGAGCACTGGCAACTCATTGTGAGTTTTCCTCATTTCCTAGATTGAGGAAACCAGGCTAATACCATATCTTTTAGTAGGATAGCTGTCAATAGCAGGGCCCTGGTTCCCAGGCCAGAGGCTTCCCGCCGGGGTTGTTAATGAAAATGCATTGATTAATTGTGTATTTCTTAAGTAAAAACTGAAATCCTATAAATGGTTAGGCTTAATAGGAGAGAATATTATTATTGATATACTTAAATGAAATATGCAATTTAGAACAAAACATTTCAAGGTATAATTGGCAAGTTGTTTATTATAACTTTTCTTATTCACAATCATTACTTAAGCTAACTTCTCAACAGGAACTGAATCAAAGTTTGCATTCAGTGACAAAACCTAGCAGGCAATTACTGAACACTGAAAAATATGCATGTTTTCCACATTTACTAAAGGACTTAAAATAAATACAAACCAGACATGTGCATGTCTTTTATTTATAAAATGAAATATATTTGCTTGGCCAGAGACAAGTATATTTTTAGTTTTTTTCATTTTCATTTTTAGTTTTTATTTTTTAAATTTTTATTTAAGATTTCGTCAATGGATAATTGACTAAAAAATGTTGAAAGAATTAAGTAGGTATTTTATTTTGTAAGAATGACATTTAGCTTATAAAATAAAAATGCTGTCCAGTGTGTTTGTTGTCTTAAGAAATTGTCATTTCCAACAGAAAATTACAGCAATTATAAAAGACTATCTTTTAAAGTCTAGATATAGTGCGAGACAGAATATTCACATTAATTGGTTAAATATTAACTAACTAACTTTATTAAAGAATCATAATCAGTTCAAAAGTATAAGGTTTAGCTTGTGATTATTTCCCTTGTTTTCTTCCAATTTTCACTTTATGATCTAATTATAGGTACCATTTATTAAGCATTTAAAATGATATTCCCGGCACCATGCTAAGTCTTTTTTTTTTTTTATATGTTTTATTGATTTTCTACAGAGAGGAAGGGAGAGGGATAGAGAGTCAGAAACATCGATGAGAGAGAAACATCGACCAGCTGCCTCCTGCACACCCCCCACTGGGGATGTGCCCGCAACCAAGGTACATGCCCTTGACCGAAATCGAACCTGGGACCCTTCAGTCCGCAGGCCGACGCTCCATCCACTGAGCCAAACCGGTTACGGCACCATGCTAAGTCTTAATTTTATAGATGCTATCTTACTTAATGCTTGTAACAGTGCTATGCTATAAGACCTATCATTTCTGAATTATGGAGTAAACTGTCCCTCACAGTGATTAATTACTAAGACAGCAAATTGCAGAGCTGAGATTTGCATCAGTCCAGAGCCTCTTAAGAATTTTAAGAATATAACAGCACAAGCAGGGACAATAAGGACTTCATAGACTAATGATTACAAAGGAGGGGTCTGTTGATGACTTGATATAACACATGAAAGTATGACTTCTGATAAAATCAAGGTTGAAGCAGGATTTGTACTGAGCCTACTAATTAAAATTTCAAGTGACCTGGTTTTTGGGGTTTTTTTTGTTTTGTTTTGTTTTTTTGAGACTTAAAAAGTCCTAATGTATGAAAAGGCACTGAAGCAATTATTGAGTTGTGGCTATAATTAAGTTGGATTTATCTAATGTACAAATAATAGCTGTCCTGATCAATTATACTAAATCTCCAGGAATTTCACAAGACTTAAGTGATCACTACTGAGGTCAGAAGACCTCCCTACTGCATTCTCATGCAATCACTGCTCTGCTATTATTCAGAAAGTGAAGCTTGCCATTTTCATTGCATTGTTAATTATTTCTCAGTGATTAGTTAATAAATTGATGAGCTTAGAGAATGGGATGGGTGTGTCTTCTTAGATATCAATGCCCATCCATTCTTGCCATTTTAATACAGATAAGTAATTTCAAAAATAAAAATATCAACATCTTTGCGTGCCCATGTTTTGTTATATTCAGTAAAACCAGGAACAAAAAGAAATTACATGTATGAAATATAACAGAAAACAGTCCCATATTAACTACATTTTTTATGGGCATTTCTGCAATAGCATCTATTTTTTTCACTAAGTAGGTATATTCAATCTTATTAAAAACTCACTTTTATGACATAAGTATCTCGGTTATGGCATTAATAGAAACTACAGCCTTAACCCCATGTTCATTTGCACACGTGTCTGGGGAGCTATTGAAATCACCCAGTGTGTACCCTGTACTGTTGTATGCAGAGGAGTTTAACCCAAGCAAACATGTATTCCCTGTGCAACAAGCTTACCACCTAGTTATAAATAAATGTCTAAGAAACAAAGAAAATTTTCACGTCAGCGCATCTACCAGCTTTGATGATCACAATTTGTGTGGCTCAATCAGAGCGAAACAGTGCTGCTGCTATTGTTTTAATAAAAGAAAACTCGACTAAGACTCTGGTGAATTGGAATCCTATATAATAAAAGGCTAATATGCAAATCGACCAAACGGCGGAATGCCTGGTCACTATGACGCACACTGACCACCAGGGGGCAGATGCTCAACAAAGGAGCTGCCCCCTGGTGGTCAGTGCACTCCCACAAGGGGAGCACCACTCAGCCAGAAGCAAGCCGGGCTGCTCGTGGGTGCAGCTGTGGTGGCTTCTCCCGCCACTGCAGCAGCACTAAAGATGTCCGACTGATGGCTTAGGTGGGGAGCAGGCCTATGCCGGCAGTCGGACATCCCCCAAAGGCTCCCCGACTGTGAGAGGGCACAGGCTGGGTTGAGGGACCCCCTGAGTGCATGAATTTTGTGCACCGAGACTCTAGTATTGAATAAAAAAAAAATAACACTAAGCTGCCTGGGAGCTTGGGAGTCATTTTAAGTTGTGGGAGGTTCGCATTAGATTCTTTGACCTCTCAATACTGAAGCAGAACCAGGGAGCTTGTTTTCTTCCTTTCCCTTCACCTCTATCTGCCTCCCTCCTCGGTGGGAGGTAAAAACAACAGGAGAAAAGTTATTTTCTTTTTTCCTTTGGTAGTTTGTCCTCCGATAGATGAAAAGGGAAGAAATTGAGCTTGACTCACAGTCTGCAGCAGGAAATAAAGCAGGGGTCCTCAAACTTTTTAAACAGGGGGCCAGTTCACTGTCCCTCAGACCGTTGGAGGGCCGGACTATAGTTTTAAAAAAAACTATGAACAAATTCCTATGCACGCAGTGGCGACCTTATTTTGAAGTAAAAAAACAAAACGGGAACAAATACAATATTTGTATTTGCATGTGGCCCGCGGGCCGTAGTTTGAGGACCCCTGCTTTAGAATGTCTTGTATTTTATTTTCTGCTACCTTCTACTTGAATGTCAATTCTCCATCTCTTCTTCTAAAGTCAAACTCAGATTCTGCCTTTTGCGTGAAGCCTTCCCCAACAAGGCAGGAAGTAAGCTTCTAAGGGCATTGCTTCTTCCTCTAGGTAGCAATGTATCACAGTGACTTGTATAGTGTTATGTTGTTGACTTACCCCCTTCCCCTGTGCGCATTTTCTATGCAATGATACATTTGACTGCCGTATGTTTAAGCCGACTTGATTTAGTAAAGGGTTATTTTTGAAAAATGGAGAAGGCCTGCTTACCTTTCATGGAGACCAACCACTATAGTAACATAAATAGGCTTCGCCTTTCTCTGGAGGCCAGGACCAATGTACTATTGCCAGCTAATGGGTAGCGCACCTCATTGTACCAAACGTTGTCCAAATTATAAATTCTTTTCAAGCAAAATATCTTGAAAGCTGGAACTAAATGACTCAAGAAAGCTAAACTTCAGGCCCTCTGTATTCGTCTACTTGGGCTGCTGTAATCAAATACCAGACTGGGTGGTTTAAACAAAAACATTTATGTTTTTATTTTTTTAATTTTTTTATTGATTAAGTTATTACATATGTGTCCTTATCCCCATGTTCCCCCCTCCCCCCCCCCCCACTCATGCCCTCACCCCCCTGTTGTCTGTGTCCATTGGTTAGGCTTATATGCTTGCATATAAGTCCTTTGGTTGATCTCTCCCCCTTACCCCCACCCTCCCCAACCTTCCCTCTGAGGTTTGGTGGTCTGATTGATGCTTCTCTGTCTCTGGATCTGTTTTTGTTCATCAGTTTATGTTGTTTATTATATTCCACAAATGAGTGAGATCATGTGATATTTATTTTTCCCTGACTGGCTTATTTCACTTAGCATAATACTCTCCAGTTCTATCCATGCTGTTGCAAATGGTAAGAACTCCTTTTTTACCGCAGCGTAGTATTCCATTGTGTCGATGTAACACAGTTTTTTAATCCACTCATCTACTGATGGGCACTTAGGCTGTTTCCAAATCTTAGCTATGGTGAATTGTGCCACTATGAACATAGGGGTGCATATATCCTTTCTGATAGGTGTTTCTAGTTTCTTGGGATATATTCCTAGAAGTGGGATCACTGGGTCAAATGGGAGTTCCATTCTTAGTTTGTTGAGGAAACTCCATACTGTTCTCCACAGTGGCTGCACCAGTCTGCATTCCCACCAGCAGTGCAGGAGGGGTCCTTTTTCTCCACATCCTCTCCAGCACTTGTCATTTGTTGATTTGTTGATGATGGCCATTCTGACAGGTGTGAGATGATACCTCATTGTCATTTTGATTTGCACCTCTCGGATGATTAGTGACTCTGAGCATGTTTTCATATGTCTCTTGGCCTTTCTTCTGTCTTCTTTTGGAAAGTATCTATGTAGGTCCATTGTCCATTTTTTGATTGGGTTGTTTATCTTCCTTCTGTTAAGTTGTATGAGTTCCCTGTAAATGTTGGAGATTGAACCCTTATCCGTGATAATATTTGAAAATATGTTCTCCCATGCAATGGGCTTTTTTGCTGTTTTATTGGTGGTTTCCTCTGCTGTGCAAAAGGTTTTTATTTTGATGTAGTCCCATTTGTTTATTTTCTCTATAGTTTCCATTGCCCTAGGAGCTGTATCAGTGAAGAAATTGCTTTGGCATATGTCTGAGATTTTGCTGCCTGTGGATTCCTCTAGTATTTTTATGGTTTCCCATCTTATGTTTAAGTCCTTTATC
>NW_005354829.1:2707453-2712029 GCF_000412655.1 Myotis brandtii
TATCTGTCCAATTTTCCCAACACCATTTATTGAAGAGACTGTCTTGACTCCATTGTATGTTCTTGCCTCCTTTGTCAAATATTAATTGAGCATAGTGGTTTGGGTCGATTTCTGGGTTCTTTATTCTATCCTATTGATCTATATGTCTCTTCTTGTGCCAGTACTAGGCTGTTTTGAGAACAGTGGCTTTGTAATACAGCTTGATATCTGGTATTGAGATCCCACCTACTTTGTTCTTCTTTCTCAGGGAACATTTATATTTTTTTTCGGGAGACTGGGAGTCCAAGATCAGAGTGCAGGCAAATTCGGTTTCTGGTGAGATCTCTCCTCCTGGCTTGTACACAAGTGCCTTCTCGCTGTGTCCTCATGTGGCCTTTCCTCTGGGCACATGTGAGAGTGTGAGGTCTCAGGTGAGTCTTCATCTCCTTATAAGCACACCAGTACTATTGGATTAGGGCCCCACCCTTATAGCACAATTAACGGTAACTATCTCCATAAAGGTTCTATCTCTACACACAGTCACATTGGGGGTTAGCACTTCAATATGGAATTTGAGGAGACACAGTTCAGTTCATAACATCCTTCATCTACCTGATGACACTGTGCTGCCAAGTTAATTTTGATGAAGCTGTGCCCACCTATATAGAATGAGAAGCTTGTGAAGATGTCTTTCCTAGAGCCTTCCCTCTCCTTGGTCTTATCTCATAACAAGTCTCTCTCTCTCTCTCTCTCTCTCTCTCTCTCTCCTCTCTCTCTTCCTATCTCCCTCTCTTTTTCTCTCTCTATTTCAGAGAGAACATAAAAATTGACACATATGAGCACTTCACTGTCTTCTCTTTCTCTCTTTCCTCCCCACAATACCAGGTAAAATGGTTTTCTCCACATCATTTCTTCTGACCTTCTCTCCTCCTCCTCTTTCTCACTACAGCTAAATTTTAATGCCAGGTAGCAGTTAATCCTCTACACTATCAAAATGTCTGCCAACTAAGTTCTTCAAAATTGGTTGTTGATCTGTTAGTGGGAAGAAAAATATTAACTTTTAAGGTTTTCTCTCAAGTCTGTCAGTGTGGCTGTTGTCTTGCTGCATAATCCTATTTTGGAATAATACATTTCAGCTTTCTTGACATATGTATAATATATGTAGGAGATTCATTTTGTATGTGTGGCTAAAAACAAGATTAACAATCATGAGAAAAAAATAAAATATTTTATATGTGTACAAGGTAAAGTAGAACTTGCAATGATGTGAATTGCTCTATTTTACTGTAACAAGAAATGTCTTTCATTTAGGTCTTTTTTAAAAAAATCTTTATTGTTGAAAGTATTATGTATATCCCTTTTTTTCTCCCGTTGACCCCTTATAGCCTGCCCCTGTGCCCCACTCCTGGCCTCCACCCCCGATTCATTTAGGTTCTTGACTCTCCTACTTTGGTAAGTGAGAGTGCTTGTCAGGGAATAAACCAAAAAAAGCAAGTTGAATGGGCTGCTGACAAACTCTTATGCGGAAATGCTGCTTTTCTTCTTATATAGACATCTTTGATTGCCAGTAAGGCTTAGAGATGATTCAAAGAAAAAGGAAGATAGGGTTGTTAGAACCCTTATATACCTTGCTAGGAAATTGTTGAAACTCACTAAAAATCACTGGAGCTAGTGCTCAGATGAATCCAGGAGATGGAAATCATTTCTTTCCTCCTAAGTTCTTCCTAGGTACCCAGAAGCCACTGATGTTCCTGATACTTTTATTCAGGCATCTGTTTTCACATTTTGTGAGCTCTCTATGCTATCCTTCCTCCAGGTGACCCTTTAACAGGGAAGGCACTGCTTAAGGTAAGTTTCCTTGTCATTTCTGGTGCCAATTAATGTACCAGAAGCATTAGAAGAAGACTTCCATTTTCCTTTATTTATTTTATAAATATGAATACCCATGTTCCAAACATCATATTAAGTTCTGGAAACACACAATGACTATACCACAAATTACACTCGTTTTTTAAAAAATATATTTTTATTGATTTCAGAGAGGAAGGGAGAGGGACAGAGAGATAGAAACATCAATGATGAGAGAGAATCATTGATCGGCTGCCTCCTGCACACTCCCTACTAGGGATCCAGGCCGCAACACCTGGCATGTGCCCTTGACCGGAATCGAACCTGGGATCCTTCAGTCTGCAGGCTGATGCTCTATCCACTGAGCCAAACCAGCTAGGGCACAAATTACACTCTTAAGCTCACTGCCTGGGGGCGGAGGGGTGGGGGTGACAGAGAAAGAAGAAATGATTTTCATTCAGTGAGATGAGTGCCTAAGTAGAAATAATTACACCGTGAGATAATAAAGGAGAGAGTAGGGAAAAGGCACCACAGAGTAGGTGACACTTGTGCTGGATCCTGAAGGATAAATAGGAGTTTTCCAGGCTGAACAAGAGGGAATAACATGCAAAATTAGCTACAACATGTCCTAAGACAGTAGTGAAAAAGCATGAGTATAAAGTAGTATCTTTGTTCTTGTTGTTGTTAATCCTCACTTGAGGATATTTTTCCCATAGATTTTTGTTTTTTAGAGAGAGTGAAAGGGAGGGAGCAAAAGGGAGAGAGAAAAAGAGAGAGAGAGAGAGAGAGAGGTCAGTGTGAGAGAGACACATGGATTGGTTGCCTCCCACACACACCCCGACCAGGGCTAGGGATTGAACCTGCAACCCTCTGGTGTGCAAGCCGACACTCTAACCACTGAACAACACCAGCAATAGTATTTTAATTATATTCTATTACAAAGTTTAATTACATTTAATTTTGACTCTAAGAAAAATCACAATCATTATATCTTTCATAAATCTTGCCAATTAATCTTTAAAAAACTGAAACCAGTAGCATATTTATGCATGTCTGCACATTAGTCTTTAAGGGTGAAATTCATCCTTAAAATTAGAATGAAGTTCAGTTTCATCCAAATATTTTACAATGTATTTTATTTCTCTGTAAAAAACAAAGATAAACTGCAGCTAAATGCCAGCAAAGCATCAGGAGGGAGAGGTTATGGAGGTGTGCCTTTCTTATGCACTCCTTCAATCTGCCCGGAGAGAGACCCTTTCAGGGACATGGATTCCAGGCTGAGGCAGCGTGGCTGTTTTTAGGTCACAGCGTGACAGCCGTGGGAGGACATTTCTGCTCTGTTCTTCCCACTTGCCTTCTAGCACCCATCTGACGAAGAGGAGCTGCTGCTCTGATCTGTAAATCCAAGACATCCCACTTCCTTCACCAGGGGTGAGAGAGCTTTAAGTTGAAAATACATGTTAGTTCAGAAATAGTCTCCTCTCTCCTTTTCATATTTTATGCGGCTGGATTCGAGACTTCTCTGACAAGCGTAGCTGCTCTCTGCCTAGGTCTTGTACCTGATAGCCTATGTGGAGGTGAGTTCCTCCCCAGAATTAGATGTGAATGGGGCCGGGGGCAGTGTGGGAAAAGGTCGTGCCTGGCCAAAACCACAGAACCCCTGCCAGAAATCTGCCTTTGAGGTCACCGGTCCCTGACTCCATGGTGACTAAAGTGGGACTTTATTTTCCATGGAGCTGTGCTTCCTTTTATAGAGCTACCTTGGGAAATGCGTGGACAGAAAGAGGAGGGAGGGATGATTGATAGGCTTGGGGCATTTTTCTATTTTCGGATTTAATACCACCAAATACTGTCAAAATATGCTCTCCACTCCTAACTTTTGGGCACAGTCTCAGCAGGCTGGAAACTGAACTAATGCAATAAGCATTGGGGAACCAAAACTGCACATAATGAGGTCAGAGTAATGTCGGGTCTGCTGGTAATGGGCCAAGCTTGAGGTAACTAAGAGAAAACATGTTTTAAAAAATTGATTTCAAAGAGAAAGGGAGAGATAGAAACATCCATGAGAGAGAATCATTGATCAGCTGCCTCCTGCACGCCTCCCACTGGGGATCATGCCGGCCATCTGGACCTGAGCCCTGACTGGGAATTGAACCGTGACCTCTTGGTTCATAGATTGATGCTCAATCACTGAGCAACACTGGCTGGGAAAGAAATTTATTTTGAGGTTAGGAAAAATGTGCCTGGTACCTGCTGAGGTTTTGGGCAATATCAACTTATATCCAATTGTGAGCATATTACTTCATGTTAATCTTTAAGTGAGTAATTATTAAAAATTGGATGCACAAAATTATTAACCTAGACACTTCAGTCTGAGGAATTTATCTTTTAAATGTACTTGCACAAGCTGTACAAAGATCTTGCAGCCCTGTTTGTATAATTGGAAACAACCCAGACGACCATAATAGAGAAATAATAAAAAATAGCACAATAGTAGTATGGTATGCTGTACAATAAGGCATCAAACATACATTGAAAAGAATATTTATGTAGTCATATTTATTATGCATAAATTAACTTTTTTTCATCCACAGAATCTTATCAATGCAGATGTATTCTTGTTTTAAATGTTTTTCTTGCGGAGAGACCAAGATGGCGGCATAGGTAAACACCGGAGACTGCTGCCGCAAACAACCACTTCAAAAATACAACTAAAAGACGGAACAGACATCACCCAGAACCACAGGAA
>NW_005354829.1:2712871-2731618 GCF_000412655.1 Myotis brandtii
CAGTGCACGAGGGTTCCTTTTTCTCCACATCCTTGCCAGCACTTGTAGTTTGTTGATTCGTTGATGATAGCCATTCTGACAGGTGTGAGATGGTACCTCATTGTCATTTTGATTTGCATCTCTCGGATGATTAATGACTTTGAGCATGTTTTCATATGTCTCTTGGCCTTCCTTATGTCTTTTTTTGAAAAGTATCTGTTTAGGTTCGTTGCCCTTTTTATGATTGAGTTGTTTATCTTCCTTTTGTTAAGTTGTATGAGTTCTTTGTAAATGTTGGAGATTAAACCCTTATAGGTGATAACATTGGCAAATATGTTCTCCCATGCAGTGGGCTTTTTTGTTGTTTTGTTGATGGTTTCTTTTGTTGTGCAAAAGCTTTTTATTTTGATGTAGTCCCATCTGTTTATTTTCTCTTTAGTTTCCATTGCCCTAGGAGCTGTATCAGTGAAGAAATTGCTTTGGCATATGTCTGAGATTTTGCTGCCTGTGGATTCCTCTCATATTTTTATGGTTTCCCATCTTATGTTTAAGTCCTTTATCTATTTTGAGTTTATTTTTGTGTATGGTGTAAGTTGGTGGTCTAGTTTCATTTTTTTTGCATGTATCTGTCCAATTTTCCCAACACCATTTATTGAAGAGACTGTCTTGACTCCATTGTATGTTCTTGCCTCCTTTGTCAAATATTAATTGAGCATACTGGTTTGGATCGATTCTGGGTTCTTTATTTTATTCCATTGATCTATATGTCTGTTCTTGTACCAGTGCATAAATTCATTTTAAAATAAAAAAGCAAGGTACAAAACACTATGTATAATATAATCTTATTTATGTAAAGACAAAAGTATATGTATTGCATATTCATAAAAGTTCCAGGAAAAATATTACTTTCAAACACATAATACCACTAACAGTAATTATACTTAAAGAATAGAAAGAGTACATGTGTATGTACTTTTTAAAAAATATGTGCATACATCACTTTTATGATAAAATAGTTTTAAGAGCTAGGTTATGTAGGACACAAAAATAATAAAAATGTAATATACAATATTATATAGATTTGGTTAACTACTTTTCCTTGAAGTACTTATTAATCTTCAGTGATATCACTCCTAAGTGATGTGTTTTTCTCCTAAGTGCTGGTCATTCCTGTTTTTTCTGTTATTGCCTTGTCTTCCACCATCTCCTAAAGAATTGTATTGGAACTATTCTCTCACTGCACAGATTTCCTCCAGATAAACGTACCTGTCCCACTCCTTCTGGCTTCACTTATCATCTCTGTGCTACTGACTCACAGATGGATTTCTCAGCACAGACTCTTTCTGTGTCCCAGATCAATAAATCTAATTATCCTCAAAAATCTGTACCTCCCACTTCACATAACATGCACAAAACAAAGCTACCCTCTTATCTTCAAATAATCCTATCTTTCTTCAATATTTTTTCAATCAATATCACCCGTCAAAATTCACCAGGAGACAGGTATAGTCAAATAAAGTTGGGTTTATCATTTGCTGCAGCAGAGGTGACTGCTCACGCGGGGAACATGGGGCATCTCAGTGAGAGAGCGTCAGGAGGGATTGATACAGAAGATGGGCTTGTGTTAGATCTTTTTGGGGAGAGTTCACGGAATTGTTTTGAATTGAGTGTATTTATTGGGGACAGTCCTATAAGTGGGTATATTAATACTTTTTATGTGTTGGGGGGGAATGAAGCAGGGTGAAGGCTGTGGTTGGTAGTGAAGCAACAGTTGCTTGTGTTTGCTGGAAGAATGTCATATTTGGTCATGTTAGTGGTTTGCATTGTCAAATGACAAAACAGTTTAGTAATGAGTTCTATGTCCTTCATTTGTGGGAAAAGCGTCCATGGATTGGAGGAGCACAGTACATCGCAAGCAGTGGATCACTCTTCCTGAGCAAGTTTTATGGAGTGTTAGAATAGGCAATGCGAAACAGGGTGTGACAGGCTAGGAGGCTGGGGATTTCCTCACAAGGCCAGCAGGTTGTGTTTGCAGGGTAAGGTCAGTTAGCTAAAGCTGATTTGAAGAATTGTGAGTGGTGGATGTTAAGTTTCCTTCACAGGGTTTCCCAGTAGGATAGGCTGACAGGTTTAGATTTGTGACTTGGGCTGGGCCACTGGGGCAACCTACATTTTGTGGGTTCTGATATATGAATTAACTTTATCAGCGTGGTGTTCTTATTTTATTTGTGTTCTATCATAATTACAGAGGGTCTTGCTTTTGTCTTCCACCATCATGATCACAGAATGAACTTGTCTGATGTGGAATTGTTTATATTCAGCAGAACATGTGGCCAGCTGCTTGGCACCAGTAACAGGGCTGTTATTTCTTTTCTCAAGACCACACACCACAAATCTACTTGCCCATGCCAGAAACCTGGTGTCATCCTTGTACACTTTATCCAGCGTATTTGGCCAACTGGTGAGCTCTCTTGATTGTCCCAGATAACTCTGAAATTTGTCAGCATCTCCTTTCCCCCGCTGCCATCACCATCATCATTCATGTTTTCTACTGTTGAGATTCAAGCTGGTCTCAGTGCCTCTATTTTGCTCCTTCCTTGTTGATTTGTTTCATAATATCATTCCCCTCTTTTTTTCAGAGTGCAAACATGCAAAGTTTACTTTCTTAAATAAAATACCATGCTCATAACTATACAAATAATTATTGCAACCATTAAAATACTTCAGTTAGCCCTAACTGGTTTGGCTCAGTGGATAGAGCATTGGCCTGTGGACTGAAGGGTCCCAGTTTTGATTCTGGTCAAGGGCATGTACCTTGGTTGCGGACACATCCCCAGTAGGAGGTGTGCAGGAGGCAGCTGATCGATGTTTCTCTCTCATTGATGTTTCTAACTCTCTATCCCTCTCCCTTCCTCTCTGTAAAAAATCAATAATGATATGATGTTAAAGTGTAGAGGAAGCAAATAAAATTTTTTAAAAATGTTACATTTACCAATAAAAATGTCAGAACTTTAGGCAAGTGCATGGTTCAGAATATTCACACCCTTATACAATGGATTTGTAAAAAGATGTCAAAATAAACAGAACCTATTCTTGTTTACAACTGAAGGACAACCCTGATTATATTATATGCTCTGGATTCCATAACAAAGCAAGTTAGTTCCCTTTAGAATTATAAACCAGGTGATTTACAGTTAGGACACAGTGCCCAACAGACACTGCTTTAAAACACATTATTCCTTTATTTTTTTTTATTGAAATTAATTTTTTTTATTATTAAATCTTTATTGTTCAGATTACATTTGTTCCTCTTTTTTTTTTTCCCCTCCATAACTCCCCTCCTCCCAGTTCCCGCCCCACCCTCCGCCCTCACTCCCCACCCCCTGTCCTCATCCATAGGTGCACGATTTTTGTCCAGTCTCTTCCCGCATCTCCCATTTCCCTTTCCCCCCCAAGAATAGTCAGTCCATTCCCTTTCTATGTCCCTGATTCATTATAATCACCAGTTCATTCTGTACATCAGATTATTTATTCACTTGGTTCTTAGATTATTCCTTTAAAAAGAGTACTTCTCAACCGTGGCTGCCAATTGGGATCACCATTGGAGGCTTTACCAAAATACTGCCACCATTCCCTTTCCCAAGAGGAAACATTGTACTGACATTAATCACATGCATTTTGTGTAGCCAAATCTTCTAATTAAGCAGAAGCCTTATCATCTAACTGGATTTTGAATGGAATGCTGACTAGCTGGAAAGGGGCCAGAGTAATGGCAGAGGGAAGTCTGTGAGAAGGAGAGATGGGCAGGGCTGAGAAATCCTACAAGCAGCTTGTGGGGTGTGTGATATTCTGATTTTTATCTTTCATGGAGTATCTGACTTACAACAGAAAAACAGTAAATGTTTCTACGGAAGAGGACAAGAGCGTCTTTTCCGTCTCTTCACTAAGTTACTGTTTCTATTATTATGATAAAAGAAGGAAGGGTAGGAGAAAAATTGTGACAGAAACAAGTGCTTAGTAAATCAATTGTCTCAAAAAAGTGCTTTGAATTTCATTTTCAGGATGACAGCCATGGTCTCTCATTCTAGATTGATTTCTACCCCTAGCTCTGCTTTAAAAAGAAGAGGACAAAATATGTGCTTTTCTAGTGGAATATGGCATTATCACTTATTATCTACCACACAGAAAGTGAGGACAAAAAATAAGGGCGAGAATATTCTTAATTTTGTTAAGGTGAGGAAAACATACTTCAAATGAGAATGAATGGAGTCTTAGCTTTCAAGTTTCAAGAATACACTTAGTCATCTGGTGATTTGGCTATTTATTTAACAAGTACTATTAAGACTTCTTATGTACTCAAATCTGCTTTGAGAGTTTAGCACTGATGAGGACTGGGCAAGGTGCTTCCTTTTTGTAATTGCAGGGGAGGAAAATTTTGTTCTCAACTTTTCTAGGTTCCTTTGGCTGGTTTATAAATTAAATTGACATAAGAAAGAATAACAGAAGAAAGCCAAATTTAGTTTTGCAGTCTGTGAGGCTCACATAGACATGAGAAGTTCAAAGACAGCCAGGCACTTGAGGCTTCTATACCACCCCGAGCTAAGGAGAAGGAGGAGGGAGTGTGGGGCTCCACAGAAGGAAAGACAGTTTGCAGGAAGATGAGAAGAACCAGTGTTTGGTAAAGAGATGTTGGCCATGCCATGAATAGGCAATCATACACAGGGAGGAATTTGAACCAAACGGACCATGTCCAGCTCTCCCCAGTCCATGACACCTAGCCCTTACTCTTTCTGGTTCTCTCTGATGATACTTTTCTTCCTGGACCAGAACTTCTATCTAATTCTTTTAGGCAGTTAGGGGGCTGGTATAAAGGTCTTCCTGAGTCTTTTGGGCCTTAATTATCTTCAGCTCAAGTACTCACATGCCAAAGTGGCATATTCTGGGGGGCCTTGTTCTGAGCTCCTTCATAATATACCTTCTTCTCAGAATTCAAAATACCAATCTGTTTTTCGCCTTGTAATTTGTGGAAGCCATCAAAGACAAATGAGTATGCTTGAAATATCAAAATGATTTCCTAAGTGGATCCTATTATTTCTCTTCCCTGTTGGCAATGTCTGCTTTATGGCACAAGAAGTTTAAAAAGTTGTCTTGATAGAAAGAGACAGTAAAAAATGATTTCAGGTAAAAACGTTACTTAAGGGCTTATGCCTCTCTCATTGGGAAATTAGCTACAAAGAGGTTTTCCCTCCCCCACCCCAGGAGTATGTGAAAAGAATAGTGAGAATAAATAGCCCAGAACCTGTCTTTAAAACAAATAAACAACAACAACAATGGAGAGTAGCAATGCTCTAGAACTGATTAGGATAAGTACAAAATACCTTTCTAGACAATATGCTTTGTCTACACATGTGCCTTAATTAACCTGTTCACTTCCTTATGGCTTTTGAAGGGGTTAGTAAAATCAGGAAACCCAAGATGAGCAGGCCTTAGGATTAGATATCATTTCTCTGCTAAGAAACTGCTGCAGTCTCCTATGAGATTCCCTGGGAAGCCAACTGTGAGATAGTGATTGGCTTGGGTGAAGATAGGGGAGGTCTCAGGTTCAGAATCGATGGGGAGAGAAGGAAGCCAGACTGGGCCAAGAGAATCATTATGGAAGCATTAGTCAATCCTTCAGGAAGCTCTAAGGATAAGAACTTTTTATTTATTTTTTGTTTTAATATATTTTTATTGATTTCAGGGAGAGGTAGAAAGAGAAACATCAACGATGAGAGAAAATCATTGATCAGCTGCCTCCTGCACACTCCCTCCTAGGGATAGAGCCTGCAACCGGTGCATGTGCCCTGACCAGGAATCAAACCCTGACCTCCTGAGAGCCTGCAACCAGTGCATGTGCCCTCACCAGGAATCAAACCCTGACCTCCTGGTTCATGGGTCCACATTCAACCACTGAACCACACCGGCCGGGCAATAAGAGAACTTTTTAAAGTGATCCCAAATTCAGGTATGGGGTCTGGGTCTTTCTAGCACTTTCCTGTGCCCACAGACCAATCTGGGGGCTGCCCTGGGAAGGGAGTGCAACCTTGGGCAAGGTGGTTTCCTTTTGTGTGGGCAGTCACCTGGAAGGGGGATCCTGTGACCTGACAGTGTCAACCTTCTGAGAAGCTAAAAAAAGATTGTTTCCATCTTGAAAGTGGGAGGTATGAGAGGTGCATCTTCATAAGCATTGTGCAGACACTGAGAGACCTTGGATTTGCATAGATAACATCATAGACATTGAAGGTGGAAGAGAAGGAACAAAAATATCGGGTGTCCCCCCAAAATGTATACACACTTTAATAGCTCAATTTTGAACATGGGATAGATTTTAATAAACATTGCCTTTATAATTATTCAAAGTGTGTGTACAAATATTTTGGACACTCTATATTTGCATCACCAGGCAATTTAATAACAAAACTGGTGGGTTATTACGTTTGTGCTTGTGTATGTGTAAAGTTGTTACATGACATCTCTCAGTCACTCCCCAGCTGGCTGTCTTTATGTATGTTAATGTATTCATGTATTTATTTATTAATGAATTCATTCACTTCTCAAGCTATTATCCTGTGATGATTTCTGAGAACAGATTGTGGTGAATTCTTGCTGAGAGAGCTTGAGATTTTAAAATGGCTTTAAAAGATAGTCATAACTTACAAAATTTCAGGTTATTTGTAGTTAACCTCTCTAAAAAGTTGATGGGAAAACATGTGTTTATTGAATAAAATTATAGAACCTCAGGTTTGGAATTTTAAATTTATTGGGTCCTTCAGGATAAAGGGGAAATTTGATTTCTTTGGATTAGTGAAAACAAAGTTGGAGGAAATTCTTTCCTCTGAACATAAAAATGCTGGTTCCACCCGCCCCCTGCCCCCTTCATCCTGGAAGAAAGGGAAATTGAAGTCTGTGGGGAATCCTTCAGCAGCAAACTGTAAAGTTGGGTGGTCAGAGGACTAACACCCCCAAAACCACCAAATCTTGACAAAGGCAAAAATAGGATTTTAACTTTTCTGAAGCTCTGGGAACTCTCTCTGTTCCTCTCTCTCTTTCTCTCTCTCTCTCTCTCTGGCACACACAAGGCTCTTGAGTTGCAAATGAACATCTAGAAGATTAGGCTGGGATGAGTGGATATGTGTTAAAAAGTAATGAGAGAAGTAATTTTACCTGAGTGCTTTTCTTGGATGGTTTTCAAGTATGAGCTGCTTTATTATGTAACTGCTAACATAATCATAGGACTGATATCATATTCATAGATTCTACCCGCACTTAAAGGGGAGGGAATCATATAAGGACCAAGGCCATTGGAGGTCTTCTTAGAATTCTGCCTACCACAATGCATACGATTTTAAGGGTCAATTCCTGATAGTTGCCCAAATTCTTAGTCTTTACATTCCAGTTCTTTTATCCGCCCCCCCTTTTTGCCTTTTAAGTGAATATTCATCATTAACTCCTCTTTATTCATGAATTTCTAGAGTCAAATAGAAATCTCAATATATTCTATATTTGCTTTACCTTTGAATCTTCAGTGTTGTGAAAGCAATCTAGATTTAGAAGAAATTTAGAAGGGAAATTTGGATGTTTTTGTTTTTTAGTTCCAGAAATGTAACTCATAGGAGGCCCTTGAGGACATGATACTACTCTGAAACTAAAGGTTTGTATTTTCCCATTGCCTCTCCTTGTGTATGTGGTGAGAAAGTGGTCAATTTATTTTTCTTTCATGAGGTAGGTAGGTAGCTCAACAATATTTACCTAACATTCTACTCTTTTTCACTGACCTGCAATTCCTGCTCTGTGGATTCTCTTTCACCAACACTAAACTATCTTAATTAGTGTAGTTTTATAAGAAATGTTGATATCTAGAAAGGTAACCCCCTCCCTCTCCACTTGTTTAGTTTCTTCAGTGTTTGAGCTACTTTTGGCCATTTGCACATTTATATGAATCTTGAGAATCAGTTTGTCAAGATCCACAAAAACTTTTTGCAATTGGATTGATTCTCAATATTCATCTGGGAGAATTAAAGCTTTTGCCAGCACTGGTTTGGCTCAGTGGATAGAGCATCAGCCTGCGGACTGAAAGGTCCCAGGTTTGATTCCGGTCAAGGTCATGTACCTTGGTTGCGGGCACATCCCCAGTAGGACATGTGCAGGAGGCAGCTGATCGATATTTCTCTCTCATCGATGTTTCTAACTCTCTATCCTTCTCCCTTCCTCTCTGTAAAAAATCAATAAAATATATTTTTTAAAAAAGCTTTTAAATATGATCTTTCAAGCTCTATCACCATATATTTCTGCAGGTAATTTGATTTTTTTTTCTTGTCATTGAATAATTCTAGAAATACCTTTAAAATATGTGTTCTATTTTATTTATTTTTTTGTTATATAAGTGGTATGCTGATTAAAAGTATTTTTTCCAATTATTTGTGGTTTGGGTAAAAACAATAAAATTTTACATAATGACTTTGTATTCTGCAGATTTTTAAATTATCTTATTAATTTTTATAATTTAGTAGTAGATTCCTTTGAATTTATATGAATATAATATTAAAATATTTAAATAGTGACAATTTTATTTCTTACTTTCTTATCTTTATATTCTATCATCTATCTATCTATCTATCTATCTATCTATCATTATTGCACTGTTTAGGACGTATGGCATCATGTAGAATAGATGTGGTGATGATAGGTGGATTAGTTTGCTGGGCTGCTATAACAAGATATCACAGACTGGGTGGCTTAAACAACAGAAATTTATTTTCTTACATACACACAAACATCTGGAAGCTAGAAGTCCAAGATCAAGGTGTGCGTAGGGTGGGCTTCTTATAAGACCTCTCTCCTTGACTTGCAGATGGACTTTTTCTAGTATCTTCACATGGTTTTCCCTTTGTGTGTGTGTGTCCTAATCTCCTCTTCTTATAAGCACACTAGTCATAGTAGACTAAAGTGCATCCACTAACCTCATTTCAACTTAATCACCTCTTTAAAGACCATATCTCCAAACACAATCACCTTCTGATATACTAGGGATTTGCACTTCAACATGGGAATTTTGTGAGGACAGAATTCAGCCAATAGCCGGTATTCTTGTTTTGTTCCTGATTTGAAGACAATTGTGCTCTGTACTCTTTTTTACCCAAAAGCACACTGATTCGGCAATAATTCATGGACACATTCCCTTTGTCAAAAATCACAAACTAGCTGAAGGACTTCTGTACCTGGGAGAATGGAAACCAGACTCTCCAAAGCCTGTAGGAAGATTCGGGACATCCTCTTGCTGGAGACCAGCATCCAAGGCAGTGTCATATGATCAGGAAGAGACCCCTGCCATGCCCCCCACCCCCACCCCAGCTTCCAGCTTCATCCAGGGGGGAGAAGGAATTGGTCTGTATGTCCAGTCCACCAACTTTTTTGAAGGGGCTCCTCAGAATGACTTCTGTCTTGTTGATCTTGGAACTCTGATGAGTTGAGCACAGTCAGGCTGACTGGGAGAGAGGAGAGGCAGTGACCTGGGCTGGTAGAGGCGATTGGTCCTCTCTCTGCTCAGTACAGAGCGAGTAAACAAAACCCCAGCCCTCAGCTTCCCTCTGGGGAGGGAAAGCATTGATCTGTGCGCCCAGTGCCTTTACTTCTCTAAGGCTGCTCAAAAAATGAACAGCTGTCTTGCCAGTGTTGAAGCTCTGACAAATCCAGCATGGTCTAGCAGCCGGGGTGAGGGGAGAATTGAAACAGTGGTTTGGGCTGGTAGATGCCATAGCTTCCCACCCATCTCAGCATAGAGTAAGCAGACAAAAACCACAGCTGCTTGTTTCTCCCTGGAGAGGGAAAGAGTTGACAGAGGCCCCCAGAATCTCTGGCGAGGATGCTTGGTGAGGGTCTTCTGTACAAAGCTGGTTCATGAAGCCTGGGGTAAGTGCCTGCTTTGTCTAATGCGCAGACACCAACACAGAGAGGCAAGGAATAGGAAGAACCGGGAAAAGATGTTCCAAACAAAAGAACAAGATAAATCTTTAGAAACCACCTCTAATAAAATGGTGTTATATGATTTACATAAGAGAGAATTAAAAAGAACTCTCATAAAGATGCTCACCAAGATTAAGAAAACAATGCATGTGCACTAGCCAATTTGGCTCAGTGGATAGAGCATAGCCCCTTGGACTGAAGGATGGTGGGTTGGATTCTTGTCAAGGGCACATACATATCTCAGTTGCAGGCTAGATCCTCCGCCCCAATTTGGGATGTGTGCAGAAGGCAACCAATTGATGTGTCTCTTTCACATCGATGTTTCTCTCTGTGGGTCCTTTCCCCTCTCTTCCACTCCTTCTAAAAATCAGTGGGAAAAAACAATATCCTCAATGAGGATTAACAAACAAAAAACAATGCATGAAAAAAATTATAACTACAACAAAGATATAGAAAACATTAAAAATATACCAAATAGAAATTATGGAGATGAAGGACATAACTGAACTGAAAAATTCACTGGATTAAAGAATACAGTGACTGTTAGTACAGTTTAGTGCCATAGCTATAATTCATGGCAAGATGTCAGCAGTTCTACCTACAGCTTTTTTACATCATCAGTGTAAATGTCAAGACAGTAAAAAAATAAATAATATATTAGATTATTATGATAATTTTGATCCTGTGAACTTCGCAGAGGTTTCATAGGGACCAGGTGTCTGTGAATTATACTTTGAGAACAGTTGCTCTACAAATTACCAAGAAAGTTCTGTTTAACTTTATTTTGTGTAGATCACCACTAGGTCCAGGGTTCTGTCAATCAATCCAGTAAAATGTTAGAGCTACTCCCAGTCACATGTTCAATTTTCAGTCTCTCTTTCATGAGCCCATATTAATAATTTGAGCTTGGACCAATATTATATTTGTTCTCCCAGAGGTGGCATCCTTAGCATTCATTCTCCTACATGCCCCCCACCCCCGCCCCAGATTTCTGTTGCCATAAAATGGCAAAACCCTATAATTCTTTTGCAAAATTTGTAGCTCCTCAGTGGCCATACTTTTAGTTTAACTTCTGGTACCTTCCAATAATTGTCTGGTTGTACAATGAAGGATGGTGGGGATAGGTTAAGGGAAGGGTTAGTTAGTAAGATAGCTGCCCCAGGAGGGGCTGTAATAGTTTCTTTCCACAATGGAAACTAATCTTCTCAGATTAGAATATTTTTTCCATTGGAAAAGTAGGGGGTAGAATTTATAGTTTTAAGGGTTTCTAGCTTCAGGAGAAATTTCCATGAACCTGCCCTGATATCTGGGGTCCAAGTGCTTCCTAATCAGTGCTTCAACTTTAGCAGAACAGACCTTGTGACCGCAAAAAAAATCAATGTGCATTGTAATTCAATCACCTGCAATTTTAGGTTTTGGGACCTGTTTTTAGAAATCTGAGCTCTTCAGCCACAGGAAATAAGAAGGTTTGTTTGTTTGTTTGTTTTGTTTTTAGGGTAAACATAGAAAGTGTCTGGTCATTTAGACAATTGAGCTTGAAATTTAAAGACTCAAGTTTTAAGATCCACGCCTCCTCCTTCTCTAGTGCCCTTAGAAGCAACTAATCAACCTCCCTATTTTTTTCTAAAATGTTCAATGATAGCAACTATTGGTCACCCTAAGCCCTACCATCTATAGAAACTAATAATAGAGGTTCAGAAGGTGCTAGTTTGAGTAACTGTTTTCCACTGCAGGCTATGGACTACCAGTTTCCTCTGTTCCTGGCAAAAGGGTCATTAATGCCTTTTGATTTAATCAAACCAGAGAACCAATTCCAGAAACTCCAGGACCAATTCAGAGAAGCAATCTTTAGAGCTCCATTTCCCTGAAACCTCTTTTGTTACCATTATTTTTGTATCTGTTAAGATGCATTCAGAGACACATAACCACTGCGAGGGACAAAGAATACAGGGTTGGTTTGTAGGCATTAGACCTTTGTAATTGTGAAATCTGATGAAGAAGTCTATAGAAGGTCACTGCCTCTGAACCTGAAGTTACTGTAAATCAGCAAGGCCAATAATGAGGAAGAAAACATTCCCGTGAAAAGGGAGAGAGAAAACATACACTAGAATTCATGAGCATAAGCTGGAAACTGCTTCTCACTCCCTCTAATCTCAAAGTCAAGGCTGAGAGAGCTGGCAAGTTTTTGCACTATAGCTTCACATTCACCTGATTTAGGACTTGGAAAAGCTAAAAGAGAAACTCCTGTAGGGGCTGCAAGATCTACAAGCTCAGCAGCAGCCCTCTGTCAATGGAATGAGCCAGGATAGCTATGGTGACAACATGTGAACCGTAGCATTTATGGGAGCCCTATGCCTAGCTCCAGAGTGCAACCATGACCACTGCACTTCCTCCCTATCAATCTCATGCACTTCCTCCCCACCAATCTCATGCATATTGTTCCTATGGCCATGCTTTGCCAAGAACTGTACAGCTGAGTATCTAGTTCCACCCAGCTAAATGGCACCATACAAAGTCACTACAGACTGTTCAATCCTTCATAATTTATATTTTCTCATAAAAAATGTATTAGTTTTTTATAGGTGGCATAATTTTCATTAAATTACTGGTCGAATGTAATCTTCCCAACAATTCCCATTTCTCATTTCCCTGATCTTAGGATTGATTTCATATTTATCATTCCACATTTAATCTATATTGGTAGACATAAACTTATATTTTTTGAAAAATTTTGTGTCATGTGTATATTCTTCAAGTACCCTATTGCAGTTTGGTTTTAGTTGCTCAAGTAGTTACCTTTATTACCATTACTTTCTATAATAATTTCAGTTCTAATTTCTTCAGTAATGACTTGTTGACTACTATGAATGATGATAAAATTAGCATGATATGACATCTTCATACATCTTTTCCCTCCACTGTTTGATTTTTGTTCATATTTTACCTGATTTAATGTTATTAATACTATTCTCTTTGTATTTAATCTTTATATCTTTGAGTGTATCTCTATTATTTGACTTATCAGCGTTAGACTATACCTTTTGGTCTTAAGTTATAAAACGATGAAGCTGACAGCATACTTATCCTTCTTTTTTAAAAAAAATATTTTTATTCATTTCAGAGAGGAAGGGAGAGGGAGAGAGATATAGAAACATCAATAATGAGAGAGAATCATTGATTGGCTGCCTCCTGCACGCCCCACAATGGGGATCAAGCCAGCAACTTGGGCATGTGTCCTGACTGGAAATCAAATCATGACTTTCTGGTTATAGGTCAACACTCAAACACTGAACCATGCCGGCCAGGCACTTTTCCTTCTTTATGTGTTCTCTGTACTTTGCCATCCCAATTTTTCTTTGTTACATTACTATTTCTACTGTGCCACAGCTTGTAACATTAAAATACTCCTCTGTAACCATAAGTCCTCTAATAGTTTTAGCCTATGTCCTATATTGAAATGAATTCAGTGTTCTATGAAAGCAGTTTTTACCATAGTCTCTCCATTTATTTCTCTTTCATTTTGAGTTCTTCTAGTACATTTTTCAAAAAGTGATTAGGTGACTCACAATTGCTTGATATATATTCTTTTTCCTGTGGTCTTTAAATTTATAAGACAGCTTGGCCAGGAAAATTTTTCTTGTGAGGTTGCTGTGTGCATTTGTTCTGCTCTTTCCCAGAAATGAATACTGCTGTGAGAAAGGAGAGGCAGCTCTGATTTTTGGAAGGCAAATGGTGTCTTTTCCTCCCTTGGATTTCCAAAAGTTCTTTCTTTTTTTAAAAAATATATTTTATTGATTTTTTACAGAGAGGAAGGGAGAGGGATAGAGAGTTAGAAACATTGATGAGAAAGAAACATCTATCAGCTGCCTCCCGCACATACACCTCCCACTGGGGATGTGCCCGCAACCAAGGCACATGCCCCTGACCAGAATCAAACCTGGGACCCTTCAGTCCGCAGACCGACGCTCCGTCCACTGAGCCAAACCAGCCACGGCCAAAAGTTCTTTCTTTTCGTGGAAAGCCACTGACTCAGCCACTGAGCCAAACCGGCCAGGGCCAAAAGTTCTTTCTTTTCGTGGAAAGCCACTGACTTTGCTAGAACATGAATTGGAGCTGAATATTCTGTTTCAGCATTTTCTGACCCTTGGCATACTCTTTTAATCTATAATTTACTATATTCTATGATATCAGGTGCATTTTTTATTTCAAGAAAGTTTTCTTGACTTAAATTTTGTGGATTTCATATCTTTGATGCTGTATTTTATTTTCTCTACTTCTTCATAAACTTCCCGTCATTCTCCCCCTGCCCCCTAATTTGCTTGTCTTCTCAATTCTTCATCAAGTTTTGTAACTTTCTCGATCTTTTGCTGTTTTGATGCAATATTTTCATTACTGTTTTTGACTTATTAGAAATGTTTTTACTCATTTATGTAAGGGCACCATTTTTCTGTATATTTTTCAACCCTCATTTTTGTTCCTTTTGTCTTCTTATATATATTTCACAAATTCTCTATGAATGGAGAGATTACATTAAATGTAATCAGCAATAATTTAGAGGAAGGTTTGGAGAGAAGCAGGGTTGTTGTCTGGGCTCATGGAAATCTTGCCTGGCTCTGGGGGTCGGGGGTGCTCCAGCTGGTTAGTTGAGGAAAATTAGAAGCTTCAGAACTGCTGATCATTCACACATCTCTGCATCAAAGCACATTTGTGGAGATGGTGTTTTCTGTACAATTCCAAATTTAGCTGTTGCTTCTGCTACATTGTCATGTTAGAAGGGATATAGGAAAGCATCTGGCATGGCATCTGTAGGCAGTCCATGTATCCCATTCTTGTGGTTCCAAGTGATTCCCTGACTGTCCCTCAGGGTGTGCCATGACTTTGGGGAGCCATGTGCCCTGTCTGACATTTTAGCTCCATGTATCCCCTCACTGGTCAAATTTTTCATGTCCCCAGCCACCTATCCTTTATGGATTTTGGCTACATGTGTGTCCTTATGACATCAAAGATGGAGTTTCTTTTTCTACTTCATTGCCGGGGCTGACCAGCAGACCCTGAGCAACAGATGAATGATTACCCTGACACACTTTTCTGTGAAAGAGAGGCTAAGGGACTGCCTGGCTAAAGGAACCAGACAATCCTGTTCACCTGCCTCCTTAGGCTTTTTTTTGTAACAACAGCTTGAACTAAAATTAACTATTAGATACTATCAGCAGAGTAAGCATCCTTGAGAAGACACATGCATCTTTAGTGTCCTTTAAGCAAGGATGTTTTGAAGTCTAAATATAAAGATTCCAGTAAAACACCCGGGGGCTCAGACTTGTTTGGAAAAGTCAAGGCAGGGCCTGCCACCTTTGGCAAGGTCCCCCAGAGGCCTCCGACCTTTCGGAGATTCCTCCTTACAGACTTTCCAACCAAGTCCCATGCTTTCCTACACTTCATGTTCTTTCTATTGTCTTAAGATGCAATTTAAAAAGGGGGAAAAAAACCCTTTTTAAATACCTTGCTGTCTTCTGGCTTGACCTTTTCTGAAAAATGTGCAGAAAATTTCACAGCCTCTCAGACATCTTCACAATATTAAAACAAAACTCACAGTTACATTTACACAGAGCTGGCTCATTTACTTTGTGAGCTTAGTAGAAAGAAAATTTTTATTTTTCTGTATATGTTTTATTTATGCCAGATTCTGAAGAGGCAAAAATCAATACAAAGATTTCTATCATGAGAACAGGCAACTGCTGCTAGTGCAGGATTTCTCCCTAGATGCTATTTTGACTCTCTTTGATGGACTTCATAGTAATTCCTTATTTTGAGTAGTTTTTATGTTAAAAAATATTTCTAATGGTTCTGTGAGTTTTGTCCCTTATTGGGCTCTCAGCATGCTAAGGATATACAGAATACTGCGGGCATCCTGGCAAAGCAATGACTCTCTCTTTTTTTTTCTTCTCCATTTAAAAATGCTGTGCTGAGCCCTGGCTGGTGTGGCTCAGTTGGTTGAGCATCATCCCATGCACCAAAAGGTCACCAGCTCAATTCCAGGTCAGGGCCCATGTCCAGGTTGTCAGCTCTATCCCCAGTAGGGGGCATGCAGGAGGAAGCCGATCCATGTTTCTCATCTATGTTTCCCTCTCACTAAAATCAATAATTAAAAAAAAAAATGCTGTGCTGAATGAAGGTAGATAGATAATCACAGGGCCCCAGAAATCTTGAGACTGACAAGATCCTTGACAGTTTTGGAGAACTTGACTTTAAAGAGATTGAGCTATGGTCAGAATCCCAGGTACACAGCAAGGCACTGGAGAGGGGTTTGGCTGTGAGAGGGTGATTAGTTCTTGCACAGTTTCCCATGCAATAGAGCAGCACTAGAGCAGAATTGTAGTTCCTAGGCCTTTGGTATAGCATGTTATATAGAAATCCTCTGACTTAAGGGGCCTGTGGATTAGACATGAAGAGAAATGTTTCAGTTTATAGTCTGCTTGCATAGAAGACATTGAAATCCAATGTATACACTCTGATTCCCTGGCATTTTGTAAGATTCTCAGAACTTAGATAAAACCCTGGAGAAATGGAGGGAAACTACAAATGGAATAAAATCGTTTCCCACTACTTTAATAGAATGAGAGCTCAAGAGAAATTAATTAGAATAATAGAATAAAACAAATCATATTTTATTTATAGCATGTATGGGTTTGTGGAGAGATAGCCTTTTTTCCCCTTTCCTTTTCTTCAGCTATATCCAGATACTTAGGCTAAAGAAGTACTTATGAATAGAATTGTGGATGGGTGGTATTTTCATCCTTTAAATGGTATATTCCTTTTCATTTAATCTTTGCTATGCCTGAGAGAAATATTTTGGATCCCTCCCCATATGTATTATTGATATGCAATTTTACATACGTGCAGAAAATGAGTTTGGACCCTGAATTCCACTCTATCATAAAATTAATAGATTTAACAACATACCTTTTAAATTGAGATGGTCCCAATCAATGGTATGGTATGGGAAAAGACAATGTGGGCTTTTGGAAGGAAATTTATTGAATTAATTGAGCCTACACATCTGACTTGTACTTACCACAAAGAAAGGTGTTATTAGAGGGACATATTTGTCTTGTGTGAACTTATTCAGCAGTTGCTTCATACCTTCATAAAAAACATATTAATTCTGAAGTTCACATTGAGGAAAAGTTTTATTTATCAGTATAATAATAAAAGTAGATTAAGCCAAAAGACCCTTCTTGTCACCTACCAATTTTGTACATGGACTTAAGGAAACCAGAATAGAGTCCTAATCCTAAATGCTATCTCTGTTTATTAAAATACAGGTATAAAACCAATAGAAATGGTTTTGTCTTCTTCAGCCATGAAAATGAATATGAGAATTCTCCATTGGTAATCGCCTCTCTTCATTGCTTCTTCAAGGCCACATTTTTTCTTATCAGTTATATACAATATGCTTATCAGGCACAGATGGTTCATGAATAAATCCAGATATTATACCATGATACTCCATTTAGTATGAAATAAGAGTGCCTGGAAAACCTATGTAGAAATTAACATGTTGTTAGTTTTACTGTTATTTTATTATGGTTTTTCACTAGAGAAGAAATGCAGAAGCTCATTTAGTTTTCTATTCTATAAAAATTTCTTATATGTAGATAAAGTAATATTATTTCTCCACAGCATAGAATGTTTTATTGCCTACTGTCATTAATGAATTAATAATTAATTACAAATATTGGGCATTGTATGTATGGTGAGTCACATTATACAATTTTTTCCCTTGTGTTTCTCTTCTTGTTTTCCTTATGCAGAAGCTCATTTAGTTTTCTATTCTATAAAAATTTCTTATATGTAGATAAAGTAATATTATTTCTCCACAGCATAGAATGTTTTATTGCCTACTGTCATTAATGAATTAATTAATAATTAATTACAAATACTGAGCATTGTATGTATGGTGAGTCACATTATACAATTTTTTCCCTTGTGTTTCTCTTCTTGTTTTCCTTTTTAAATGTTTTATTGATATAAACGTTAAGGAAATGTGCTACTAATGAAACATAATGGAAACAGATGACTCCACTTATCTGTTGTGTTCAACTCCCAGGAGAAATATCACTTCTTGTTATGAGCACAATATGTAACTCTGTTTATTGAAAGGGCCCTAGCGAGTGGCTGTTAGGAAGCTCAGTAATGGTAGTCAGTCTCTGAGCTGTCCCTTCATCAGAGAATTCTTTGGTTACAGAATGGAGCAGATGTTCGGCCTACATTTGTGTACTCGAAACACTGAAATCACAAAGTCAGACTAAGACACTTGTTGATGAATGGAAGATGCACAGAGAGATACAAAGGCCGTCAGTACAGGAAGAATTACAGTGTAGCAGGTTCTAGGAACCATTTGGTTGAATACATTTAAAGGGTCCAAATAGTAAGCATAGCAATATCTTGCACAATAGCCAGCCCTGGGGAAGTAAAGGACTTCAAAATATGCTATGTAGTTTCAACTACGATAACAAAAAATTATTATGGGACTAGTATGCCGGGAGCCGGTCAATCCTTGCTGCTTGACACAGTCACTGCAGGGAAGAAACATCTGCACAGCATATGTTTCAAGGGACCTGGCGTATATGGCATACTGTTCTTAATATGTTTGCTCCCCTTCTTGGTGCTATGTGTTTTAACCAAGGTCACCTCTCCGAGAAAGGTTGTTTCCCCAGGTAGGGATTTTTCCCTGAAGTTAGGGAGGGAATAAAACCCCTTAACTAA
>NW_005354829.1:2731719-2734619 GCF_000412655.1 Myotis brandtii
CAAAAGATCCTGGACAGAACCTGGCTACAGAACTTGGCTGGAGAACCTAGACAGAACTTGGCTGGAGATCCTGGAGGGAGAACCCAACCATGCTGATCAACTGAATGCTGCCTTTGAGTCCTTCCTTCTTCGCCGACTCCGTCCACACCTTTTGGGACCCCTGGACCTGCTGGGGCAGGACCCCAACACTAGTACAGTCCTTAGACTAAAAGAAACGAAAGCAAAATTCACTGTGATTTTAATTCCACACAGTCCTTAGACTAAAGGAAACGAAAGCAAAATTCACTGTGATTTTAATTCCACATTGCGGTAATGCACGATTTGCCTTGCCCACAAGTAAAACATTCCTAGACAAAATTTTAGGTGAAATTTTGTTATAATTCCCTCATAAATCTATGTTGCTTATATATGTTAAACTAATTTTAAACTGAAGCTACAGTGCAATCTCTTACTCTCATAAGAAGAATGTACTTCCTTATATTTGGTGAGTGGCTTAACCTGAAAAAAGCACTTTGGTGGAGATCAGGGTTTCTCTAAGCTCAGCAGTGTGATAGTGAGGCTGGATAATTCTTTGCTGTGGGGGTGTCCTGTGTAGGGTATTTATTTAGCAGCCTTTCAGCCTCTACTCACTAGATGTTAGTAGCATCTCCTCGACTATGTGCGACAACTAACATGCCTCTAGGCACTGCAAAATGTTCTCAGGGGGCAAAATCGCCCCAAGCTGAGAACCACTGGTCTATATTCTGGTCATCTGATATTCTTCTCTGATGTGATCTGAAATACCAACAGCACTCAAAGAACGCTATTGAATGTTACATATGGATTTCAATCAACACAATTGCTCAATCCTTGAAGAATTTAGAAACAAATAGTTTTAAAAGCTATATTTAAAATAACAACTTTATTGGCAATCAAGAATGGGAAAAATTACTCCATACGAATTACTCAATCTTGAGGGATTTTGTTGCTCAACATGAATGAATAGCTATAATCATAAAATTGGCACGCTGCCTTTAGTGCCTGGTGGTCATCTTTTGTTCATTGGATAATTACTTACCACTTGGTATGTTTTACCTGGTGCCTCTAACTGGTAATGTGTTACAAAAGGCTTTCCTCAGACATTTTACTTTCTTCATCCCACAGAGAAGGACTGGCATGAATTCTAAGATGTAAGAATGAGTTTCCTTTTTCTATGTGAATATATCAACACCTCCTGTTGGTACAAATAAGCCTAGTGGAAGAGAAATATAATTTGGCATCATGTTAAGTGCTATAATTTCTAGGACAGGACAAATCCTAAATGTAGGAGACACGAAATTTAGGAAGGCTTCTTTCTCAATGAGAAAGTGGCACAATTGTTTGCTTTGTGGCAGGTAATGTTCCACATTCATTTACTTGGGTTTTATTGAAACTAGACATACAGCAGCAGGACTTTTCTGAAGGGTCCTCTCGACTCCAGCACTCCCTACAAGGATGGTTGCAGCCTCGTTGTGAGTGCACAGCTGCCCCACTTTGTCCTGCTTTCTGTCTTTCCCCAGAGTTGTTGGTCCCAGGAGTACTTTTGCCCAGTAAACTTCTGGCACAGTATTCCTCACATCAGACTCTGCTTGCTGGGGAACCCAACCTACAAGGGTTGGTCCAGGAGTGGTCTGAGAAAGCAGACTCGGTGATGGGAATGGGGAACTGTAGCACTCATTGGCTCCCTGTCGATGAGGCCCCTATCACAATGAGGGTATCTGTGGACAACATATAGCTTTTGGCACAGGCAGCAGTGGAACTGTTAAAGCTTTCACAAAGCTTGGGATGACGGATCAGTGGGAAAAGTTCATGGGAGCAGTATTAGAATTATGGAGGAAAAAGCAAATAGAAGGACCATGAAATTGGATGATTTTTGCTAGAGATAATTGATGCTCTGGAGAGAGACAATGGAAAGCTGAAGACAGATAACTATTAATTAAAGGTTGACAATGGAAGACAGGAAGGAGGCCTCCTTGGCAGCACGAATGTAACCCACCCCATCATTTTTTTTTTAAACACTGTTTCTGTAAATGATGACTTGTAAATTCACATGAGCTACGGATAAACAGCCTGTTTGCTTAAAGGATTATAGAAGCTAACCTAAAGGAAGCAGCCCCAAGCCTGCAGACATTGCAGTTTTAAGAGATTTGCTCCCTTTCTATGTAAAATATTGGAGCAGACTGTGCTGACTCGCACCCTCAAGGAAGAGCCCACAGCCCCCTCTCTCCCTTCTGTTTCCTTTGTTCTGCCTCTCCCTCCCCACCCCCCTCACAAAACCCGTCTGTACTGAGATGTTAAGATGGTCTTTGCTATCTTCTCAGGCTGCCAGCTTGTGAATAAACCAACTTCCTTGTACCAGCACTTGCCTCTCCATTATTGGCTTTTTGGGTGGCAGGCAGCCGAACCTGAGTTCGGAATGATAAAGGGAGCAGGCAGGGGACCCAGAAAGCAGGAGACTAGATTCAAGACTTAATAAAAGTATATCATATACACATATGGTTATAAGGGTTATAAAGCTATCTATAAGGTTAAATTCTCAAACTATAAACTTTGTATGAGGATGTCCGAGTGATGAACATGAAAATCGTGAATCTCTCTGCTTCTTCTGAACCTTTGAGCCTAGAGGTGCAGCCCGCTCCTCTCCCTTAGCCGCAATTGCTTGAAGGCAATGCCCAACTTATTGTTTTGTGAGGCTCTCAGTCTATCCATCAGAAATGCCTGGGGCTTCACCTGGCCCCAGGGAGCTTTCCACCAACAGCTCCTCTTTCCATCCCAAAGATGGGACTGGACCAAAGCTTGTGGTTCTTATTATGATTGTAACATGCCCTTCAGCAATAACCCTTATTACTTACAGACCCTGGAGCATACAAGGCACATAATTT
>NW_005354829.1:2734712-2742783 GCF_000412655.1 Myotis brandtii
AGCAACTGCATGCAGGTCTGGGTTCTATTTTTATTGGGTTCAAGAGTGGGAGTGTAGTGTTTCTCCAGCTCACTCTTTATTAGTGAATTTAAAACATGAGTGGAAATTTAAAGCATGGGAAAAGAAAACAAGGGAACAAACAGACAAGTAGGCCAAATAGTAATAGTAATAGCCTTGGGGGTTGGGGGAAGGGTGTGTGGCTGGCAGTGTGTTTATCCAAGACAGTCTCACTTTAAGTGGATGACTGCTTTGAAATGGGTGTCTCTTTGAAGTGGAGGCCTCACAACCAAACCTTAAGTCAGGCACTTGCATCACAAAAAGAATAACCAACGATCCGTGCTTATACAAAATGGCAGTTTCGGGCCATTCCCGGGATCCTTCCCATCCCTCCTCAGGGCCACTAGGCCAATAAGTTGAGTCATGATGTCACCTGATTGTCGAAGGGCTGAGTTTGCTGAAAGAGGACCGGAATCGAGCTCCAGAGGAGCTGCACGAACTGGTCATCACCTCTTGGCAGGACGTGGAGAGGCCATTTGGGACTCGACAGTGGAGTCTTGGATCAAGGTCGGTTCTATAAGGAAACATTTACTTTATTTATTTACTTATTTTTAAAGGAAACTTTTATTAATATAGAAACATTTTTTGGGGGGGGGTTTATGGGACGTAACAGACTGGGTGAGAGATGGTGCTAACACTTCTTGAACAGATCTTAGAAGCTTGGAGCAAGCATTAGCCCATGCCAACTAAAGGAGCAATGTGAGAATGGTCATGGGAGACAATAAAAAGAGAGGTCCAAAAGCTTAAATAAGCCCGTATGACAAAAAGGGTATATCATATGGGGCTGGGGAAGGTTTCCTAGCAGAAGACCCGACAGACATTCTGCTTGCCACAGCAGCAGAACGGGATGATGCGGGAGCATCGGTATTGAGGGGCCCAGTGATGGCCATCGCCTGCAGCCAGGGCTGACGGCACAGGCACGATCGCTGAAGGAGGTTCCCTGACAGCAGCGGCGGGGAGTGGCCGGATCCTGGAACCCAGGCAGGTGGGAGCCAGGCAGCGGCTGCTCGGTGGTACCAGCGACGCCTGACCCGCAGAGGACTGGAGGTCATTAGTAGTGTAGTGTGTCTCCACGGACCACACATGGTTCAGATATAAACAACTCTTTGCTGTCAAGTGTCTTGTTTTGTTTTTTAATTTGAGAGAGAAAGAGAGAGAAGAGGGGGTGGGGGGAGATTCGTGTATGTGCCCAGCCTGGAGATCAACCGGAAACCTTGGAGTGTCAGGAAGACACGCTAAGCAACCCAGCTTCCCGGCCGGGGCCACTGCCCTTTTGAACAGTGAGACGCAATCTCCCGAGTCCCACAGGCACAGCCCACGACGTGTACCATCCGTCCAGCGCGTGGGCACCGTCTGCGTGTCCGCGCTGTTTGCGTGTGGACGCCGTTTGTGTGTCCACGCCATTTGCGTGTGGGCGCCGTCTGCGTGTGGACGCCGTCTGTGCGTGGACGCCGTTTGCGTGTGGACACCGTCTGTGCGTGGACGCCGTTTGCATGTGGACACCGTCTGTGCGTGGACGCCGTCTGTGCGTGGACACTGTGTGCGTGTGGACACCGTCTGTGCGTGGACGCCGTCTGTGCATGGACGCTGTTTGTGTGCCCGCGTCGTCTGTGCGTGGACGCTGTTTGCGTGCCCGCGCCGTTTGCGTGTCTGTGCTGTTTGCGTCTCCCGCCGTCCACGCGCCCACCTGTCGGTCCCTTAGCTGCCGGGTAGGTGATCAGGTGGGCGTCCTGGCGTTTCGGTGCTGGTGTGGGTCACCCCCGTTTTTCTTAGTCATGGCCCCGAGGCGCAGGCCTCCTGCCACGGGAGACGCCGAAGAGAAGCCGGAGTCCTCCCGTGCAAAGGTGAGTACAGCACAAGCGTATTTGGACGGAGAGGCCGCATTCACATAACGTTTATTACAGTATATTAGAACTGTCCTATTTTATCGTCAGTTATTGTTTTTAATCTCTTGCTGTGCCTAATTTAGAAATTAAACTTTACCATAGGTGTTTATGTGTAGGAAGAAACAAAGTATATATAGGGTTTGGTGCTCTCTGCTGTCTCGGGCATCCAGGAGGTCTTGGAACGTGTCCCCAGGAATGAAGGGGTGGGGGTGGGGGTGGGGACTCCTACGCTGCTGTCTTCCCTCCCTTCCCGTTCTTAGAGGATGCGTTAAAGGTAGTGTACTTCTAGAACATTACATTTCAGAGTTTGCTTCTTGGAAATCATCGTGTATGATTTCTCTCCTACTCTGTTTATAATTTGGGTAAAATTTTACAACATCCATTTAATTTCTGCACCCCACCCCCATTTGGGGTTTTAAAAATAACCAAACTCATACTGCTATCATGCTAGTTTTTTCCCAAAGATAGCGTTAGCATGGTCTCCTAGAAAACTGGTAATGTGTACTTTCACACATTTAACTTTAAAATCAGGTGATGATTTACATAATAGGTTTTCCACTTTTTAGAAGCGTAGAAATTGCTTAGATAGTGACTTTTCATTCAAGTTTATCACAAGTTGTTATAAGTAACTGATGAAATAAAAATGTTGATCGCTTCCTCGCTATTTCCTTTCCTTTATAATATTCATATGGTTGCCCACTTTGTTGATCCAGCATCATATCTCCCACAAAATAAACCTACTCCCACAAATTGTATAGGCTTAAATCTATTTATTATTGTTTTATGTTTATTTTCTGCTGAATACCAGATGAGCGATGTGAAAAAAAGGATAACCAAAAGTCTAATATTTAGTGTGTCTTATATATAAACTCACTGTAATTGATGGACTATTCAAAGAGAAAGCAGAGCTATAGTTTCTTCCCATTAAAAGTAATGATAAAAATTAGAGAGATATGAGTTATTGTACTGTTTTTGTCTCATACTCTGATAGCTATTAAGTTATAATTTTTCATGGCTAATATCATTCTAGGTAAAACATACTTTCTTCATTGCATTACTTTAAAAGCCATTTTCTCAAAATCAGAATACAAATGTACTACTGTTAGGATACCTTTGACATAGTTTTCTATATTCAACTCATCTTAAGGCATCTTTCCACATGTCAGTTTGAATATCTTATTTTAAACACACTTAGAAAATCATGTCCTCACTTTACAAAATAGACAAAAATGTATGGCCAATATAACTGGAAATATGAAATTGAATAGATTTTAAAATTTTCAGAAGTAACCAGTTAAACACTCTATTGCAATATTGTCACATTTGAAGGAGAGAGGGAAGGGAGGTGGGGACATCCTTATAAGTGAAGAAAACCTCATTTTTCATATTAGAATGCTAATATATAAAGTTGAAAGTTTATAAATCCATAAATAGGAGGAGAACCGCAGAATGTTGGAAATGACCACTAGAAAAATTTAAAGAGAAATGGATAAATGTGCTTACACTTGGGGTACAGGAAGGGAGTGAAGCAGTGTGGAAAAGGTAGCTCTTCCTTTATACTATTTAGTGTTTTAAAATATTTGCTTATACTGCTTTAATTTAAAAAGCTGAATTCAAATTTACATGCAAAATTTTATAAATCATTTGATATAGCAGTTTAGCTATTTTGTTTGTTTTTATTGAATTTATTGGGGTCACATTTTATATAGGTTAGCAAAATTATATAGGTTTCAGATACACAATTCTACAGCACATCATCTATCTATACACTGCATTGTGTGTGCACCAACCCAGAGATCTGGAAAAACCTACAGATAGTCCATATGTTTGTGTCTTTTACCCTGTTTTTGTGCCAATAATCCCAGTGTCTTAGACTTTATCTATCTTTTTTAGATTGAATGTAAGATACAGAGGATTTTCTCACCAATGTGTTCGTTTTAGATTTAGGTTCAATTTATGGGTTATTATAGCAACTCCTATTTTTGGCTTGCTCCCTGGTTTCATGTCTTTTATTTTATAGTTTTCCATATGGGGAGATGAGAACTTAGATTGCAACTCAGAAAATAAACTCTGAATTTTAATTGTAGAATTCACAACTAAAAGGATTACTTTATTTCTCTGGCCATTACATTATTGTGCTGAAGTTATGTTGCTTTCTAAAAACATATTTTTTAAGTAGTCTCTATTTATTAAGTGACTATTATATTCACAGTGCTCTATAATGCACATTTCAAGATACTAAATAGAGTAAAAGACGTTCTTTCCCAAACAGGTGAGATATCCACCAGGTTAGAGATGTATGATGGCTGAAAATAACAAAATTATTTATAACATTATTAAAATAATTCAGGAAAAAAATAAAATAATTCAGTAATGTGGTCAGAGGGGCTTCCAGGAAGCAGAGCCTTCACAGAAAGACACAATGTGGCTGTGGCTGAAGAGGATGAGGATTGCTCCTGATGAGGTGAGCATCAAGGCCAGAGGAAAGTCATGGAGACAGGATTCAGTATGTTGAGTTCCTGCAGGACCTACATGGTGGAGTAGATTTGGTGCGAAGTACAAGGTATAGTCAACAACTGCTTCAACATGAAAGGTGATAGAGGTTAAGGTTACCAGTATATGGGGTTTTATGTGTTAGGATAAAAAAATATGCATTTTGCCATGTGGGGAATAGGGGATTAGCAGGACCGACAAGGTGGAGTAGATTTGGTGGGAAGTACAAGTAAGGTAGAGTCAACAACTGTTTCAACATGAAAGGTGCTGGTGATAGAGGTTAAGGTTACCAGTATATGGGATTTTATGTGTTAGGATAGAAAATATGCATTTTGCCATGTGGGGAATAGGGGATTAAAGGATTTTAGGCAGAGGAGTTATATATTAAAATGAAAGTTTTTGGAAACCTGGCAGTGTTATAAAGATGGATGAATTGGAGCTGAAAGGTGAGGTAAAAGCTGAGATAACTGCCTGAGTTTAAGTCTCTCGTTTCACAGGTTTTATAACTACATTTTAAAAGTGTTTTTAGGTATTTATTTTATTCTTATAGATGTTCAGTTATTCTACTTGAATAAATATATGGGTATAAAACCAATTTCTTAAAATTCTTTTTATCTTATACATAATAATATCTTACTGCTATACTTAAACACAACTGTCTGCATTTCTTAACATTCTTTGCCACCCATATTCCAATTAAATAAACCTATGGGTCCATATTACCTTCTGTGGGATTAAATTTTAGTAACTTATACAACATTGGCAAATAACTTGGTAGGTAGTAAATATACTGCTATAATATGTATATATGTAACATTTTATTAGTAGTGACATTGGAAAGTATTCTTATAACTTTAAATCTTAAATTTAAAAATATTATATTCACGGAAATTCAATTATTTAGATTGTAAAGTAAATGAAAAATTTTAAATTAATACTATTAGAATTTCCTAATACTTTAGAGAATTTAATCAACCAACAATTAGCAGAAGAACATGTAGGAAATGCTTATTATTGTAATACTTTTTCATTACATTAAATAACTTTAATAATTTTTTTGGATGTGCTGTTAAGCTAAATAAAATCATCCTTTAGTAATTTTGGTTTACATTATCATTACTAGCTAAAGAAAATATCTTAAGTATATAGCTAATATATAATTCAGTCTGTGATTTGTCAGTTTACCCCAGTATGGATCATGTGAAAAATCATCGATGGAGAAGAGAGAACTGGAGTTTAGTTCCAAAGTTTACATTATATAGTTTTTAGGTATCCAATTTAAGACATTACCTTATGAGCTGGCCTAAATGGGCTGTAATGTCCCATTTGATTGAAAAAGAGCTTTCAGTAATAGTATGTTACAATTCTGTGGAATCAAAGATCCACATTCATAATACTGTTATTTTGTCTTGATTTTGCACTTCTATAGATTTTTCTCTAAGCTTCCATTCATTGTATTGACAAAGCAATTTAGAAGTGAAAAGGAGTATCTTTATGAATAGGCATAGTTACATCAATATGGCTCAGGGTAACAATACGATTAATCACCACTATCCCTTTTACATCTTAACTTTATCTCAGAGAAATATTAGCAACTTAAGGAAAAGAATACCTCAGACCTGTTTGCCTGTTTAATACAGTCCTTGGCATGTTGCATAATTATTTCAATCTGCCTTTCTTCCTCTGCATCATGTTTGTTCTTTATGCTTGGCATTTATTAAATACCAGATAAATATTTGTGAATAAATAGCTTAGTAAGTAAATGATTAATGAAAATAAACATATGTGTCACCTGTTGATAAAATTTTATTTTTTCTCAATTTTCTATGTGCTCCAGAAGACCTGAATTTCATACTTAAAAAAATAGAAGAATAACTCTATGAGAATTTAAGTTAGAGACTGAATGTAGGGAAACTTGGTTATTGGCTAGGAAGCATTTAGCTACTCATGAATTTTTTATGAGAATGTTCAAAGCATAAATCGGTCAGAGACCCCTCTCCAACATTTTCAGATGACAGAGAGAAGTATCTTGTCTGATCTTCCTCTCTGGATTGGAGAGAGTGGGGGAAAGGTCAGCATTCAGGTGACCTTTTGCAGTATGTGGAGCTTGGGGACTATTATATGTAGCATCTTATGGATTGCTAGGTCAGAATCAAAACCAACACTTCAAAAATTATTCCTGATCCAAGTGAAGATTTTTTAAAAATACGTGTTTTTTATTGATTTCAGAGAAGATCGGAGAGGGAGAGAGAGATAGAAACATCAATGATGAGAATCATTGATCGGCTGCCCCCTGCACGCCCCCTACTGGGGATCGAGCCCACAACCCAGGCATGTGCCCTACGGAGAATCAAACCATGACCTCCTGGTTCATAGGTCCACACTCAACCACTGAGCCACGCTGGCTGAGCCCAAATGAGGATTTAAATATTTATTTTCAGTCATTGTAGAATTATGAAGAGGTTTTAAGCTGAAGAATAACATAATCAAGTTTATGCTTTAGAAACATTCTTCTGACCTCTCTGGTCATTTCTACTGGCAAAGAGATCAACTATAAGATTGTAGCAGAAACTGGTTAGCTGTTCACCAAACCCATTTTCTCTTCCTGCTGAGCACACTATTAGATTGTATATTCCCGTCTATTAAAGGTGGGTTAAGCCATATGATAAGTGCTGCCCAGAGGAGAGTGGATAGAAATGATACGTGTCACTTCTAGGTCTGGCACATAAGACCCATCAACATGCAATCCTCATATTCTTTATCCATAGGAAGTGATATCTGAAGGTGGTGGAGTGACCCAGTAGAAGTTGTCTGGGTCTTTGGGTCATTATTTGGAGGAATACCACCTAGAATACCTATTTTGGATATTTTATGAGTGAAAAATTAATTTCTGTTTTGTTAAACTACTGAGGTTTGGAGGTTAGTCTGTTACAGCAGATTCTTTCAAATGTAACAGAGATAATTCCTATTGTCTGGTGAGCAATGAGAAGATCCTGAAATAGCACAGTGGTTAGGGGATGGAAGGAATGAACTTTCACAATGAATGTTTAGGAGCTACAAGTAGCAAGGGGCATTGACTGAGTTACTGTGAAGTGAATGGAGGAATAGAGAATAATTTTTAGCTTTTCAGCTTGGGCGACTGGGAATATGGTAACAGTGAAAATGGTAATGGTAAAATAGGAGTCACAGGATGACAATAAGGTCTTTTGAAAAGGTAATTATTATTACTTTGAATCTACTACTTTTGGATATAATTGTTTGAAAGACTGATTTGTTTAAAATTTTCAGTTCTTATCTGTTCTTTGCCATGCCTTAATACTTCCCTGCACTACCAATTTTGGTCTTGGCCCTGTGAATTTCTTGAACTAATGAAATGAGAGAGAGTTTTAGTTTGCTAGTTCTAAGCAGAGGCCTTAAGAGACATATTTTCACTTCCCATGACTCCTGCTCTCCTGTTCTCTACCATGAGGACATCAGAATTTGGGATTTATTTCTTCAGACATCCCATAATGGTTCACATCTCAACATAATCAGGAGCAGAGCCATAGACAAGAAATAAATATTTGTACTTATCAACCCTATGAATTAGGCAGTGTTATGAGAGCCCTCCCCCCCCCCCCCCCCCCCCCCCCCCC
>NW_005354829.1:2742850-2760350 GCF_000412655.1 Myotis brandtii
TAATTAAGTTAATAACAATGTACCTACCTATATAGTTTAACTTTAAAAAAATTGGCTCTCAAAAGAAATTTTAATCGTTGTACTGTTGATATTTGGCTCTGTTGACTAATGAGTTTGCCGACCACTGCCCTAGACCTATTTGAACGAGATAGTTGAATTATGTGATAGGGAGTTGAGAATAATATTCTGGAGAAGACGCTGGAGATAACTAATATTGAAGTTGTGGTGAATGAAGCCATGAAGATGCATAAGGTCATCTAAGTAAATCATAGAAGAGAAAAGTTCAAGGATGGAAGGAACTCTTAAGAGCAGCAGCAGTTTGAGGTGTAGACTGGGAAGAGGATCAACAGTGGGAAATGAGAATGAATAGTTAGAAGCACAAGCAAATAACCAAGAGAAGGTCACAAAATTAGAAGAAAGGGATGGCAATACTTCAGAGAAGGTGTTATGAACAGCATTAAACATCACAAAAAGTTCAGGTAAAAACATGCTTAAAATAATCCCTTGAATATAGCAGTTAGAAGACATTGCTAAAAGTCACCCTTTATTATAAGATATCCAGTAGAATTAATACAGTTTATATACTTAAACAGTGTTTTTTTTCACTTAATGCTTGTTAAGTGAATGCCTTTGTTTGTACTTATATTACAAACGTTAAAAAAAATCAAACAAGACACTGTCATGACATTTATTTAACATTTTGTATAGTTAAGCTTCTATATTGCGTAAATACAAAATACTATTATGTGCTTTGAAATTGGTTTTACTTTGAATTGTATAAAGCAATACAACTGATATAGTAGAAATTGAACTTAATGACTTTCTAAGGAAAATTTAAAACAAAGTAGAAAAATACATATTTTGGCTTTTACTTCAATTAAAAATAGCTCTAAATTGGTAGATTCCACCCAGTTAGACAGATTTTTAAGAGGTCATTTAAAAATGCCAATAAATAGGTTGACAGATGAAAAAATTAAATATATGCAGTCTTTTAATTTATTAAAATTTAAAAACAATTAACAAGATCTTTCAAAGCATTAAGGAAGAACTGGAATACTATATACATACATATATATATATATAATGCTTAATTGATTGCTTTTTTGAAAATAGAGACACGGCTTTTATGAATCATATCATAGAAGAAAAGTATTTTTATTAGAAAACTTTTAGGATGACTGCTAGCTTCCTTAGAGAATTTTTTAGATGATAAAATATTGAACATTTTGTTTAAGAATTTGTTACCTAAAAGCTTCTGCCATGTGGAATTTTTGTGATGTAGAAAAGCTTTAAGGATGCATGGTAGAAAAGATGATTAATATTTAATTTACTGAACTGGTAAACATAAGAATAGGTTTTACGTTCCATAAAGATTTTGTGCATAATATCTCTGCAAATATATTATATTGCTATTCTGGTATTTTCAAACGTAGCAAACATCTCTAAATATATCGCAACAGTGTTGTTATTTATGGACTCAGTATAAATACAGTGTTTATAAACAAACATATTTTTCAAAGGAAAGCATAAGAGCTAAGCTTAAGCTGCGAAAGCTCCCCAAGCATATTTCTGAGGAATGCAGGTGATTATTTTGGCAAGCTTACCAAAATAAGTCTTCAGCCTTAAGAATGAGAACCATTTTTCTTTCAGGGAAATCAGAAGTCCCTTAGCTAACTCTGTTCTATCCAGGAAAGCTGAAATCGTTCTGAATTGACCTTGTTAGGAGATTGTAGACTACTGAATTTTCCTACTGAAATAATTACTTTGTGGTATCTTTCCTTGGTCATCGTGTGTTGAGTCCTTCATTCAGACTAGTTGGATGTTTTTCTTTCCCTTTGCACAATACTGACAGATTCCCACGTACGTATACTGAATGCTGGCCACTAGTATGTGACTTCTGAGCATACCTGTGCATTTCAGCTCCTACCAGCCTTACAGAAAGTCACTGTGTTAGCAATTTAACCTGCTTATACCACTTGAATTGCTCATTGCTCTTGTAATTATGTAATTTAGATATTATAGAGTATGATAAATTATGAATTGAAAAAGAGTTGCAGTAACAATGAAAATTAAATTTAATACCTTGGAAAACAACAGATGCTTTCAAATTAGGCGTGTATGCTAGACAACTCTAAAATAAGGGAAGTGAAATACTAAGATCCAAAATCTAGAGGGATTCTTCATTCAATTTGTATTTAAGGGTCTTGACGTTCTTGCTTCACTTCTAGGAACCATAAACTAGAAATCTTAGATAATACATTATAATTATGGTTTATGCCAAAAAAAAAAGGTAGCTTGAGAGTCTGATCACATATGTTTAGCTCCCCAAAAGTCTTTGGCCTGACAATCTAAAGATTGCAAATGGATATAAATATATAGCTAAGTAAAAAATGGATATATATATACACACACACACATATATATATATATAATGTATCTTTTAATAATAACTGTTCAAAGTAGCTTTCAATGAACCAATCCACTTCATGCTTCTATCTCATTGAGTAAGAAGTAAGAAGGCTTTTATGATGTTGCTCAAATCTGCTGAAGCCTTGCCAGCCTGCCAAGGTTCTGACCTTAGATTCTCAACTTAGGAATCATTTGCCCATTTAAGACTTGATGCCTCCTGTGCATCAGATTCCCTGGTGATAACTTCTAATGTTCCTGTGCCAAGGTGTATCCCCTTTCTGAGAAGATAAATCAGTCTTAAGTCCCGATGAGAGTTGTGCCTCCTAAGACAAAGCAGGTGGGGCTGGAGAATCCTGTGAGGCTATGACCTGGCATATAGCAAACAGTGGTCAATAAACGGTGACTCCACTCATAATTCATTTTCCTTTAGAAATACTGCTTCTATAACTGTTCAAGATTTACATTGTTGTGTGAATGAAGTTTTTTTAAAATTTTGCTATGGTTATAGATTAAATAAATATTGCCAAATTTCAAATATTATCTCCACATAAATTACCTTAATGATTGATATATTATTTATCAGTAAGTCTTATTGACTGTATGATGATAATTATAACACAAGTAAATGAATAATCTACTCAATAAGAGCACCAAACAAAATCAGAAGAACAGGTTCAAGTCACAAGTATGTTATTCTTCAGCAGGTTGACTAGGATATTCATTTAATTTTTTTTCTTGTGATTCATTTTTTTCTCATCTATAAAATGGCAATGAGCTCATATTAGAAGTAATGCCTTTTGTAAGTCTTAACACACTAGGGTGATAATCATTGCAGATATTACACATTTGTGCTTTGACTGGGTTTGCTATTTTAATTTTTACAAACTGTGTTTTAAAGCTAATGTTTAAACAAGTTTATAATACCCTTCTATAGAAGGAATGTATATCTTTATTTTTTTAATTATAGCTTAATTTAAATGAGAATCAAGTTCTTGTTCAACTAACTGTAGGTTAACACAGGGGTAATTGTCCTATTTCAACTTTAGAATCCCCATAAGTGTATTTCTTCCTTAGAACTATTTTTAATAATTTAGACTTTCAGTGTGAACTGTGACACTAGAGAGAGAATTATGAGAATTGGTTTCTGTCTCTGACACTGTAACTAATTTGGTATTCTTTTGGGACAAGGCATTTAACCTCTTTTTAGTTTAGTTTTACAAGCTGTAAATTGATATAAAAATGTCTTCTCAGATAGAATGTCTGCCAAGTTACTTCTATTAAGGAAAATATGATTTTTAAAATTTGAATAAGAAAAAAAGGCACCCTCTATTGTCAGTGAATGACTAAGTGCATAAACCTCATGCACTGTAATTATATTAAAAAATAATCTGTCTGGTGTAGATAGGATCCATATTCATTATTAATTTCCCTTTCTCTTTAAAAAAACAACCCACATAAATCTTTGGCTTACCTTTAAGGATATTTTAAAACCGCAGAAAGGCATTGCATCCCCTCTCCCCCTGCTTTCTTTAACAGAACAACATTGCAAAGACCAAACTCCTTGGGGGACAGTGTGAGAATCCCATGCTTGACCACATACTGTTCCAGCAGAACTTGGCTGATGGTGTCTAATAGAGAATGTCTAAGTCAATTTCCTCTCTGGGGTTTCTTAGAACTTTAAAAAATTTAACATGTCCTCACCCTTCTTGCCTCTGATGAGTTTTCCATGTTTATCTCTAACATTTAAGTTACCCTTAGGATGAGACTGTCCTGTGGCATAGATACAAAGTTAGATCTCTTTGGATGTAATAAATCAGTTGTGCTGGTATTTTCCATCAATATTAATCACATTCCCATTTAATTCACTTAAAATAAGAAGACACTATTTACAGCTCCCACAAACTAAAATTGGTGACTTAAGGCACAAATAATTCATATTATGTGTCATTTCCTATTTCTAACTCAGAAAATACTGCTCTTGTCTTCAAGCGTCAGACTATTAGAAATAACCCCGTGAGAGTCTCACCAATGCATGCTCAAGCAGACCAGGGCATAGTGCTTTTTCTTTCCCCCCCATTTTTAGTAATCAACTTCTCTGGGAAACCGAAGCAGCCAAGTTTTACGTCAGAGATGAAAAGATTCCCAAGTTAGTCTGGGTCTCCAGAGGGCACTTAAAGGTCTTAATGTTATTAGTATATGTTTATTGTTGGGCAGTACTCTAAAGCTTAGTAATTTATATTTTTAAAACCAATTCCTTTTTTTTTCCTGAGAAGCAAAAATGCTAATATTAATCCCACTGTTTACAAAAGAGAGAAAGAAAGGAGGATAAAAAGAATTATCTAGGAGGGGGGATGATGGACAAAGAGTTTGTTGACTAAAATGAAATCTAAATTAAGAATTTTGAGGGAAAAAATAGGGTTTTTTTTCCTCATCAGGTTTTCTCAAACTATGTTGCCTACTTTAAATGTCCATCATTCCTTTTAGCAGTATTGACAGTTATTTACTCTCTGATTGAATCCCTGGTGTTTTTATTCAATAGGCATCAACATCCATTAGGATCACTTTTTTTTATAAACTGCAAGGATTCTGCCCTAGGGAGTTTCTAGTAAACCCAGAAAAGACATCAAAAACATTTTTATTGCCAAGTTGGTGAAGAAGACTAACAAATTTTTCTTCCTTAAATTTAGTCACAGCTGCTTGTATTCAGATGTCATAATCATAGACTTTCAAATATAGGTATATGCTCCCCTACAAATAGGTTAGTATGGACCACCAGAAAGTCATGCTATTTACCTAATTATTTGAGTCAAGAGAAACTTAATGGTAAGAGTGGAGCATTTCAGGAAAGTTTGACTAGAAAACTGCAGAATTTTTGAACATCAAATTAATGTTAAGTCTGTTACAAGATGGGTTGACAATCTCAGGATATTGTCTCTTCCCTAGTAAATCTAGGACATCAACTCATACTTAATTCATACACATACACACATATACATTTTAAATTTTATGTGATTTATTTTCTCATCCAAATAAATGATCAAAACGATTAGGATGAAAGCAAAGTCTTGGTGCTTCATGTCTGTTACTATAAATAATTATTTCTGGGAAAAGGGGACTTGGGAAAAATGGGACAGGTAAAAAATAAAATACTCTTAAGTTTCTGTATTACAAGCCTCAGAAATATGTGCATCAGCAAAAGAAACCATCAACAAAACAACAAGAAAACCCACCGCGTGGGAAAACATATTTGCCAATGTCATATCTGATAAGGGCCTAATCTCCAAATTTTATTTTCTCATCCAAATAAATGGTGGCAAATGATCAAAACGATTAGGATGAAATTAGGATGAAAGCAAAGTCTTGGTGCTTCATGTCTGTTACTATAAATAATTATTTCTGGGAAAAGGGGACTTGGGAAAAATGGGACAGGTAAAAAATAAAATACTCTTAAGTCTCGGTATTACAAGCCTCAGAAATATGTGCAAAATGTGTAATAGGTTCTAATTCTCCAGTAAGCAATCCATTTTTAGGAAAAACACAGAGGAAAGTATGAGACGGTTTTGATTGTTTCTAGAAGTCTAGCTTATTTGTGCCATTTCAAACTGAAAGTAGAAAATAAGAATAATAGCATACTTTTTTTCTATCTGGAGGTTGCTATTTAGTTGTAAATTACCTAATTTGCTGTTCAACGCTTTTTGGTTCACTAGAATTATAGTGGTAAGTTCTTCATCGAGCAGTGGTGTGATTAGTGTATTACTAGTCTAATGTCATTGAATGAAATTTAATCTTATTTTGTAGCTATCCTCTCAGGCTGGAGAGTTTGGTATAAGTCTTAACCCTTCATCTCTTCAAAGATCTCTTCTGTCGACTTTTCTTAGACCAGAAAAGATGAGGCCTTGACAAAAAAGTGTGTGTGTGTGTGTGTGTTACTTAGCCTCCCTGTGTATCATTTTCCATGCTTGTATAATGGGAGTAATATACAACTTGCCTTATATGACAGCTTTGAGACTTAAACAAAATAATGTTTATAACTCTCCTCAGCCATAATAAATACCCAGTGAGTTTAGGTATTTTAATCAATGTTACAATTAGAAGTGTTTATTGATATTCAAATTCTTGAGTGCCTACTTTGTAGCAGACACTGATATTATAAAACTTCCCTTGTTTACTCTTAGTAGTCTAATCTTTTACATTACACATTAATATATACTGTGTGATTAGCATGCCAAGTAGTTCTGCATGTTAGAATTTCAAGTGCAGGCAAACCTTTCTGGGAAATTTGTGTAGTACTATAGAAAGAAAATTAATAATATTTATCTTAGCTAGAGTAAAGAATTATCTTATAAAACATTCCTATGGATATATGCAATGGGATGTTACCCAGCTTTAAAAAAGAAGGAAATCCTGCCAGTTGTGATAACATGGATAAATTTGTTAGGCATTATATTAAGTGAAATAGCCAGATAGAGAAAGACAAATACTTCATGGTATCACTTCTATGTGGGATCTAAAAAAATAAAGTTAAATCCTGGAAACGGAGAGTAGAAAAATGGTTGCCAGGGGCTGGGGTGGGGTGAGGTGGAGGAAATAGGGAAAGGTTAGAAAAAGAACACAAACTTTCAGCCAAAGATGATAAGGTCTGAGTGTCTAATGTATAACATAGTGGTTTTAGTTGCTAATATTGATTTATGTAATTGAATTTGCTAAGAGAGTAAAATCTGTGTTCACACACACACACACACACACACACACACACGATAAACGTATCAGGTGATGGATGTGATAACTGGGGAGGAATCCTTTCACAGTGTTTACGTACATTAATATCTTACAGTTTTACTTGTTAGTTATTCCACAATAACACTGAGAGAAGTTCATGGTTCTATTGCTCTTCATTGTGTCATTGCTATTCATTGTGTTATTGATTTAAAAAAGAGCTTGTTCCATTTGTCAGTAAAGCGATAGCATTCATTAGATAATTATCGTCTATATTCTTTTGACAGGAGCACAAGACCTTGGATTTTTGTCCAAAAACAAATTTAAAATATCAAACAATTACCTTTATTTGTATGAGCTCATATTTCCCTTTGGTTGTAGATGAAGATTCTTAATATTTTGTTAGGATTTAACAAACAGATGGGCAAATTAAAAGAGGATTTTAGCACAACCTTCCAAAGTTTTCCACCAAGAAGTTGTGTGATTAGAGCTGTGTGTCAAAGGAACTAGTCAGGTGGAAGAGTATAGGTCAGGGGTCCTCAAACTTTTTAAACAGGGGGCCAGTTCACTGTCCCTCAGACCGTTGGAGGGCCGGACTATAGTTTAAAAAAAAACTATGAACAAATTCCTATGCACACAGCAGCGGCAAAAACACCCGGCGGGCCGGATAAATGTTTTCGGCGGGCCGCATGTGGCCCGCGGGCCGTAGTTTGAGGACCCCTGGTATAGGTGAACCTAGACATGAGGGTGGGGTGGAGAAACTGAGGTGAGGGAATGAGATTGGGAACCTTTGAGATGGCCTGGGTGAGGAGCAGAGGCCCTGAACGATGGTGTAACAGCAGAAATGGAAAGAATGGACTGCAACCAGAAGAGAGAAGACACGGGACCCTTGCAAAGGATTAGATTATAAGAATGCTTGAGCAGGAAAGACAGTGATAACTCCCTAGTGTCAGTTTCGTGACTAGAAGATTATTAGCAAGGGCAGGGAGGGACTTGTTAAAACTGAAAAAGCTAAGTAGGCAAGTAAGGCTTCTGCCCTCCGGCATTCAAGAACCTTACTCTGCCATCATCTGCATCTCAGACTTCCAGCTTCCAGAAATGTGAGACAGCGAATTCCTGCTGTTTTCAGCTACCCAGTTTCTGCTACTTTGTTATGTCAGCCCTAGGAAGCCAAAGCACCGATCTAAATTCTTTAATTGAGGCAGGGTGTGCTGACTCTCACCGAGTCATATTTAAAACTGTTTGGTATTAGAAGGGAAATAAAAGACACCCCTCACCACATACAATCAAACACTGCTGGGACTGTGGCTGGAGAAGCCTCTGTAGGGAGGTGGGAACTTCCCGTGAAATTTCTGGTCACAGCTTGACCAAGTGTGCACATGAAAAAGACTTGACAGTTCTGAATATATGTTTTGTTAGTTTAAATTTTATATCGTTTCAAAGAAAGAATATTTATACCTTCCCAGGAGGACACAGCCTGGAACTGTGCTGTCTGTAGGAAGCAGGGGTACATTATAAAGCTTACCTCTCACGGAGTGCAAGCTCCAGGGGGAGGGATGACAGAAGGGCAGCTAATGCTTTCCTATTAGGTTTAGTTTTGCCAAATTGAAGGGGAGAAAAAACAATCACAGGAAAATTGGGCTGAGTTGTTGCCACATTATTCCCTTAAGTTCAAGTTATAGCTGGACACTACAGAAAAGACTCTGAATGCAATCATTTTATCTGCTCTAGTGATATAAACATTCATTAATTAAAGGGATTTTCCTTAAATCCCATCAATAAAAACATGACAGCTATAAAATGCCCATATCTAAGACGCATATAATGGCTTGTCTAGGGCTAATTTAGGAAGACAGACTTCAGCTCGAGTTTGCAAGAAGGTTGTGCTGTAGGTTTCAGTAGCCATTAGAGAGAAAGCAATTCTTTTAAGCTGAAAGCAAAACAGTATCTGAAATGAGGCTCCATCTTTGGAATTAACAGTAGTGTTTGGAAGGGAGGGCCCCTGCTTAGTGTGCTGCAAGATGCAGACAAACTACTAGCAGAAGTAGTCAGATGAGAGGTGAAACTTGCAAATGTTACTAAAAAACATTGAAACTCAAATATCCATAACTCTCATCCCTTTTAGTTAATCAGTTAGTTTACTTATTCAACGAATATGTACAGTGTATATTATTTGCTAGCATGTGGTAGGTCATAGATATGACAGTGACGAAGATAGATAAAACCTCCTTGGTTGAGCTTGTATTCTAGCAAATCATAAAAAAAAAATGTTTGCTATTTACCTCTTCTTATGTCTCACAGATTTGCCCGCAGCTTGGTGAAATTAGGAAAGCTAAAGAAAACATATCAGGGATTGACAAGTTTTCATTCTTAGAGACACAAAGCATCATACTGTTGTTTTTTTAAAAAAATATATTTTTATTGATTTCAGAGAGGAAGGGAGAGGGAGAGAAAGAAACATCAATGATGAGAGAAGAATCATTGATTGGCTGCCTCCTGCACGCCCCCTACAGGGGATCGAGCCCTCAGCACAGGTATGTGCCCTTGACCAGAATTGAACCCAGGACCTTTCCGTCCACAGGCCAATGCTCTATCCACTGAGCCAAACTGGCTAGGGCACAAAGCATCATATTGAAGCAAGTATGAGTCAGTTATAAACAGAGAATTCTTAAAATAACAGACATTTCTAAATATTGTTCTCATCTCTCTTTTTCCATGTTATGACATTGAGTACATTTTATGGCATTTTATGACTTTTTTAAATGCCACTAAAACTACAGAAGCTCTTTTAGCGCATTCCAATATTCGGAAGACAACCTTTATGGGTTACTGAATTTTCAAAGTTAGTTGGAACTTAGAATATATTCAGTTTAACCCTTCAATCATCTTTTCTTTTTCAGTAGAAATAAAGCTATTAATTACATACAAGTCATTTTATATGTGATGTCTTCAGACTGTAAAAATGAGTATTCACTACAGGTGTGAATAGCTTCCCCATGTGTGGTTGAGCCATAGGTACTACAGTCACATTACTTGAGAGGTTATTTTATTTAGGCAGTTATTCTTTCCTTGTTTTTGTTTTTTTTCCTTTATCTTAGCTTTATGAGTGGCCAGGAGGCTGAAGTCTGAATAATTGGAAGAGTAGCAATGGGACACATTCCTAACATTCAGAAGGTGAAGCGGCACAGAGAGACTAGTGCGATCTTCTCAGGAGATGCAGTCACAGTATTTGGTGGACTTTGAATGCCCAGTGAGTCAGACCTTACAAAACCAGTCACCAGCCAAGGGACCCACTGAATTTTTGGCGTAGCATTCTATTTTGCTGCACTCATTTTAAATTCAGCTGCTTATTGATTTTATATGCTTAGGGAAAAAATCATTTCAAACTGTGAACATTTGGTATGAGTAGCATTTTACAACGAGTTCCAGTATTGTTCAACCTGACTGGTCTGGAGTCCCACACCAGTGGAGTTTGCAGTCACACACAAACACACACACATACACATACATACACACATACATGTTGTGCTCCAGGGTGCAAAGGTGCTAGGGAAATATCTATTTTATTCAAAAATAGACTGTCTATAAAGACTGTCTATAAAATGTCTAATAAAATAAATTATGGCTTCCATAATCCTTTTTAATATGAATGGTGCTATTTGCTTTTATTTTTAAATTCTTTTCAAATTTATCTTTATTGTTCAAAGTATTACAGATATCCCATTATATTCACTCCTCCACTCAGCACCTGAACCTTCACCACACTATTGTCAGGTGACTGGTTTTCTAAGGTCTGACTCACTGGGCATACCAAGTCCACCAAATACTGTGACTGCATCTCCTGAGAAGATCGCACTAGTCTCCCTGTGCCGCTTCACCTTCTTGAAAAGAGTAAGAATACAAGTTAAAGGAAACAAGAAATAGTAAAAATGAACAGGAATAATAATACAAATTATAGTATGATAGATTTAGGTAATCTTTAAAAACTAATTAATTTCTGTTCCCCAAATCAAAGTCTTGAAGCTTATTTCTGTATTTACCCAAATGAAATTAAGTAGGAAATCTTTAGTGACCTGTAGCATCTAGATGTTTGATGTTAGCAACCCATCTTCTTTATCTTTTCTCTCCAGTATTGAAGCATCCATCTTATATAAAAACTGCTGTTTGAAATTTTAACCCTGCTATTTGGCTTCTGTAAATGCTCGCGGGCAAATAATAAGGAAAATAAGACTACTCCCATTTCAGAGAGGCCATTAAACCTTCCCCAGACGAAGTCATCAGTGCTGGCGTCAGGCCAAGCCTTTGGTCGAGGTCTCAAAGCCCCAGCACATAGGGGCTCTTTAAGAACTTGCAAAGGGGACCGGAAAACCCCACATTTGGGAGACAAAGAGGGTAAAATGGTATAAATACAGGAAACTTCCTGTGTGACTTTGCCCAGAATTCTAGAGACATTTTTCTCTGGGTTTGCGTGTAATAATAAATGTAACTCCATCTCTCTAAGCCAGTGGTTCTCAACCTTCCTAATGCCGCGACCCTTTAATACAGTTCCTCATGTTGTGGTGACCCCCAACCATAAAATTATTTTCGTTGCTACTTCATAACTGTAATTTTGCTACTGTAAACAATATGTAATTATATATTTGTTTTCCGATGGTCTTTGGCGACCCCTGTGAAAGGGTCGTTCGACCCCCAAAGGGGTCGTGACCCACAGGTTGAGAACCGCTTGTCTAGAGCTCTCTTCCCCTGGTCTTTGCATTAATCCAGGTACATTAATTCAGATATTTCTCCACCCACAGGTCACTCATCTGAGAGATTTTCCTGGCCACCCTTTTAAAAATAGCTGCCCTGATTCATTGCGGGAAACAGAAATACTTGTAGGTATTTCAGGCAGAAAGAAATTTAATTTAAAAATTAGGATCTTACAAAATCATTAGAAGGAAAGGAAACCGAGGGATCATCATCGAATCCTCGCTTTGGGTCATGTCACTGTAGAGTTCAGGAAATGGCTGCTGCCATTGTTACCTCTGTGGCTGCTACCACAGCCACCCCACACCCATGAAGCAGGTATGAGACAGTGGACTCTGGTGCTCAGCAGTGCATGTGTTCACATGTACTAAAGTTGCCACCAGTGCAGGAAAATGGCCTCAACCTCCCAGAATCCTCCACATCTTATCCAAGCTCATCTCCATGGGAGAACCTAAACCACATCTAGTGAGCTAGCTGAAAGGGAGTCCAGGAAACATATTCTTTATTCTTCTATTCTAATGTAAGTAGAGGACACAGAAGGGTCAGGACTGTTTTTGGAGTGCCAAGAGATTATATTTAACTCATACTCCCCTGGGTCCTGTCACACTCTGTTCTTGATTCTGCTTTACTTTTCTCCCACTTATCAGTACCTAAAATACTTATTTGTTTGCTTGTTATTTTCTGTTTTTTTGTTTGTTTGTTTGGTTTGGTTTTTTGTAATAGAATCTGAAGTCCAAGGCAGGGACTAGAAAGGTGCCTGTTGGCTCAGACTGCAGCACTTGAGAGACATGTGCTGAATAGAGAAATGAGTAAAGGAATCAGTCATATAACTGCCTTTGATAGAAATTGATATTTAAAATATTGTGAAAATGAATAGCATGTCCCATGTTGTATAAGAAGTATTACCAGAGGATGATTCTAGTGGGTAGAAAAAGTAGAAGCCATTAAAAGTTAAATTAGTATATTGAGGAAAATCGCAATCTTAAGTCAGCAAGATTTTGTGGCAAGTGAAAACAATCAGTTAATTGTATTTTTGCAACCATAACTGAAAATGATGTTTACTTCTCTTAGAGAAGAAAAACAAATGAGTATGTGAAGTAACAGTAACTTTCTATTCTTTTTCCCACCTCTTACTACTCTCCATGGGGGATTGTTGAGACTGAAAACTCTGTCTATTTGGGCTTAGCCTTTCTTCTGTCACTCACAGGACCGGATTGCTGGCAGGCCAAATGCTAGCAGCCCACTGGGGCAAGCTCTGTCCCTGCAGGGAGTAGCCTGCAATTGCCTAACTGTTCAATAACTCGGAAGTTGAGTTTAATTTATGTGCAAAGAAATGAAAAATTATTTTGACCTCATGGGTGAAACTGTGTTCTTCAATAATAAAGCTAGTTTTCCCCCTACTTAGTTGTCTCCCATGTCTATTACAGTAGTTTTCAAACTTACAAATTGGAATCACTGCCTAAGAGCTTTCAGATATACTGATGCCTGCGTCACCTCTAGAGATGTTGATTTAATTGTTCTGTGCTGCAGGCTGAGCATTGGGATGTTTATAAGCTCACAGGTGATTTTAATAATTAGCCAAGGTTGCATGCCATTGCTTTTATGGAAAGGAATGTTAATTAGTATCTCAAAACCCAACACAATAGATTGAAATTGATATGAGTTTATTGCTTGTCTTATGTGATGGGTTGAAATTGTGTCCCCCCCACCCCCTAAAGATAGAGTGAAGTCCTAATGCCTGGGACCTATGAATGTGACCTTATTTGGCCCTAGAGTGTTTGCAGTTATAGGCAAGTTAAGATGAGGCCTTTCCAGTGGCTAATCCAACATGACTGGTATCTAACAAGAAAAGAGGCACAGAGAGAAGACTTCCATGTGACAGTAGAAACAGATTGTGGAGAGAAACCAAGATGGCGGCATAGGTAAACACCTGAAATTGCTGCCTCGCACAACCACTTCAAAAATACAACTAAAAGACAAAACGGACATCATCCAGAACCACAGAAAGGCTGGCTGAGTGGAAATTCTACAACTAGAAGGAAAGAGAAAAGCACACTGAGACTCAGAGGAGGTGCGGAAGTAAAGTACAGAGGTACGGAGGCTTGAGCGCACGCAGAAAGGGGCTGGCAACGGAGGACGCCAGTGTCTTTTGCAATCAGGAGGGAGGCTAAAGCTCCCGACGGCCCTGACTCCAGTGAGTCTCTGGGGACCCAGACTCATACTGGGAGAAACTGGACTGTCTGGCAGCGGGCGGAACTCAAGGGCGGCTTTCTCTCAGAGTTGCTTGCAGTGATTACCAGGACACTGAGACCCGGGACCTCTTAGGGAAGGACTGAGGATCAGCCATAGCTGTTTGCTCCGCCCTGTTGATTCCCTGAGACCACTTAGTAAAAGTGAATCCTTAAGTTAGTACACTTACTAAGTAATTAATGAGCATTAGCAATGTATGAAGAGACTCCCTTGCTACATTGAGGCCACAGCTTTCAAAGCAGTACACGGGCAATTATTTTCCTCTTAAATTTTATTATTCTTTCTTCCGAGTCATCCAACAGATATGGTGCTTTCAGCATTTATGTGGTCTTCCTCAAGATTGTCCTGTGTTCAAACATCACAAAAAGATGCCTGCCCCTCCTAACTTCTGTGAAGGTAAAGGTTGCTTGCTATCCTTCATGGAGAAGTGTGCCAAAGATGGTGCACTGTGGGACGGGGAGTGGCCCTGGCCGAAGCTGTGAAGGAGGTAAAAGGCCTCATTTATTACCCTTAGTGCCTCTGGGGAGAGGGGGTATCTACCTTAGGTTCTTTTTCTTAAAGCAAAATTCATGGTCAAATAATTCATGTTCATTAAAAAAAACCTTAAAAATACAAATAAAGAAAAATTAGCATCACTCATAATCTGGTCCTCCACCCAGAAACAGAGATGGGCTTTCCAATGAATTCTGAGCTGACTGTCACAGGTTCCCTGCTGAGTTTCAGAAAGATTAACTAAATTCCCAGTCCCAATCTCTCCAACTTCTTAGGAGTTTGTTCTGCTCATCAATCACTTATCTCCTGTTTATTTTACAACCTCCATCTGTTCTCTGCTCAGACTCCAAAGAAACATCCTCTGGTCTTGCAGTGACTAAAAACACAAAGAGGCCTGGCCAGCGTGACTCAGTGGTTGAGTGTGGACCTATGAACCAGGAGGTCATGGTTCAATTCCTGGTCAGGGCACATGCCCAGGTTTCGGGCTTGATCCCCAGTGTGAGGCATGCAGAAGGCAGCCGATTGATGATTCTCTCTCATCATTGATGTTTCTAGCTCTCTCCCTCTCCCTTCCTCTCTGAAATCAATAAAATATATATTTTTAAAAATAAAAACACCAACAAAATTCTCCAAACTTAGTATGATCTTGTTAACCTAACAAACTGCCTACTTCACTCACCATTCCTGGATGGTTGGACTTTTGCAAAGCACATTCTGTCTTGTTGTCTATTTTTTTACCTGCCCACAACACATATTTGACCATTTGCAACCTGGCTTCCATCTTGAGCACTCTACTAAAGCTTCATTCTTGGAGGTCCCACTGAAGACCTAATTTCTATGTACAATGGTCTGTTCTCATTCTCAACCTCCATGATCTTTTTCTAGTTTTTTTACACTATTGACCAAGCCTCCCTCTTAAATATCTCTACCCTGGATTTCCACATAAATGAATAACTACATTGTATTTTTTTTCCTGAATACTCTCTCTTTGCCTTACTTCTAAGTATGTCCTCTACCTGTGTATTTTTTTATTGGTAATTTCATCTCTTCCTATTGTTTCAAAAAAAATCACTTCTAAACCGAGGAAATTCAAAATCTCTACTTCTATACTAAACTCATTCCACATTTCCAAATATGTACAATATATAGCCTACCAGTATCACAAACATTTCCCAAACAGAAATTCCTCTACTTGGACCCATTCCTTACTTTGGCTAAGCCCAACTACTGGGCACAGGTGACTAAATTCCATACTTCCTGTATTTTGTCCCTCTGGGGTGCCATGCACATTCACCTGCCACTCTCTGCTCTGTCCCCAACCTTCTTAGTCCTTGCCCTTCTTATGAGTATACTGTACTGGCCTTCTCCATGGCCTCTTTGCCTCTAGTGCAGTGGTTCTCAACCTTCCTAATGCCGAGACCCTTTAATACAGTTCCTCATGTTGTGGTGACCCCCAATTTCATTGTTACAAATTGAACATAATTAAAGCATAGTGATTAATCACAAACACAATATGTAATTATATATGTGTTTTCCGATAGTCTTAGGCGACCCCTGTGAAAGGGTCGTTCGACCCCCAAAAGGGTCGCGACCCACAGGTTGAGAACCGCTGTTAAAGCTTCTTTCAGCTTCCAGGAGCTGGAGAAAACTTTCTGGGTGGACTTCTACCTTTCCATGAGAAGATAAATTTCAGTTTGTGGTACATTGCTGAGGCAGCCCTAAAAAACTAATGCATGTTATTTGCAAGTGCTTTTTCAAAACATATTTCAAAGACTAGCTCATGCTTAGAAATCTCATGATTTCAAGTACAGCTTTGAAACAGGCTGTTGGATATTACTAAGCTCTTCATTAGCCAGACCCACTTGTCATCTAGATTTTGCTGTAGGCTTTCTTCAGAGACTGCAGTTGCAGAATCACCTGGGTTCTCACTTGAAGAAATAATCAGACTACATCCCTTGAAAGAAGAATGGACTTTAAAAAAAGGTTCAGTTAATCTATACTCAAATATATACGAATTCCCTTTCCTTAAGTCTGTTAAAACTTTTAAATTCCTAATAATGGTGACCCCTATAAATCTGGATAGTTGTTTTATATTGACATGTGCCCAAATACCACTTTTGGAAAAAATAATTGGCCCCTCCTAAAATTTTATTTTAGTAGGCACATGTTTTATGTGAGCCTTCTTCCTACCTGTCAGGTGATTGGACCAAAGTATTTCTATGACCCAATGACAACTTGCTCATAGATTAGCCTATGAAATATGATGTAGGACAAGACATAGAAAAATAATCTGAATGTATCAAATTATATTTTGAGATACTCCGAACTGAAGAAATAAAAAAAAAGTACATCAAAGAGAATTGGGGACATACCATATTTTCTAAAACCTGGTCTGTGTACAACCCAAATTATAAGAAAACATACTGTGAGTAAGCATTGGAAGACAGTGTACAGAAAGAAATGGACAGACACTGTGGTTGAGGCAGCATTTTCAAGATCCAGAGGAATGATACTATCAAGGGGAAGAGAAGTGGGGGTGGGGGGCATTGGGGGAGAGAGAATGAGAAGAGAAATGTGTCCATTTCTGAAGTCAGCCTCCATGATTCCAGTTCTAGTCTCTATATAACTTTTGATAGACTCTGTTAACATAGCATTAGTCTCTATTTTAAACCAATGCTCTAAATTAGAACAGTACTCTGTAGCATATCATTACTTAAATGGAATGTACTACTCAAGTTAGGCATATGCAATGTCAATGCACTTGGGGATTTTGAAAAGGTAATTAGCTAAATTACCTATGGTAAACCTTGAAGAGTTTCTGCCTATGTCCAAGTTATATTGCATTTAGTCTCATGCCTAAATCAAAAGTAGAAATGCTGGGCTATAG
>NW_005354829.1:2762749-2772872 GCF_000412655.1 Myotis brandtii
GAGGGAGAGAGAGAGAGAGAAACATCAATGATGAGAAAGAATCATTGATCGGCTGCTTCCTACTGGGGATCTAGCCTGCAACCTGGGCATGTGCCCTGGGAATTGAACTGTGACCTCTTGGTTCATAGGTTGATACTCAACCCCTGAGCCACACTGGTAGGCTGCACTATTTTTCTCATAGTACAGAAGTGTGTGCTTGCATGTGTGTATGCATGCATGTCCCTGAAACAAAAAGGAAATGTAAAAAATTTTTGGTAGAATTAAACCTATTTTTATAGACTTAATATAAAGACAAAGTATGCTTTATTTTTACTTTATTCTTCAATTACATTTAAAATGTAACTTTAAAAAGAATTCAGGAAGTTTGAGAAGGGTTGGTATTAATTCTTCTTTAAATGTTTGGTAGAATTCACCAGTGAAACCATTTAGCCCTGGACTTTTCTTCATTGGGAGATTTTTGTTTACTGATTCAATATTGGTCTGTTCAGATTTTCTATTCATGGTTCAGTCTTGATAGGTTTTACATGTCCAGGAATTTATCTCTCATCAGTGGGTGATAGTCTATGACAGTGTTTTCTCGGGGCTCTAGGACCACAGCCAAGAGAGACTGGAGCCAGTACACAGGCCTTTGCAGGGGCCATAGCTGCAACTGAGGTCTGTCTGCCTATCGCCTGTTACATGGATGAGTGAGGCTCCTTCCGGGTTCCTTGGTGTATGATGCAGCATCCCACAGCTCCCACAAAGGCATGTTTGTCTTGGGATAGATGCCAGAGTTTTGTTGCTGAGGGGATAGAAAGGTGGAATGTCCATGCTGTTATGATGTTGACATCGCCTCCTGGAGCTACATCAAAATCATCAATTCTTTCAAGGTTAGATCAAGCTATTAACCCATCTGGTTCCCGTGACCAGTTCAATAGATTTTTTATGATACTAGTTGGGTTCTCATTCCCAATTTTTTATTGGGTCAATTTTTCTCATTTTTACTCTATTAGGAGATCAACCATTTCCTCTAGATTTAAAAAAATTTTTGTCATATAGTTGCATTCCTAAATTGGCATTATTTTATTCTTTCTCAAATGTTTTGATAATAAGCTTATATCACTAATGCCTTTCTACTATTTTATTAATTACCTATTTGTTTTCCTATTTAATTGAATCCATTTATAATTATTTACTTTGATTTTGGTTCATTTTTTCTTAATTTATTAGATAAGATAATATGGTGAATACTTATTTTTTCTCTCTTGTCCTCATTATAAAATACATTGCAGGATACAAGTTTTTACTAAGTGCAGCTTTTTCTGTTTCTCAACAGTTAGGTTTTCTTTTTCATTTCTCTCTCTATAGTTTGTGAACTACCTTTTGACTTCTTTTCTGGCCTAAGGATTTTCTTAGGTTCATATTTTTTTAAGTTCCTAGTAGTTAAAATAGTAATTGTAAGATTATATATTTCTAAATCATCTGAATCATGAGCTGAAAATATGTCTTGATATATATCTATATTTGTTAAAGGATCCTTGTTGTAAGGTAAATAGTAAAATTGTGTGCATATTGAATAAACAAGTAGACAAAATGTATCTCAGCTATGTATCTACTAAATAAAATCAACTGATTGAATTATTCTTCTTGCCTTTATCTATCCTTAATTTTTTTATGTTAAGTTAGAACAAGGTTCCCTATGTTGTGTGTTTATCTGGTTTTCTTTGTACTTTAAAAATTTTTTTTTACTTACTGATTTTAGAGAGAGAGGAAGGGAGAGAGAAACATTGATTTGTTGTTCTCTTTATTAAGTATTCATTGGTTGCTTCTTGTATGTGCCCAGACTGAGGATCGAACTCACAACCATGGTGTATTGGGATGATGCTGTAACCAACTGAGCTACCCGGCCAGGGCTTTCTTTGTACTTTTAATCATGTGTTATGAGACAAGTTTTAGTGTATGTAGGTTTATGATTATAGAAATTTCATACATTGTGCCTTTTGTAGCTACAAAATTCTCTCTTTTTTCTTTCAAAAATTTTTTTAGCTTAAATTGTGCCTGATCTAATGTTAATATTGACAGCCCCTGGTGTGTGTGTGTGTGTGTGTGTGTGTGTGTGTGTGTGTTCATTTGCCTGATTCTTTTGAATCATCACATTATTTTCAACCTTTTTCTAATACTTTGTCTCTAGCTTCTTGAAAACAACATGTTGCTGGATTTTAATTTTTAGTGTTTAAACAACATATTGTTGTTCAACTTCATTGTGTTTACTATGATTGATATACTTGTTTTTCTTCCAACTTACTGGATGTTATTTTTAGTGATCCCTTTAAACAGCAGTTTGTGGTTCAATTTAATTGTGTTTATCATGTGTTTCTTCCAACTTGTGCTTAATTTTATATTATTTTTTTCCCTCTTTCTCTCAAATGTGACTAAGTTTATATTAATTTCATTTTCTTAATTTGTTAATTTTGAAATTTAATTTTATGGTTCAACTCTGTAAATGATAACAATTCCTATTAACATAATCAGAAATATATTTAAATACTATTATTTGGCAATAAGATGCATTTTTTTTTAATCCATGAAGATGCACTGCTGAAACTTCTAAAGGATGCTCTACCAACCTCCTTAACCCTTCTTGGTTTTAGATTATTAGGATTTACCTTAGAAAATGTCTCTCCTGTTTTAGAAGGACTTTTTTTGTACTGATTTTAACATCCCCATAACATCTGTATCTGCTTCTGGTTTTACTTTTTTTCATAAATATTATTACCTGAAATATTATATGTTCTTGAGTATATTTTGCCCTAACAAGCAAATGTGCCACAAGGAGGTACACATCTCTTGATCCTAATCGTTTATTGGAAACTGGTTAATGCTATTTTGCTACCTTCTAGTGCCCCGTGTTGGAGATGAGAAAATCTGATATTTATTGTTTATAGGTTACTCTTTTTCCCGTGTAGACATTTGCAATTCTTTCTAAATATTAGTGTTCAGGCATTTGCCCTTCTATGCATAAGTTTATGTTTTTTCAGACTGGAATTGGATGAGAACTTTTAATCTACTTTCTTCCTTTACCTCCTCCATATATTCCTTTTTATCTTTCTGGAACTTTTATAATTCATGTGTTATGCTTCCTGGATCTAACACACTTAGTACTTACCTTTTCCATCATGATGTCTATCTCTTTATATTTTTGCATAGTGCTGTGAAGAAAAATTTGAATTTAATCTTCTAATCGCTTATTCACATCTCAAGAGTGACCATGATCTTCAAATTGAATTGTCTACCAAATTGTTTAGTTGAAAAATTGTGCTTTATTTTAAATTTCAAAAATGTTTCTTTTGTGCTGAACTTAAGTGCTTGTATCATTTTCATTCAAATGGCTATCTGTCTTTTCAGAAGCTCTAGTTTCCTGGGCATGCATTTTATTTCTTTTGTTTGATAATGCTTTTTCTAGCCTCTGTGCTCCCTTATACAAGCTATTATATTTTTCTCTTGGCTCATTGGGGTCAAGTCTGGCTGTTGGAAGACCCTAGTGACAACAGTCATACAAACAATGGAAACTGGTCTTTTTTCCTTGGTCTGACAATGTAGAAGGATAAAAAAAACTGGCTTGCATGCTTGTCTTTTTCTTTCTTTTTAAAAAATCTTTATTATTGAGATTATTACAGATGTCCCTCTTTTTTCCCCCCATACATCCCCTCCACCTGGTTCCTGTCCCACCCTGGGCCCTGGCCATCCTATTGTCTGTGTCCATAGGTAATGCATACATGCATATAAGATCTTTGTCTAATTTCTTCCCCCCCCCCCAAAGCCCCCTACTCTCTGAGAATCATCAGTCTATTCCATTTTCATGCCCCTGATTCTATTCTATTCACAGGTTATTCTGTTCATTTTTAGATTCAATTGTTGATAGATATGTATTTGTTGCCACTTTGTTGTTCATATTTTTTATCTCCTCCTCCTCCTCCTCCTCCTCCTCCTCCTCCTCCTCCCCCCTCCCACTTCAGCATTTCATATAATACTGGTTTGGTGGTGATGAACTCCTTTAGCTTTTTCTTGTCTGTGAAGCTCTTTAGCTGACCTTCAATTCTAAATGATAGCTTTGCTGGGTAGAGTAATCTTGGTTGTAGGTCCTTGCTATTCATCACTTTGAATATTTCTTGCCACTCCCTTCTGGCCTGCATAGTTTCTGTTGAGAAATCAGCTGACAGTTGTATGGGCACTCCCTTGTAGGTAACTAACTGCTTTTCTCTTACTGCTTTTAAGATTCTCTCTTTGTCTTTTGTCCTTGGCATTTTAATTATGATGTGTCTTGGTGTGGTCCACTTTGGGTTCCTCTTGTTTGGGGTTCTCTGTACTTCCTGAACTTGTAAGTCTATTTCTTTCACCAGGTAGGGGAAGTTTTCTGTCATTATTTCTTTAAATAGGTTTTGATATCTTGCTTTCTCTTTTCTTCTGGCACCCCCATAATTTGGATGTTGGTACACTTGAAGTTGCCCCAGAGGCTCCTTACACTACCTTCATATTTTTGGATTCTTTTTTTCTTTTTTGCTATTCTGATTGGGTGTTTTTTGCTTCCTCATATTTCTTATCATTGATTTGATTCTCGGGATTCTCTAGTCTACTGTTGATTCCCTGTATATTATTCTTTATTTCATTCAGTGTATGCTTAATTTCTTACTGGTCCTTTTCCATTTTTTGACATTCTCACTAAGATCCTAGAAAGTCTCACTAAATACCTTGGAGGTTCCTAGAAGATTCTTGAGTAACCTTACAACCGTGGTTTTGAACTCTCTATATCCAGTAGTTTGTTTTCTTCCATTTCTTTCATTTGTGACATGTTTATTTGTCTCTGCATTTTGGCTGCTTCCCTGTGTGTGTTTCTATGTATTGAGTAGCTGCTCAGTCTCCTTCAGTTGATAGAGTGGCCTTGTGTAGTAGGTGTCCTATAGGGCCCAGTGGCTCAGCCTCCCCAATCACCTGAGGTGGACACTCTAGGTCAGTGATGGCGAACCTATGACACGCGTGTCAGAGGTGACACGCGAACTCATTTTTTTGGTTGATTTTTCTTTGTTAAATGGCATTTAAATATATAAAATAAATATCAAAAATATAAATCTTTGTTTTACTATGGTTGCAAATATCAAAAAATTTCTATATGTGACACGGCACCAGAGTTAAGTTAGGGTTTTTCAAAAGGCTGACACGCCGAGCTCAAAAGGTTCGCCATCACGGTGCTGTCCTCTCCTCTGTTTTTACTCTTTTTACTTATGCTCTCCCCTCTGTCTGAAGTGCCATGTCCCCTGCATGTCACCAGACTGACTCTTGCTCCTTTAAAAAGACTCAGCTCAGCCCCTACCCTCATTCCATCCCATCCCAGGCTAGGAGACTTCCCTGGAATCCCGAGTCCCTGCCTGAGTCACCGTCCCAGTACTTAACCCTTTGACTGGACTTGGTGATTTCTCCCACTACCAGGGGTGGGCAAACTTTTTGACTCGAGGGCCACCTGCCCTTGGTGTGTCACTTATGATTGTGAAGAATTGTAATCTGGTATGGTCTCACACTGACCACTGGGTGCAGTGGCACTTGGGTCTCCAGGGAGGTGCAAAGTCAGCCCCTATGTGGGGCCACCCACCAGGAGCTTCAGATTCCTCCCCTTTGTATCTGGTTTGGAAGTGGCCAGATGAGGCCCAGCTGAGAAGCAAGGCAGGCTGGTGCTGGTGCAGAGTCTTGGGCCTTTTATTGATAGGTTTGGGGCTCCCTGACCCAGCTGCAGCTTGTTAGACAGGTTTTAGCCTAAGCAAGGACAGGCCATTCATTTGCAAGAGCTGCTGTACATAGCTTGGATGGGGTTGTAAATTGGATGGGGCGGGTCTCTGGGAATCACTAGGGCAGAGCAAACAGAAATGGCTGCTAGTCAGCCCTGTGACCATGAGGCCCAGCATGGGAACAATTACCACACGGAGCACCTCCCTCTAAAAGAAAGCTGCCCGTGAGTTCCTGCCCAGATGCCAGACAGTCCAGTTTCTTCTTGTATGTGTCTATGTGCCCCAGAGCCTTGCCTGGCACTGGAGCTCAGAGGAAGCTGGAGCTTGTAAGTTCAGTTTGTGGTGCTGGCCTTTTAAGAGGAGTAGCTGGGTCTCCAGCAGCCTTTGTGTCACTGAGTCCCAATCCACACTGGTTTCTACAGCCTGTAGTTCTTACTGCCCATAGGTACTTCTTTTCCCAACTCTGGGACCTAGGCTGGGGGTCTGGGGTGGGGCTGGGACCCCTTGCTCCTCCAGGAGGCCTCCACAGAGGTGATCTCCCTCCCGATTAAAAAGTGGCACACATGGGTGCAGGACTGGACCGTTCCTCACCTCCACACCTCCTACCAGTCTCAGTGTGCTTTCTTCTTTACTTCTCTATTTGTAGGACTTTCATTCAGCCAGCTTTCTGGCAGTTCTGGATGATGGTTGTTCTGTATTTTAGTTGTAATTTTGATGTGGTTGTGGGAGGCAATGAGTACAAGTGTTTGCCTAAGCCGCCATCTTGGTTCTCCTCTTGCATGCTTATCTTCATAGCTCTGGGGTAAGGAGGACTGAGTTGATCTAGTTAGTTGATCTATCAGTCACTCTTGTGCCCCAAGGGATCCATGGATTTCTGCAGGTCAAACTTTTCCCAGGATCCATCACTTTCTGCTTTCTGTTTCGTTCTGGGGCTTCTGGTCCTGGTCCAAGAAGGTAGCCAAAACCATGGCTGAAATAACTGTACTAACTGTCTCTTTCACCCTTCCCACAGAATCCAAACCTGCACTCATACCCATAGTCGCCAGCAACTAGCCTAGTAGAAGGAAGCAGGCCAGAGCACAGACTGAGAAAGGAGTATTCATCATTTCATTGTGTTCTCACAATTCTCTTCCCCACAATGAGCTGTAATCTGAAGCAATATACTGAGCATATGTTATCAGCTAACTATACAATTTATCTATCTTTCCATCATCTATCATTTACCTATCTATTTATATTTGAAATTCAGGAGTTGGGTAGAGAGGAAAGAAGTCTTCTTTCTTGGCCCATAAAGAAAAAAAAAAGCAACCCTAAACTTCAGACAGCAATTAATATATCCAGATATTATTTTAAGAGCTTTACCCACACTCTTAGCCACTGCGCTCTACTGCTCCTGTAAGTGTGCCCTGTCAAGAAAGAAGGAAACAATTGATTGTAGTCTTCTTTGCTAAACTGAATTCTGATTGAAGAAAAAACACAAGGACGAACTAAGATTTAATATTCTATGTAAAGTTTGATGGCAGAACTAGTCCTTGGCAGCATTAAGACACCTTAGGAAATGTTTATGTTCTGTATTTTCCAATTTTCCTGAGATCCCACTTCCTTCATTATTCTGGGACATGTATGACAGGAATCTACCCATTTTGGTTAATTATGTTGGTAAACTAGGGCCCACTGGCTACTTTGCCTTCATTTTGTAAATAAAATTTTATTGGAATACACTAACGTATTGCCATGGCTACTTTTGCACTATGGTGTCAGAGATGAGTAGTTGCAACAGAGACCAAACAGCAGACAAAGCCTAAAAACATATTTATTATTTGATCTTTTATAGAAAAAGTTTGCTGAACTTTGCTCTAAGTTCATATATTCTTCTTGAGAAGTAGTCTGGGACTTTCATTTCCCTAGAATCCAGCTCACTTAAAGTGAGTACCATTCCATTGGGCTTTTATTCTCTGCCTCCCAGTGAGAGAGCTAGCTATCTAAGACCTAATTTACGAGAAGATATTGAAGACTGATGCTGGAATTTATGTGTTTCTCTTAGGTGGCATTTCCTCTCTAATAGAAAATTTCTGAAAATAAATGTTATAGAGCAAAGCAGTTAATATCTCGTTTTATAATTTCAGAGTCCACAGCAAATTAGAAAATCTTTCTAGTGCCCTTCTAATTATATGACCTCATTCACTTCTGGTCTCATTTTATCGTGCATATCTTTGTTTACTTTCTCTGATATTTCTCTCTTTGGCTGATGAACCTTTAAATGAGTTATTATTTTTTCTTTTGGCTTTGGCTTAAGTCCAGTTTTTGGAGGTTCATGAGTGGCAGTAGTTGCACAGTGAACAATGAAGTGCTCTTTACATTCACAGTCAGCACTATAGAAGTCACTGGACCACCATTCTGTTCATTCCAGAAGAAAGTGTTAAAGGAAGAGTTTTATTTACAATTTAAAATTATTTATTATATGTAACTGGAGGATAAATTTTACTTGGCAGAGAGTAGAAGAAAAAGCTCCTGTAGTAATGACAGCTGGCCTGCAATTGTAAATATTTATATAGGTTTTTGAGGTTTACAAAGCACCTTTCATCACTCATTTAATCTTTTCTACATCTTTGCCATTTGTATTTGTATTCCCACTTCACAAGTGAGATAACAGGCTTAGAGTAAACAGCTCCTAAGTGACAGAGGTAAAACAATCCTATGTTTTTAGATACTAAATATCATGCTGTTCCAAGTGTCCATATGGTTTTTATTGGAAAAGACTTTGAGAAGTGTGATGGAGAGGAGTTAAGGGACTCTGCAGGGACAGGGCTGGGGCAGGGAAAAGCAATTTTCATTCCTGCAGAAAAGGCAATTTTCTTCACTGCAAGGAAGAGAAAATTAAAGAAATTCTTTAGAAGTTTCTCCTTCAGCTATCTGTTCATTCATTTAACAAATATTCATTGAGAACCTATTATGTGTCAGGCATTGTTCCAGGAACTAAAGACACAACAGTGAACAAAAGATACCTGTCCTCATGGAGTATATATTTGTGGGGGATTGGCAATAAAAAATGATACACAAAATACATAGTATAATAACCAATGATAAGCGCTAAGGAGATAAAAAGCAGAGAATAGGGATATAAGTGTCAGGGTATCAGGTTAACATTTTAGAAAGAGTGATCAGGAAAGGCCTTGCTGAGAAAGCAACTATTAAGGTACTGAATATACTGGTAATGTTATTTTTTACTAAGTTGTCTAATGTTATAGTTCATTTTTCATTTGCTTTTGTGAGATATGTAGTACCCATTCTATTTTTACTAAAAGTAAATCAGTTGATTTATTGAGTGTTTCTAATTATGTCTACTAATTAATTAATCCAATGATACTCCAATGTATTATAGTATGAAGTGAAAAACTTGGTAAAGCTTGGTGTACTATATCAGATTAGTTCAGCAATATTCCAGGTATTTAAAATTTTTAAAATAAATTTCTGTATAAAGAACCTATATGTGAAAGACTGTAGTTTCCAGTACTGTCAGAACATTAACTTGGATAAAAGGAATTACTATATTGTTTTTATACAACAGTCTTGGTAATGCTAGAAATACTAGAAATATAACAGTTAAGCTTATTGCCTTGTTCTGTACTAAAAAATGAGATAAAAGACAGTTGACACTCTTTCTCTTCCTACAATTAGTGTGCCCTCATATATACTCTCTGGGATATTCAGACAGTCTATAACTAAGAAATATCTACTGTCCTTACATGGGGCTATTGGAGCAATAGACATATCTATCCTTGACATTTAAGGGGATTCACTGAATCAATAACAGTCTCTTTTCAACTCTCATGCTCTGTTGGGGGAATGCAGATTGGGATAGCCACTGCAGTATGGAGGTTCCTCAAAAAATAAAAAGTGGAACTGCCTTATGAGCCAGTGATTCCACTTCTGGGTATATGTCCAAAGAAACCCAAGATACAGACCTAACTGGTTTGGCTCAGTGGATAGAGCATCGACCTGTGGACTGAAAGGTCCCAGGTTTGATTCCGGTCAAGGGCATGTACTTTGGTTGTGGGCATATCCCCAGTAGGAGGTGTGCAAGAAGCAGCTGATCAATGTTTCTCTCTCATCAGTGTTTCTAACTCTCTATCCCTCTCTCTTCCTCTCTGTAAAAAAATCAATAAAATATATTTAAAAAAAAAAGAAACCCAAGATACTAATTCGAAAGGAAATATGTACCTCTATGTTCATTGCAGCATTATTTATAATAGCCAAGATATGGAAACAACCCAAGTGTCTACCAGTAGATGAGTGAATAAAAAAAAACTGTGATAAATATATACACACTAGGGGCCCGGTGCACGAAATTCGTGCACTGGGGGGGG
>NW_005354829.1:2774518-2784673 GCF_000412655.1 Myotis brandtii
CGGTTAATCGCCATCTTGGTTGGCAGTTAATTTGCATATCGCCCTGATTAGCCAATGGGAAGGGTAGCGGTCGTACGCTAATTACCATGTTTCTCTTTTATTAGATAGGATATTAGTTGGCCATAAAAAAGAATGAAATTGTACAATTTGTGACAGCATGGATGGACCTAGAAGGTATTTTGCTAAGTGAAATTAGTCAGACAGAGAAAGATAAATGCCATATGATTTCACTTATATGAGGAAGCTAAAAAAAAAAAATGAACAAACAGAAGAGAAACAGACTCATAGTTGCAGAGAACAGACTGGGGTTGCCAGAGGGAGGAGGGTTGAGGGGGCTGGGTGAAAAAGGTGAAGGAATTAAGAAATACAAAATGGCAGTTACAACATAGTCACAGGGATTTACAGTATAATATAGGGACTATAGTCAGTAATATTGTAATAACTATGTATGGTGACAGGTGGGTACTGGAAATGTCAGAGGGAACACTTTGTAAAGTATATGATTGTCTAAGCCAGTGGTTCTCAACCTTCCTAATGCCGCGACCCTTTAATACAGTTCCTCATGTTGTAGTGACCCCCAACCATAAAATTATTTTCGTTGCTACTTCATAACTGTAATTTTGCTACTGTTATGAATTGTAATGTAAATATCTGATATGCTATATGTGTTTTACGATAGTTGCGACCCACAGGTTGAGAACCGCTGGAACCACTATGCTGTACACCTGAAACTAATACAAAATAATATTGAATGTAAATTGTAATTGAAAAATAAAATAACAGTCCCTTTTCCCAGCCCCTGAATTTGGAAACAATAAAACAGGATTCAAAAAATATCAGCTTCATTACTGAGAAAACTGTTTGGAGAAGAGAGCCTAGATTTGCAAGCAAATGTCTTTGCTAATGTTACTCCCTGCAATTAAAATTATCCCCTCAAGTTAAAGGACTATCTGCCCTTACTGAGCTTACCACATGACTGAAAGCAAATAAAAAAATTACTCTTTACAGACCATTAGACCCCTTACAGAAGGGCCAGGTTCAGGACCACCAAATAGACTATAGTGTGAATGGTATCTCCATGGAGTTGTGAAAGCAGTAGCTCTGGCCCCAGTCCAACATTCCCTTATCTTCCTCTGAGAAGTGGGAGCATTGAGGTGAAGAGTACCCAGGAGAAGAGGCCGGAGTAGTACTCTAATGCAGCGGTTCTCAACCTGTTGGTCGAGACCCTTTGGCGGTCGATCGACCCTTTCACAGGGGTCGCCTAAGACCATCCTGCATATCAGATATTTACATTACGATTCATAACAGTAGCAACATTACAGTTAAGAAGTAGCAACAAAAATAATTTTATGGTTGGGTCACAACATGAGGAATTGTATTTAAAGGGCCAGAAGGTTGAGAACCACTGCATGTACTTCCAGCCACATGGAAACATCCGTACATGGAGGATTAGAGCTCTTCCCTAAAGATTTCACTTGATCTAGCCATATATTTTCATATTAATATTAGTAGCGAGCAAGAAAAAGATTTATTCTAAAGTTAATTTTTTTTCTTTTGTTAAAATTTTATTTTATTGTTTAAAGTATTACAGATAGTAGTACATATGTCTCCCTTTTTTTTCCCCCATTGACCTTCCCCTGGCCTCCCCTACCCCCTGGCACTTTAATTTGATCTTAGTTTTAACATAATTTACTCAATTCAAAAAGGAAGAAGACTTATAAAGGTACTTGAAAAAAAATTGGATATAGTATCAAAGTTACTTAGCAAGTGTTCTCTGAGTGCCAAAAATGTGCCCAGCACATAGGGTACCAGCTTTCAGGGATACCATAGAATCAGACATAAGCTTTATCTTCAAGAAATTTATAATTCAGCAATTTAGACAATAATAATAAACATGCCCTGACTGGTTTGGCTCAGTGGATAGAGCGTTGGCCTGCAGACTGAAGGGTCCCAGGTTCGATTCCCGTCAAGGGCATGTACCTGGGTTGCGGGCACATCCCCAGTAGGGGGTGTGCAGGAGGCAGCTGATCGATGCTTCTCTCTCATCGATGTTTCTAACTCTCTATCCTTCTCCCTTCCTCTCTGTAAAAAAATCAATAAAATATATTTAAAAATGATAATAAACATAAAGTAATAGTGATAAAGCACAGAATATTAGTTGTTATTGTGTGTGACAAGCTAAATGTACCATCAGGTTAGAAAGCAGCATGGCATATTTTTTTTTCTAATGTAATAGCAACCCCCAAAAAACTTGGAATTTTTAAGGTTGCAGTGAATTAAGTGCCATCCTTCCCCCCACCCCCCATACCGCAAGAAAACAATGAAAAGAAAATGTAAAATTGGTAGAAAGGTAATAATGAGATAGATAAAGAAGACTAATCAAAGGAGCAAAGGAGGAAATTCAGTCATACATATTTCAAAGGTCCAAACAACTTTTGTTGAGGGTGGTGAAGAGAAGCCCTGTACTTGGTGTCTCTGCACTTATACTTGTGAAGGGGAATGCATGGCTAGCTCTGCAGAATCGAGTGCAGGGCCCTCCCTAGGGTGTCATTACGTATAGCAAGGCTGAGAAGTAGAAGCTAACCCATATTTCTTTGTTTTTGTTCCAGCCTGGAGTGCTGCTGCTTTCAGTAGATTGAAGTGTCACCCTTACCCTGGGCACCTTAATAAGAAGTGACAGAGAGGACAAAAAGAGACTCTTTGTTCTCATTTGCTCTGTTGTCTCTGTCACTGCTATATATGTCATGGGATGAGGAAATAGGAATTCAGTTTGTTTCTATTGGTAAAAAAAGAAAAAGGCAATTTCTTGAAAAAATTTTTTAAAAAGTTATGTTTGGGTGAACCTGAGAATATTCAGAAAGGGCTGCTGTCCCTGAAATTGCAGATACAGGCAGAAGGGGCTCTACAACTCCCTTACTGATTTTGGGAGACACCCCATCTTAATTTTGTACACTCTCTTTCTGGCGACCATGAGGCCAGAAAGGTGGGCATTTGAGGAAACCAGGGGGGAAAGAAGGCAGAAGGCCTTTCTCTACACAAACCCACCCAATGTCTTCTTCATGTTTTTGTTGTAAACCTCCTTTAAAATATTTTTGCAGTTGGACTTCTTTTGAAGTCCTATTTAGAATCAAGAGTGGGGCAGGGTTTACTGTCTGGATTTCATCATCTGTGAAAGAGAAACTGCAGTGTTAGTTTCATCCTGGTGTATGTCCAGTTGGAGATCACAGGTGACAGATGTGTTCTCTAGGGAAACATTTTAATGACTCTTGGTACGAAAGAAAAGGAAGTTGAGAGAATGAATTCCTCTGCCTAATTGCTTAGTAAGATAACAAAAATATAGAATTTGGAGATTTTGCTGGGCAATGGGAAGAGGAGGAAGGGAGGCCACAGGTAAAGAAGCTGAGATGGGGAAAAAAGTTCTGATTAAGGAAGATAAAAACACTGCAAATAAGAAATACAGCCCTAGCTGGCTTGGCTCAGTGGATAGAGTGCCAGCCTGCCGACTGAAGAGTCCCAGATTTGATTCCAGTCAAGGGCACATGCCTGGGTTGCAGGCTCAATCCCCAGTAGGGGGCAGCTGATCAATGATTCTCTCTCATCATTTGATGTTTCTCTCACTCTCTCCCTCTCCCTTCATTTCTGAAATCAATAAAAATATATTTTTAAAAAATACACAGAGGAATAGATAGACAGCTGGTGGGAAGTTATCTGTGGTGGTAATGGCTTGATGCCATTAATGACACTGATATTACATAATAAATTTAATATTTTTTAACATACTCTGCTAGTGTCCCCTCATCCTGCCAAAGCCTTGAGTGAAAGTTGGTTACACCAAAAAGATTTCTAATGGATGTTTGAGAGAGGGAAGAAGTGATGAGCTTTACCCAGAGAGCAATGGGGCAGGAGAAAAGAAAACATCTGTAGGATGGCAAGCAGGGATCAAATTATCAGCAATAACTGGGATTGAAGTCTGGACATACAGGTGACAAAGAGAACCAAAGGACCTCTTCCCAAGAACTTCAGAAATAATTGGGGCAATGGGAAACTTCACAGAGTACTTGGGATGAAGAAGAATTAAACTATCCTCAAAAATACAAAGGAAGGAGGTGAGCTTGAGATCTCTTGGGTAACACTTTCCCTCTAGTGCTTACAGTGTATATACTCTCAGACACCAGTGCTCAAGTCTCTTTTTTGATATACTGTTATTTCTTAAGCTTAGCTATGAAAACAATGCAAATCATTGTCAGGAGAATGTACTTAAGTAAATATAATCAAAAGTACATCTCTACTTTGGGTAATGATTTTTGCTCTTCTTGAAGTTACATAACTATTATCTTGTATCCAGTAAGATATCAAACATTATTGTTAATAGCTTACAAATTGGGATTTGAATTTTATAGCTTGAAATAATTGTGTTTGTTGTTCCTGTGTGTGTGCAGGTGGGTACACATGCATATGTATCCATGTAGATGCATGCACTTTAGCAAGGAGAAGCTTAAATGAGCCCACTGAGTTAAAAAATGTAAGTTCCTCTCTCTGCCACCTAAAATGAAGAATCCTCTTTCCCAGACCTAGCAGATGAAATATCAACCTGGAGCCAGGAACTTTTCACATGGCTAAATGAACCTGAGAGTTGCTTATGCATTATTCATAATAGATTCTGGGATTTGTGCTTGGCATTGCTGTCAGAAGAAATGAAAGGTATAGATCAAAATTGGCATTAACTTTTTGTGTGTGTTTGTATAGTTGATCCCTTTCACATTTTCAATAATTATGTTACTGACATATATCTAATATGAGCTTTCCTCAAAAGTAATATTTTGGGGGGAACACTGTTCACTTTTTGAACATATTTGATAAAAGGATTCCCAGATTGAGGTTTATACTTCTCACTGCTGAGGCCTCTCAAATGGCTTTGTGAGGTGCTATATAAACAATACAAAACCTGTCAAGTCAGGTTTATTTTGATGTATTCCTGCCTAATAACAAGGTTAAATTGAGTCGGCATTGTAGTATGCTTACATATAATACTCTAACTTACTTTTAAAAATTTATTAACATCTCTTATTTTTTTGCTGTTTTCAGACCTAAATATGCAGCTAGATTCTCTTAACTTGCATTGATGAAGCAACACTAATTATTTCAGCTTTAATACATCTGTTAAGATTTAACACATATTATTTCCATACTGTTGAATTAATTACAGAAGTGTAGGGTGTATTCAAGGCTATGGAATCAGTGGTGGCGAGAAAGGATCACAAACAAGAAAGTGGAAGTCATAGAGTCACTTAGCCAATAGATAAGTGAATGGGAAAGTTGTCACATGTTTGATATTTCTTTTAAAAAAAAAAAGGACTTAAGTGTCATTTCCTCATTTTCCTGGATTTTGCTGTGTAAGTGAAAAGAGTGGATATTGAGGTTGTGAGATTTGGGTTCAAATTTTAGCTGTAGATTTTACTTTGTAGATTACCTTAGACAATTTTTTCATCTTTTTGAGTCCTGGTTTCCTCATCTGCAAAATGGAGCTATATTTAAATTATACACTTGTCAGAATTATGTAAGATTAAGAATAGAAAAGGATCTAATACAGTACAGGTCCTCAGTAATTGCTTTTCTTGGGGGTGATTCCTTATCTCAGCGATTTCTAAAGCTCAGCTCCATTCTTGCCTGATTGCAGCTTGGTTAGTCAACTCTTCCTTTGGTTGCATTGGTTACCCAGGTGTCTTCACACCCCACTAGCTTGGCGTACAGGGGATCAGGGCTTGATTGTTTCCCTCTGAATGTCTGGCACTTAGCACAGTGTCTTATATGTTATACAATTAATAAAGAACAGTAAGTACTAAAAATGAAAAAACACAAAGAAAAAATAGAAGATAAGAATAGATGTTTATTTATTGAATGAATCCAGTCAATAAAATTTTCATGTTTGCCTTGCTATTGAGGTTAAATTTCTATATTTTTCACATGAAGTCCTGAAAAATGTAGAAAACAGGAGGCTAATCTATTTCATATAATTTCCCAGGGGAACGAGCAGTTGTTAAAACTGGAGAAAAGAAGTGTAATGTAGAAGGTAAAGGAAGAAACATAGTTTTCGGGAAAAGAGGATTGAAACACTCATAAGGCATTAAAAAGCTTCCTGTTATTGTAAAACAACTAGAAATGCCTGAATATAAAGGGTTCTGATGAACTGGAACCATAAACATGACCTGAGTTGCAAAGACAGGTAATTTCAGAGAGCTGGACAAAAACAGCTGGTACTTCAAATCAACCTGGGGTTTTTTCATGGTGAAATTAGGTTTGCCCCCAAGGTTGAGAAATAAAAGATTACCGACAGCATCAGGGATAGTAGGGTTTGGAAGCAGGGAGTAGCAGCTGAGGAAGGAGTTGGTGTAGTAATAGTGTTGTCAAGTCCTTACATTCTAAACCTGGAAACATCAGAGGGAAAAATCCAAACGTTAATTTGAGTAGTTGGGGTAGGGAGAGAACTTCAATTTTGACCCTGAAAATGATGCAGCAGGGAAAGTGATGACATCATGGACTTTGAGGTTCCTTGCAATTATAAGTGCAGATTGGGGGATTAAGAAGAAACAAAGATAGTGAGGGGCATCACTAGAATATTCAAAACCTATTTAAAGGATGAAAAGTCTTTAATTTCCTGCCATTTTGTAAGAAATTGTCTAGGAATCCATATAATGAGGCCTAAACAAATACTATTCAATTATTTCATTTAATAGCCTATTTTTATTATGCATTGTATAGTAAACTCCAGTTAGATACCTATCTCATTGTGTGCCCACCACCCATTTCTAGAATTTACCTTTTTTCCTCCATCCACATGATTGCAACTATATTTGTATTATGTGCATCTGACCCTTTGGCCATATTTCTGGGATGGACACTGGACCTAAGAGGGGAAAATCAATTTCTACATTTGCCAATGATTGCAAAAAGCAGTGGAGAGAGATGTAGGATCATTTTATGTGAATGGTATAGACAGGAGCAGCTAGATTATAGGGAGAGGGAGAGACAGAAAATGAGAGGTAGACAAAAATTGGGGGCAAAGAAAAATGAAGCATATTGGAAGAAAGAAATAGAAATAAGTATAAAAAAGAGTTCCTGAGCAGTCCCAGTCCCAGTTCTATCCTAAAGCCTGGCTTCATCCCTTCCCTTAGAAAAGTGGTTCTCAACCTTCCTAATGCCGCAACCCTTTAATGTAGTTCCTCATGTTGTGGTGACCCCCAACCATAAAATTATTTTCGCTGCTACTTCATAACTGTAATTTTGCTACTGTTATGAATCATAATGTAAATATCTGATATGCAGGATGTATTTTCATTGTTACAAATTGAACATAATTAAAGCATAGTGATTAATCACAGAAACAATATGTAATTATATATGCGTTTTCCGATGGTCTTAGGCGACCCCTGTGAGAGGGTCGTTCGACCCCCAAAGGGGTCGCAACCTACAGGTTGAGAACCGCTGCCTTAGACTCTACAATATACTTTGTATCATTCCACTAAGTCCTAGTTTTTCCATTAGTTACTTGCAACAGTGAATGCCAACATTCATTCTTTCAATTATTTGTCCCACAAACATTAATGGAGCTCTTATGTGTGTAAGCATTTTGCTTACACTGGGGGCAGAGATACTTGCCTACAGAAGAACTGGCACTATAAAAAGGAAAATAAAGGCCTCTTTTGGAATGATATGTGGGAGATATTAATTCATAGACTTCAGAGAGCATGGTCTGTGTTTATGGTTAATGAGAAATTGAAGAAGAAGCAATACTGCTGTTTTCTTATGTATTATCCAATTAGTGAATGATTAGTCTGAAGCATGGTTTATCATCTGGAAGAGAGCATATCTAATTTGTTTCTAGAGGCAACAATAGAAAGGATGAAAATAAATCATTAACAACACGTTTTACTTTTCAAGAGATATTGAGCATCTTTGAACAGCAAGTGTCAGGTAAGACAATAGTAGAAAACAAGACTGGAAAATGGAGTGCCTTCTGTACTAGGCTTTAATGGATTTTAATTTTATTCTTTAAGCAGTGTAAAAGTTTATCAATCATTATAGACTAAAAATGTATAAGGCTGTTAGGTCAGGATTTCTCATGCAATGGAAGCCTTGGGACTAAAAAGTGCTTAGAATTTTTATATTTTCTGTGGGTCTCAGTAATGAGACTAGTAACTTGCATTTACTATGCCTGTGTCTTCCAGTCATATTCTCTAGGAACTAATTTCAAAAAATAAAGGAGATCAGGTGATGAGAGAATCCAGCTGTTTAATCAATAAAGTAATGGCCTTTAGGCATTATATTTTTCTAATCGCAGGGAAACTAACTAGTAAATGGTCTCTTAAAAGCTTTAATTGGACACTAGACTTCAAAGTGAGCTGTGTTATTTAAGTATATCAATTTTCAGCAGCTGTTCCTTACTGATGAAAAATAGGATAAATGTTATAAGCTTGTTAAAGTAAAATCTAGATGGGGAGGAATTTACACAAAATTGGGGAGGAGTGAAAAGGCTAGACCAAACTTATATTTGTGAACTGAAAACAAGGTGAAAAAATAGCAAGAATAAAAGTGAACCCCCAGCCAGAAATAAGGCAGAATTACAGGGTAAATATAAGTGCCCATTTGTAATTTGTGATCATAGATTTAAGTCAATGAGCTTGTTAGCATAATTTTTCCCATTAATGTTTATCTTCTCGAGTGCTAATATCAATAGATAATTTAGTGCATCTGGACATGTGGTTTTTCCAAGAGATAAAACATTAGAAAGGAAGGGTTCAAGAGAGGAAGGTGTTTTCAAGGATTTGTAATGACAGTGTTGGATTAAGAAATCTAAGCTATATGGACAGAAGTGGAAGTTGAAAAATGAGGGTATTGGAGGGTAGTGATTAATTGTTCAAGTTAATGTATTGGGTGTCTCATGAGATTAAATATTTAAATCAAAGGGAGAGGAGAGGAGAGCAGGAGTGGAATATAAGGGCTCAGTGGGAGAAAAGGGGGTCGTAAGTAATACTTTCAACAATAAAGATTAAAAGAAGACATTAAAATAATAAAGCAGAGGTAGAGTAGGGCTATGAGATGAAAAGATAGGAAGAAGTGATTTGAGAGTAGAATATTCAAAAAATTTTTGAACTTTTGATGATAAAATTGTTGGTGATGAAATGGTCTATAATCAGAGAGAGAGAGAGAGTGGCTGCTTTGGAGTGGAGGAAATATTGGAAGAGATTAAAAAAAAAAGAAAGGTCAAAACTAAGAGACCATGGGTAGGTTATTAGCATAAATATAGTAATCACAAAAATTATAACTTTATGGCTGCAGTAAATGTAGAGGGTGAGATATGAATTAATGTGGCTGAAGAGCATCAACTGAAAAGAAGTAGAGCTTTCCTTTCCTCTTCCTTCTCCTTTTTTCCTGCTTCCCTCCCTCCCTTTCTTCCTTCCTTGCTTTTTTCCTTCCTTCCTTTTTCCCTCTTAGATAGTAGAGACTTGGCTTGACTTTGGGAGTATTACCTGAAAATAACACAATTTGGATTAACAAAGAATGAAATTAACAATATAGTAACTACTAAGATAAATCAATTATAACAAAATATTTTTAAAGATCTAAAACATTGAAATAGTTGATGTAAAAATATAGGTAATAGACAAGAATGATAAGATAAAAAGTTGAAATGGTAGATTTATCACTGAAAAGGATATTTGTAGAAACAGTATCATTAACTGATGCTCATTTGGGAGGTGGAGAGATAATGAGGTTAACTTAATATGGTTAATGTCCTTTAAATGGTCAGATTTCCTAGTTTTGACTCCTCAAAAAAAACGTTAAATATACAGCCTGCAACCATTATTATAAATGGTATTTTCTTTATTTTTGCAGTACCTTATTATTATTATTAAATTTACTGGGGTGAAATTGGTTTCAAGTGCATATTTCTAGGACAAATGATCTGTATATTGCATTGTGTGCTCACCACCCAAAGTCAAATCATCTTCCATCACTACATAAGTGGTATTTTCAATAATTGTATTGTATCTAGATCAGGGGTGGGCAACCCCTGGCACGCGTGCCAAACATGGTACGCCAGTAACTTTTGCTGGCACGCGAAACCCTCTCTTATAATCCTCCATTCACAATTTT
>NW_005354829.1:2784797-2800530 GCF_000412655.1 Myotis brandtii
TAGGCCAGGGGTGGGCAACCCCTGGCACGCGTGCCAAACATGGCACGCCAGTAACTTTTGCTGGCACGCGAAACCCTCTCTTATAATCTTCCATTTACAATTTTTTTCTTAATATCGACTTTTTTATTTTTCAGATAAATTCAGTGTAGGTGCATCTTAGATAAATAAATAATTTTACATAACATGTATACATTAAAAAATAAATGTATTTTTCATCATCATATACTGTGTTTTTGTCGCTCGAATGAATTTTATTATTTCTTCAAGGTTCTTCACATACGTACACCTTAAGAGATATCAAGTAGGCGTAACATGTTCTCAAAAAATTAGGGTTGGCACGCAGAAGAATTTTGAGTCAGAGATTTTGCTGGTTTTGGCACGCACTCACAAAAAGGTTGCCCACCCCTGATCTAGATCATATACATTTCTTTTGGGTAAAGATGACTGAAATAGATTATATGTGTAATTTCTTTGCAATGAGCTTCAGATTTTTTATATAGAGCCATTTAGAATAATTTAAAAGTTATCTTTTTAAATGTCTGTTTAAGTGGATATCAGTTAAACCAATGAAATTTAAGATATAAATACCTCTTCTACAAAAACCTGTTAGCCTAGCTGGCATGGCTCAGTGATTGAGTGTAGACCTATGAACCAGGAGGTCATGAACACATGCCCGGGTTGCAGGCTCAATTCCTAGTATGGGGCATGCAGGAGGTGGCCAGTCAATGTTTCTCTATCGTCATTGATGCTCTCTCCCTCTTTCTTTCTCTCTGAAATAAATAAAAATATATTTTAAAAAAGCATTAAACTGTTAAAACTAACCTTAGATTTAAAAATATTTTCCCATTGAAAGTCATTATCTGTTTCATACTTTTCCTTGTATTTACATTTTATATTATTACTTAGAAAATTTACAGTATTTTAAAATTTACTATGAACTATAAATGTATGAGATTAGTGATTCTTCAGGTATTTTAATTATGTAGGTTACAGAATAATGTCTGTTGTAGTACAGTTAGGTGAAATTAATGAGCAATAACTCATCCTTATCTACCAAACTTTCTAAAATAATTATTTAAAATTGGGGAAAAATGTATATTTTGGGTAGCACTTATATTAATGATCTTATAGCACTACTTTCTTGAAGGTTCAGGATTTCCTCTCCAGTAGTCCCTGTTCAAATCCTTAACATGATATTCCTCAGTATCATTTCTAAACCACCTCAAACATGCAAGAATACCTAAGCCCAGTTGTTAAAACACACTAAAAGCTTCTATAATAAAAGTGTTGAATGGATATAAATGTACAGATAGATTAGTAGAACAGAATAGAAAAGCAGAGTTGACCCACGTATTCATCAACATTTAGCTTATGATAAAGGAAGTATCTCAGATCCCTCAGCATAATAGACTTTTAATAAATGTTAATACAACTGGTAGCCATTTGGAGAAGTAAGGTGAAAATTGGATCTATAACATGCAATATAACAAAAGTAAACTCAGTAATAACCTAGATACATGGAGTGCCTTTTAAACTATGACTAAAATTATAGAAGTAAGATAAGAAAATGTGGATAAATTCAACTACTGTAAATAAACTAAAAAAGCACTTATTAGTACAGGGGTGGGCAAACTTTTTGACTCGAGGGCCACAATGGGTTCTTAAACTGGACCGGAGGGCCGGAACAAAAGCATGGATGGAGTGTTTATGTGAACTAATATAAATTCAAAGTAAACATCATTACATAAAAGGGTACGGTCTTTTTTTTTTTTAGTTTTATTCATTTCAAACGGGCCGGATCCGGCCGCGGGCCATAGTTTGCCCACGGCTGTATTAGTAGCAACTCACAGAGGAAAACAAAACCATCAGAAAAATAAAAACCAAATCAAATGGGAAAATCTATTTGCAATTTGCAACTTATCACAGATAGAGGGCAAATATATTTTATATATTTAGGATTCTTAAAATTCAAGAAGGAAAAAACAATAAACCCAATTAATAAATGAATAAAACCATGAACACACAGATCAGGTGGAAGATATACAAATGGTCCTTAAACAAATGAAAAGAACCTCAGTTTCTGTCAGAATAAGAAATATACAGATTGCCCTAACCGGTTTGGCTCAGTGGATAGAGCGTCGGTCTGCGGACTGAAGGGTCCCAGGTTCGATTCCGGTCAAGGGCATGTACCTTGGTTTCGGGCAGCACATCCCCAGTGGGGAGTGGGCAGGAGGCAGCTGATCGATGTTTCTCTCTCATTGATGTTTCTAACTCTCTATCCCTCTCCCTTCCTCTCTGTAAAAAAATCAATAAAATATATTTTTAAAAAAAGAAATATACAAATTAAAACTATACAGAAGTTTTTTTTTAATATTAAGATTGACAAAAATGGCTTGACAACCCAATCTGAAGACAAGGTTGTGGGAAAATAGGAATTCTCATTTTTTGCTGGTTATAATGCAAAATGAATTGCCACCAAAATCACACTTTTCTGCACTTACTTTAAAGAAGTACCTCCTTAAATAGATAATAGCATATGTGCAAAGTTACTTATTGTAGCATTATTTAAAATATGATTAACAACATAAATATCCATCAATATGAGGTTGCTTCCATTAACAATGGTACAATCTCACAATGCAATTCTGTGCAGCTGTGAAAAAAGGAAAGAAAATATGATCTTATATGTCGGATTTTCCTGTCATATTTTTAAGTGGAAAAAAAAATGCTAGGAACAAAGTACATGCTCCTGGTTTTGGTAAGAAAGAAAGGGAAGTAAAAATTATCTATCTTCCTGTCTATCATCTAATTTATAATTGATCATTCCTCAAAATTAAACACAGGAAGTATGAACCAAAATCTAAATCAGAACTTACTGAAAATATTATCTATGGAGGTTGATAGGAATGAGTTGAGGGGATAGAAATGAGAGCCTGCATTCTCTTTAGTTCTGCTATAATAAGACATATGCATTCCAAAATACCACTCTATTATGCAAAGTTGTATAATAAGATCTACAGGGCTTATGAGAAATATGGGGTTAGAGTCACAACACTCAAAAACTTCATCAGTGATACATTAAAAGAGTAGGAACCTAATAAAAGTGGTGCACTATTGTACACATGTTATATGGTTAAGAAATACATAAAAATGCAATAAACATGGCACTCTACCATCAAACAGACCCAAAGTTTGCTAGTGGAAGTGGGCATCAGAATGTTGCAGCTTGCATGTTATTGTGAAGTGGAAGAAGCAGAGTTAGAGGATCGTATTGTGAATGCAATGTGTGTGGCTTATCCCATGCAGTGAACTGAGGTAGCTGGTGGATATTGCAGGTGTGAGCATATGCTTTTGTTCTTACTCAACTTGGTTCAATTAGGTGAGGTTTTCCTGTTGATGATATTGTGCATAAGCAAAGACCAGATTTATATTATGCTGAAATATGTAGTGTTGGAATAAATCAGAATTTTCCAAAACAAGCATTAATCAATTTTCACTCTTGAATCAATTAAATATTGGCATATAACATTGTATCAAAAAGGATAAAAAGCACTAATAAAATTAAATACAAACAAACAAATGTATATTCCCGTCCCATTGATGGCATTAACCATGTGGAGAAAAATATTATTTCTGGTAACTTTCAAAAATCCCTGCTCTGACTACATATTCTTTTTGGGAATTATTCTCAGGACAGAGAGCACTGTAAAGCAATGTCTTAAACATTATTATGGATTTATTGTTAATGTTTATTATATAATTTTGAGCCATTTCTGTGAAGTTGTAGAATACAGCAAATAAACAGGTTTGTTGCTTTCATTAGGAGCTAGAATTTTTCACTGTCAGGAAAAGAATGTATGGATTTAAATGACTATAAAGGAGAAAACACTCTCTGATTTTCATTTTGAATTGAAAATAATATCTCATCCTTCTTAAAAAATATATTTATAATTCCTTTTTTTTTTCATAAAAAGGGCCTAAAAGGACACTCTAGCAGCAGTTAGCACACCTATTGCCCAGATCTTAGTTTCTGAATATAATTCTGCATGAAAAAGAACCAGAACTTAGAGAACTGGCTGATTATAGGCCTAAGACAGGAAAGTACATGGTGAAACTGAGAAATCTAGTGCCTGAAAGGGTCCAAATGCAAATGAGGTAATATAAAAATGACACAAGACCCAGTTGGAATGGTCCCCCACTTGACAAATTTGATAATTTGAGCACCAAAAGAGAATAATGACAGTAATTATTATGCATTGAATAACAAAGAAAAGTCCATTATTCTTAGTGGACAAAAGTACAAACCATAAAGGCTAAGATGAGATTATTAAATCTAAGAGCTTCTGTATATGAAAAGACAGCATAAAAGGAGTGAAATGACAAGCTTCAAAGTGGATATTTGCTTTATGTACAACTGACAGATGATTGGTATTTCAAATATATTAAAAACATTTACATATTAATAAGATAAAACAACTCAGTAGTAATCTTACTGAGATATGAATAGGTAGTTCAGAAACAAGAAAGTACAAATCATCCCTACTTGTGAAAAGAGTGTTAATATCATCCCTAAATAGTGAAATGCATATTAAAACCATACAGACTTATGATGCCATACTGACCATACTGACCAAAAATGAGAGTCTGACAATACAAAGTGTTTTGGGAATATGGAGCAATGATACCCCTCACCTACTACTCATGAGAGTTTAAATTTGTTCCTTTGGAAGACTGAAATTACCTACTAAAGTTCATGATAAGTTTCCTAAGACTCAGCAAGACTCTGATGCACAAGATTACTCATGGCAACATTATTCATAGATAAATAAATTTCATTATATTCATATAGTGGAGTATGGAGCAACAGGAAAATTAAATAACTAGATCTACAGCAGCGGTTCTCAACCTGTGGGTTGTGACCCCTTTGGGAGTCGAACGACCCTTTCACAGGGGTCGCCTAAGACCATCCTGCATATCAGAAATTTGCATTACTATTCATAACAGTAGCAACATTACAGTTATGAAGTAGCAACGAAAATAATTTTATGGTCGGGGGTCACCACAACATGAGGAACTGCATTAAAGGGTCGCGGCATTAGGAAGGTTGAGAACCACTGATCTACAGGATCAATATATTTGAATTTCATTAATGGACTATTGAGTGAAAGGGGCAAGAAAAATGCATGCAGTTGATTCCATTTAAATAAAGCTTAAGAACAGACCCTTAAACAGTATGTTATTTGATGTTTCATACATAGATAATAAAAATGATAAAACTACATTTAAATAACAAAAAAATATAAACACAAAATGAAGAGAGTTGTTATTTCTGGAGAGAGATAGGGGATGGAACTGGGTAGAGGTTCATAGGAGACTTTAGGATGATGGTGTTTTATATATATATATACACACACACACACACACACAATTCCTATAGAAAATCTGCCTTTTCAAAATAAGATAGATTTACAAAAATTGTCTCACCTCTTTCTCTCCATCATTGCTTGCTTTTTCTATTTTTCTCTCCAATTCCCATCCCCTAACTCTCCCAGGTTCTTATTGCCAACAATGGCATTGCAGCAGTGAAATGCATGCGGTCTATCCGTCGGTGGTCCTACGAGATGTTTCGAAATGAACGTGCAATCCGATTTGTTGTCATGGTCACACCTGAAGACCTTAAAGCCAATGCAGGTGAGTTATTTGCATTAAGAAAGCATCACTCTAGAGCAGCCGTGGGCAAGGATCCGGCCCTTTTGAAATGAATAAAACTAAAAAAAAAAAGACCGTACCCTTTTATTTAATGATGTTTACTTTGAATTTATATTAGTTCACACAAACACTCCATCCATGCTTTTGTTCCGGCCCTCCGGTCCAGTTTAAGAACCCATTGTGGCCCTCGAGTCAAAAAGTTTGCCCACCCCTGGTCTAGAAGATCCGTCTGCCACCAGAACTACGATTCCCAGCATTCCTGGTGCTCCCCGCGCTCTTGGTTTTCCCTTCCTGCTGTCTCCTTCCCACGGCCTCCCACTCTGCCAAGTCCTCCAAGCCCCCAGCTCTCCCTCTCTGCTCTCTGTCTGGTGGCTGGGGGAGCCAAGTTCCCCAAGCCGCTCCACTCTCTGCCGGCTCTCCCGCTCTGCTCTCCGCCCAGCAGCTTTGGGGGGCGACCGAGGGAGCCACGTCCCCGCAAGCCTCCAACTCTCCTGCTCTGCTCTCTGCTGGGTGGCTTGGGGGAGCGACCAAGGCAGCCACATCCCCCCAAGCTGCCGGTTCTCCCTCTCTGCTCCCCGCCCGGCACCTGTGTATGCAAATTAACCCACCACTTTGTCAGGTTAATTTGCATACTCCTGATTGGCTGGTGAGCATAGTGGAGGGACGGTCAATTTACATGTTTCTCTTATTATATAGGATGCACACACACGCGCACACACACACACACACACATACTAGAGGGAGGCCCAGTGCACAAAATTTGTGCATTGGGGGGGGTTTCCCTCAGCCCAGCCTGCACCCTCTCCAATCTGGGACCCCTCAGGGGATGTCCAACTGCTGGTTTAGGCCCGATCCCTGTGGGCCCCCAACTGCCCTCTCCTGCCAGCCTGGTCACCCCCAACTGCCCTCCCCTGCCAGCCCGGTCACCCCCAACTGCCCTCCCCTGCCGGCCTGGTCACCCCTAACTGCCCTCCCCTGCCGGCCTGGTTGCCCCTAACTACCCTCCCCTGCCAACCTGGTCCCCCCCAACTGCTCTCCCCTGCCAGCCCAGTCACCCCTAACTACCCTCCCCTGCAGGCCTGGTCCCCCCCAATTGCCCTTTCCTGCAGACCTGGTCGCCTCCACTGCCCTCCCCTGCTAGCCTGGTCGCCCCTAACTGCCCTCCCCTGCTGGCCTGATTGCCCACAACTGCCCTCCCCTGCCAGCCATCTTGTGGCTGTGGGCACCACCATCTTTGAGGGCGTGGCAGTCAATTAGCATATTCCCTCACTGGCTGTGGGCGCTGCCATATTTGAGGGCAGGGCATTCATTTAGCATATTCCCTACTTATTGGCTGTGGGTGCTGCCATCTTTGAGGGCGGGGCAGTCAATTAGCATATTCCCTCCTATTGGCTGTGGGCGCTGCCATCTTTGAGGGCAGGGCAGTCAATTAGCATATTCCCTCCTTATTGGCTGTACATGTGAATATAGGAAGCTCATGGAAATAGACTTAAGCTCATAGAAATGGTTTTGGGAAGGGGCAGAAACGGTTGAAAATTCAGGCCTTTGATTTGTACTTTTACAAATCCACTTCCACTGCTTCAGGATTAGTTCTGAGGTTCTCAGCTGGGTTGTTGGAATGCCAAGAAGGTTTATGCCTGGACTGAGCCAAGGCACAGTCAGCTAGGAGATGGCTAGTCTGGAGGTGCTCAGAAATGGACACCAGTGAATGGGACACCTTGTTACATCCTTATTGCATCCGTTGATGAGGTGAGGAACAGTTCAGTGTTTCTGAGGACTTTGGTCAATAACCAGATATTTATTAATCACATACTAGGAGCTTGGAGCTTTATTATCTGACTTAATTCTCACAACACCTCAAAGGTAGATGTTATTTTCTTTATTCATCAAGGAAGTGAGGAGGCTCAGATGGTCAGGCAATTTTCCAAGTGCATCTCATCAGGAGTTAACAAAGCTGTCCCACTCTGAAATTTGGGCTCTCCTTTCTGCACTCTCCAGTTTTATAGAAAAATTGCAAGAGAACTATGCCCTTCCCTTAAAAGAATTGAGGATAAAAAGAAATTTTTCCCCCACTGTTGTTTGTTTTGTGGTTGTTTTGTTTATGAGGTCCATTTTCAGGATAAAGGCAGAGGTCAAAAGTATAAGGAATGGTTCAGTTAGGTGATCAGAATGGGACTCAGGGTCTGCACAATGGAAGTCTGAAAAAAATTGAAGAGTCTGTCTGTAATCATTATTTGACTATTTTGTTGCAAGACACAATTGAAAAGTGTACTTGCCTTCAGCAGGAACAAGGATGGAGGGCTTTGGGGATATGGAGTTCCCTATTAATGCTAAGCTGTGGGGGAAGGGAGGAAAGCAGTGCCCTAAGTAGACAAGAAAAGTGGGAAGCTCTTGAGATGTGAGGTAAAGGAAAGAATAAAATAGTTAGTAGATGTGTATATGAGAAGTACTTATAGTTCTACTAGAGGCCCAATGCACGAAATTTGTGCAAGGGGTTCGGCCCTTGCAGGCCCCGGCTTCTTCCAGAAGGTCGTCTGGACGGTTGTTCCGTTGTTCTGCCGTTCCACCATTTGGTTGCTTTGCATATTACACTTTTATTATAGATTTATTTTTTTTTAATTGAATTTATTGGAATGACATTGGTTAATAAAATTACATAGGTTTCAGGTATATAATTCTACAATACATTATATGTCTATTGTATTGTGCATTTACCACCTCAGGTCAGATCTCCTTCTGTTACCATTTATCCCCTCTTTACCCTCTTCTACCTCCCCTTACCCCCTTTCTGTATCATGAAGGAAGAAGCTATAAACTTTCCCTGATAACTTCTGCTAACTGCTGATTTCTAAAATAAATATTTAGAAATTATCATAAATTCAGTGTATGTTTCATTTACCTTTAACATTGGATTCTTCCAGATTTTCTACAAAGTTCAATATTTATTTATAAATCTAATAATTTATAAAGGAAACTATAGCTAAGTTTTACATTAATGTATGATTGCTTTAAATTGTATTGTGGCAGGACGTGAAAGGTGATTTTTCATCTTGTAATTATAGCTAAAACATACAAGTTGAAAGCAATGTTGGTAGAAGTGGCCAAGGACATCTACGTTCTGAAGAGAGGTGCTAGATATGTCCATGCAAGACTTGTCAAGAGGCAGGCAGAACAGTTCCTATAGGAATGATCACCATTTTAAATCTCCAGCTTCTATCAGAGAAGGCTATGGATTCACTTTGGAGAGTCTTTAAAGGGAATTCATTCCAGAAGAAACACTAGGGTGTTGGTTCCCTCCCTTTCCTATGGAGAGGAAGAGAGAAGGGCTTCATCTTTCCCACCTCAAATCATATGGGGTGGGTGGCCACAAAAAGTCCTTTGGGGAAGGGATGTTCTCTGTGATGAGGGGACTGGCTAGCATCTCACTCCTCAGTGGGGTTTGGTGAGCAGCAGACAGGGCGGCTTGCTAGGTGCTGCCAGTAGTCCTGTGAGAGGGTTCTTGGCAGAAAGAAGCTGATATATTTTCCAGAGATTAGAGGCACATGTGAGCAGAGAGTCCTATGTCTGCTTCTCACCTCATGAGTTCTGAAAGCTGTTGGTGAGTTCTTCTGGGCAACTCTGGCCAGAGTCACTTCCTCAATTTGAAAGTGGAAACAGATAAATTAAATGGCTGCTGTTTTTGTTTTTGTTTTTTTTTGCCCTTTGTTCAAAACATATTTGACACACATTTTGCACACAGACTAGTATGTGTGTATTCACATTTGTGCATGCGTGTGCTTATTCATGCACGTGTCTCTGTATTTGGCAGGAGAAAATGAATTAAAATAAAACTGACCAGTTCGATAGGAATACCTTTTACATATGGAAACATTCATATCCACCTAGAGTAAAAAAAGATATTCAGAAACTTTACTCACTATTTACTAAATAAAACATCTGACATAACAAGGTTCAACGCTGCTAACTGATCAATCCTGTAGGAATATAGAAGATGAGATCAGTTCAACTGATTTGCTTCCATCTTTCCAGGCTGATCACGCAAAGGACAGAAATGCCAACAGCATAAACCAAAGCAGAAGCTGTGCGGTGAGCTGATGTAGAATAAGCAGCCACACATGAAACTAACAAAATTGAACAACAGAGCAACACTTCAAGGGCAGCACAATAGAAAGCACAGTGCCAGCTCACTAAGGCTTGGAAGTGATAGCTACAGGCATTATAAATAGGATGGCAGCTCTTGGTGTGATTCTGGCTCACTGAACTGACTCAGTCAAAGGTACAGCATTGCTAGCAGCAGGTGTGTAGTCCCATGATCAGTGGCTACTGCTGATGGCCAAAGGATGGTGAAGAAGAGATTGTACTGCACTCTCCACCAGCTTTACAGAGAAATTCAGATATACTTGAATCACATGATTGGGTATTCTAAATTGAAAGGTTCTATCTATGTCACTGTCTTCTTTCATTCATATTGTATCACTTCAGTTCTATCGGTCTGTCTCTCTTTTTGCAAATGAGAGGAGTAAATAAAGTAAGTGAAGGTCCTGTCCAGTGCTAGCATTCTCTGGTTCTAATCCCTGAAGATAAAAGGCAACACAGTATGATGTCCATAGGAAACGCTGAATTTAGAAATTCAGAACCATAGCTTTGTACTGGTTGCTGGATGATTTGAAGGGGGAAAGGGCAGGAAAATCAAGTCCCAGAGCTGAGGTCACTTGATTTCAATGAACAGAGAACATTCAAAGAGGTTTCTGCAAGAAGGATGCTGGTTGTCAAGATACAGGGTCATTTCATATAATCCACCATTGGAAGTGCAACTGAGTGTCCTTGCAACTGCAAATGTCAGTGTGCAGATTTCTCTCTTGGCCATAATGTACTTCCTTCCCTCTGTCCTTTTGTTCTGTTTTAAAATTTGTAGATTAACTTTTTCCCCCCCAAGATTATATCTGATTTCCTATAAATTGACTTGCACATGGCTCTGGCTGCAGCTCCACATAAACTTATGTCCCAAACCACCAGAATCATTCAAGCTTTGTCTCTCAAAGTTCACATTTTTGATATGGGGAAAAAATCTGGTTGGAGATTTCTATTGTTTTATATATTCACCCCATGGTTTAACACCTGCGCCCAGCAGGATAGAATCATGTGGTCTTGATGTGGGCACCATGCATTTAAAAGAAGATATGGGAGGAAAAAAGAAAACCCAGTGTGGCTCAGAATGAGTGTTGACCTATGAACTGGGGGTGCGGTTGGGGATGGGGGGAGTCTCCCTTCAGTTCCCTGTTGGGGCACATGCCCTGGTTTTTGGCTCCATCCCAATAGGGGTCATGCAGGAGGCAGCTGATCAGTGATTCTCTCTCATCATTGATGTTTCTCTCTCTCCCTTTCTCTTCCTCTCTGAAATCAATAAAAATATAAAAAGAAAAAAAGATTTAAAAGAATCTATTACTGATAGCAAATACTTATTGTCCAATTTCTCGAAAAAATTAAGCTATTTAGTTCATATGTAACTAAAAATTCACAATTATTTAATGTTAGATAACTTGTCCAGAGATTCACTTAGTATGATTTCATATTTATGATTTCATATCACTCACTGGAGAAATACAGAGACCTGAGGATTGAGCTGACCACACATAACAGATGGCAGCTCAAGCAGACAGACATTTTGTGATACCAGGTAACAAACAAGCTAGTAGGATGCCAACAGTTGGCATACTCAGCAAAAAGTGGCAGGTATATCCATGCATGGGTACTAGCCATGGTGACAACGAATCTGGCAATAGGCAATATGTGGAGATCCACTATTATTTAAAAACTTGTGTAGGTTTTTTAAGTAAAACTTTTAGTAAAACTTATATGCCAGCCATTGTGATAGGTTCTCAAAGTCTAGAAAATATTTCTCTTGCTTTTATTTCAAATGAGATGACTCCATTAGGAACCAGAATATAGTTACAACCATGGGTCTGGGATTTTAGAATTAGATGATTATTCTCACAAGAATGTTTGAGAGTAAACTTGGAATTCCAGTTCAGTCCTAGAGGACCTGAAATTAAGAAGGTAAACAGAGTGCAGGTTGGTCAATGAAACTGAGTTGCAAACAGAATCTAGGAGCCTATATATAGTTATAGTTTAGGGTTACTCACCATCTGGGTTTTCTTGAACACAGGACTTTTAGTGATTAAGTCAAGAAATTCTCACGCAAAGCAGGATGATTTAGCCACTCCAGAATGTGATGCTAAACTTCCCAAATCTGGATTCTGAATTGCTTAATATTCTTCAAATACTAAATTTTCATCAGAGCCTGGGTTGGTTGTATTTCAGTTAAAATTTAGTTGATATTTATTTATTTCAGAAGCAGAATTTTTGTCAGAAAATCAAATGGTTTACAGTATCACTGCTTCTCTGGATTAGCATGTTGCAGAAACTTGCACAAAGTAGCTCAAGGAAGAATTGAACAAACATGTCTCATCAAGTTGAAACTGGCAATTGTTCTAAATATTGATTCTCTCTTTATTTCTCTTAGTGATAGAACAATTGTATTTTAAATTGCACATGTAGGAGTGTACAGCTAGAGTCTTTATTTCCCATCACCTCACCCTTTCTCCTCACAGCTAGATGTGGATCTTAGCTAAATTCTGTTATGGAGCAATGTGGTATGTGCCAGATTTTACTACATATATAACGACAGTTTTCTAGGAGATGAAGGAGCAAAGGATGGAAGTATAGAAGAACATAATCTTTTTACTTTGCATTGTTTACCTATGGCTAGACACTACTATATTATATGGTGTAATAAAGTGAAATGGAGTAGGAAAAAAAGCCTTTTTACTTTGCATTGCTTGCCTATGGCTAGACACTACTATATTGTATGGTGTAATAAAGTGAAATGGAGTAGGAAAAAAAGCAAGAAAGAAAAAAAAGGGAAGGAAGGAAGGAAGGAAAGGAAGGGAGGGAGAAAGAAGGAAAGAAAGACACTGTGTTTGTGTTACTCTTTGTTATAGCGGTTTGGTGCATACACTAAAACACTGTGGTAATACAGGAGCCAGGGAAGTTCTAGGACCCTCCAGAATCAGAACTGGAGACTGAATGACAGTCTCCACATTGTGGGCGACCTGGCACTAGTAGCTTCATACTTGCATATCACAACTTTGACTCCTTCCTTTCATTGTTTTTAAAAATTCTGGTGATGGATTCTGACTGGCCTATCACATACTGAACACCCATTTCCTATACCAATCATTGTGACCAGAAAAGTGAGATTCTAGAATTGGTCCAATTTTAGGCCGGATTTTTATTACGGGGTCCACTACTTTGGCTAAGTTATGTAAAAATATGATATTTACATTAGGTCTCATGGTGACAGAGTCTCACGAGGGTTAGTTCTCATAACACAAAGGTCATCCACCAGTGACTATGCTCAACCCCAAACACTAGACTTTCAAAGACCCACAATGGTCACTTTCCAGGGTGCCTGCAGTAAGTGTAAATTGGCTACTTTGATCCTATGGGATTAACTTCCTGGATTGATGAGGGAATTATTAGCAGTATATTTTCAGGCAGAAACAAACTGAACATATGTCCCTGATCAGTCAAAAATTACCAAAGCTATATCTCTCAATTAACCTAACTCCATGATACACAGAGAAATTCTTTAAACTTCTTCAGAATGATCTTATGGTTTATTTATAAGTTGTTTGGAATGATTTTATGGTTTATTATTTTGCACGTTGTTAATGATTCGATGTGACAAGCTATCACTGTTTAAAAAAACTTGATGAAAACTCCCAATACAAAAGATTTTATGAACTTAAAAATAAGAATTCAGAAGCTTGTAGTAGAGTAACTGGGAGGAAACGCAACCTAAATGCTTTGTTGACCAGCACTGGGACAAATTCACTGCCCTGTTAGGGATCCTGTATTTCCCATGGAAGGATCAGTCTGGGAGCTGAACTACCAATTGAAATTCCCAAACTCTTTTTTTTTAATGGTTTATTTATTTATTTATTATTATTATTTTTTAAATTTGTCTTTATTGTTGACAGTATTATAGATGTTCGTCTCCCCCCCCCCCCCTTGAAAACCATGTTAGGGATCCTGTATTTCCCATGGAAGGATCAGTCTGGGAGCTGAACTACCAATTGAAATTCCCAAACTCTTTTTTTTTAATGGTTTATTTATTTATTATTATTATTTTTAAATTTGTCTTTATTGTTGACAGTATTATAGATGTTCGTCTCCCCCCCCCCATTGACAACCAAACCCCTCCTCTCCTGCCCCTCCCCTCATGCCTTCACTGCACTATTGTCTTTGTTCATGAGTTATGCATATATGCATATAAATTCTTCCTTAATCTCTTCCCACCCATCCCTTTCCCTCTGAGATTCACCAGTCTGTTTATGCTTCCATGTCTCTGGATCTATGTTGTTGATCAGTTTACTTTATTCATTAAATTACCTGATGCTGCTGTAGAGCCAGCAATCACTAGTCCTAAACCATGATGTAATTAAAACATATGTTTACCTTATTTAAAGAAATATAAAGTGTACATTTCAAAATGCATTGTATAACTGTGAAACTTACCAAGTTTCACATGCCACTTTTGCCTAAAATGGACCCCAAATCTACAACCAAAGAAATTGGCTCTGCTGTAACATGCATGACTGATAGGTGACCTAATTTTTTTGAGCTTCTTATCTCTATTTTGCCATGAAATAACACCTAAAAACCATCCTAGATAATGTGTGCACCTTTTGAATACTAGTTTGGGAAAAATTGAGTCTGACACAAGTAAAAAAATTATACTCCCCAGTTTCATGCTGAGAACATTAGTAAATGTGGATTCAAAGAGCCTTCATCAGAAATTATACTGATACAATGTAAAGGGTAATAATGGAGAAACTAGTGTTAGCACCCATCCTAGCACTTAGAAAATTAATGGAAAGAGACCATCCCCTCTATGAAAGGGTTTACAAATTAGGAGTCACAGATTCTGGTACAGAGACAACTTTCTAACCCAAAGGTATTGGAAAGGTTTTTGTAAAGAACAAATTTGGCAATTTGTGGCTGAGGTTTATTGTCAAGAGGCATACTTAGTGAATATTGATGATAGGTATGAGGGCATTTGGATAAGAATGCTCTATGGATCATCTCAGTTTGTCTGAAAGTGGCACACAGCCCTGAATAGTATTGACTTAAACAAGACTGCAGTTTGTTTTCTTATCAACTATATGAAGCTCAAGTGGACTATTCTAGGCCTTATATGTTTTGTTGTACATTTTACTGTAGCATTCAGTTTGTAAATTTTCACAACTCATTTTGAAATATTGATTAGAATTATGAAAATGTAAACAATAGATTTTGTAAAAATTAATATTTTTTAAAAGATCAAGTCTTCCAATTCATGAACAAGGAATATCACCCCATTTACTTACTTTTCTTTAATTTTTTTAAACCATAGTTTAAACACACGTTTTTTTGCAGTGTTGGTTTTCATTTATTACACAACTAGAGGCCCAGTGCATGGATTCGTGCACCGGTGGGGTCCCTCAGCCTGACCTGCAGGGATTGGGCTGAAACCAGCTCTCCGACATCCCCTGAGGGGTCCTGGATTATGACAGGCCAGGCCGAGGGACCCCACCGGTGCACGATTGGGGCCAGGGAGGGACCGCAGTAGGGCTCCAGGGCGTGTCTGGCCTGTCTCACCCAGTCCTGATTGGCCAGACCACAGCAGCAAGCTAACCTACTGATCAGAGCGTCTGCGCCCTGGTGGTCAGTGTGTGTCATAGCGCCTGGTTGAACAGTCAAACAGTCAGACACTTAGTATATTAGGCTTTTATTATATAGGACTAGAGGCCCGGTGCATGAAATTCGTGCACTGGGGCGGGTGTCCCTTAGCCCAGCCTGTACCCTCTCCAGTTTGGGATCCCTCTCACAATCCAGAACTGCTGGCTCCCAACCGCTTGCCTGCCTGCCTGCCAGATTGCCCCTAACCTCTTCTGCCGGCCAGCCTGATCACCCCCTAACC
>NW_005354829.1:2804080-2809169 GCF_000412655.1 Myotis brandtii
AAGTTTGTCCAAAAGCCTTGTAGAGATGCCTGTTGTCAGAATTCCATTCAAATGTACACATTGGTATCAACACAGGAAAGGTGGGCACACGAAGATAATAATAAACAGACAAGAATTCTTGGAATAATTTCCCCAAGGAAATTCCACCCAGCTCCAAGGATGCCACAATCCCCATGCCCTCAGAACATGGGTATATAGATTGCACTAAACTAATTATGGATCCTTCTCCTTGCCCCTCCACACCACACCAAGTGTTCTTAGGTCATTTTCATGTTTGTTGGTCCTATGTCAAAGTCAAGACTAAAAAACTCAGACTAATATTGAGGGCAATATTAGGTCACATATAAATTCCTCAATAAATATTATGAATAGATTTTTTTCTTTGCTCTCACAGAGCCTAAGATGATGTAGATGCTTCATGTAGATCTTCAAAACAATGTTGATTATCATTGCAGATTGCCTTCAGGTTTCTTTTTAAAGGCAATCTTTTAATGTCCAGGATGGTAAAACTTTTAAAGAATATTAACAATATCTTACAGCTGTACAGTGCTCGAAATTGTATAATGCACTTTATCAATTAGTACTGATATCAATCTGAGTGGTAGTTTTCTTAATTAAGAAGCTAGATACATGGAGGGGAGCAAAAAGGGAGAAAATGAGATACATCTGTAATACTGTCAACAATAAAATTAAAAATAGGGACAATAAGCTAGTTTTAGAATAACAAACTTTTGTTCCCTCATACAAACTTATATCTCATAGATCAGTTTTCATGCCTTTTTTAATACACAGTAACTTTTCTTTTCAATTCTACATTAAAGTGTAATCTTTTTGATGTTACTTTAAGTTAATCTAATGGACTCAAATTTAAATATAAATGTTTATGGTACTCTCCAAACAACTCAACCAAAGTGACAATCAGATGATAGAAATTTCTGTACAGGGCTAAATTTCTATGTACATATAAAATGGTAACCATGTAAAAGTTTCTTTTGATGCATAATTCTTATGGGCAGTAGGCAATTTCAGTCATTAAAATGTAAAAAGGGGGGAAAATCCTGCAAAGATACAAAAAAAAGGAGCTAGATACAGAGAGGAAAAAGAATTCTTAGTCATGCTGGAATAGACACTGGGCTAGAAATGACTTCAAGATACTATAGAATTAAAATATGTACAAAGACTACACATAAAAAACCTTTCCCAATCACACATACACACACACACACACACACACACACACACACACACACACACTCAAAGACAATGTTTAACTAGATAACTGGGCATCCCATGACTCAGTAAGCTGATGTATAAAATTAACCATCAATAGAAATATTGCTGAACTCGTATGAACGGATATTTTAATTGCTTCTCACTAAAGGGTGAAGATCCCATTTGAAATGATAAAGTAATTTTAATCCCCATATCCCATACCAGTTATATTTTAGTTCTTTATATTATAGACATTTGTTATAAACGTAATCTACACTAATAAAAGAGAAAGATGCAAATTGACCTTACCTTCATGACACCATCAGCCAATTAGGAGTGGGTATGCAAATTAACCCAACAAAGATGGCAGGTTAATTTGCATACACAGGTGCTGAGTGGCTGGGGGCAGGGCGGGATGCTTGCGTTGTCACCGTTGTCACCATGGCGACAACGCAGGTGTTCTGCACCACCCCAGCCATTTGGGGCCTCTGGGTAGCGTGGGAAGGGGAAAGGCGGCTCCAGGCCAGAACGAAGGCAGAAAGGCAGCTCCGGCCGGAGCGAAGGTGGTGCTGGCAGCCAGGTGAAGGAAGGCCCATTCTTGCACAAATCTTCATGCATCGTGCCTCTAGTATATTATAAACATAAATGTACTGTTGACAGTTTAATTTTCTTCTCTGTGTTCTAATGAAAAGATCCGTCATTAGAATATGTTCCATAATTAGTAGAATTAGAATTAGTCTTCTAAACTCTGCTCTGATGACAGTTTCCCCCTCATTAACATAGTCCCAGTTTGCTGATTCAGTCAAGCCAGAATTGTTTTGCATTTTAATGTCATGCAAATGCCTTCTCAGATGTTTCTAGAACTCCCAGAGGGAGGCCCATAATTTCTTAGGATGACTTATGATATAAAGCTACCTGAAAACAGTAGACCTTCCACCTTGATATGTTGCTTGTTTTCTCAGGCTATGATGGGATTAATAATATTTCCTGATTTTATTTTAAAGGTGAGAAATACTGCTGCTGTGTCTGAAAATATCTGCCTTTGTTTTTTTTCTTTGTCTTTTTGCTCAGATAATAAAGAGTTAACCTGTTTCAAGTGTGAAAAAGGAGGTATAGAACATGGAATAAATTGTTAATTTATTCTAGAAACCGCATAGAGATTCAGAACTAATTTTATGTTGTAAATGATGAGTTATAGATAATGTTGAAAACATTTAATTTAAACAGAGGCTTAGTATCCTATCATCAGTTGGGACCAGGGATAGCAGTGTCCCCTCATCTCTAGCACACATCTGAGAATGGGGTTTAGTCACATTTTGTCTTTTTTTTTTTTTTCAGTTTCCAGTAATGGAGAGTTGGAAGAGATTTGTAGAAAGCTTTAGGTAGACTATTTTGGTTATAAGAAACCAAATGTATGTGCAGTTTACTTCTAAAAAGGGGGTATTTAAAAGATAGATTTGGGTAAAACAAGGTGAAGGGATTAACCCCAAAACATATATACATAACACAGAGACACAGACAACAATGTGGTGATAACCAGAGAGGAAGTGGGGTGGAGGATATGTGGAGGTGGGCAAAAGGGGTGGAGGGGAATGGAAACTGAAAGAGACTTTGCTTGGGGCAATGAGCAAAGGATGCAGTGTGCAGATGATGTTTAATCAAGTTGTAGATTACAAACCTGTATGATTTTGCAAACCAGTGTCACCCCAATATATTCAATAATAAAAGAAATAATTGGGAAGCTATGAGTCCTGGTGAATGCTCTTTTCTCTTTCATATACCAGGTAGCCATTCACACTGTGGATGAACAGGGGCTATATGATAGTCCAACAAGCTCAGGTGGTGGCAGCCTTGCAAACTGAGATATCTAAAGTAGTAACCACAAAGGGTGGTCTGAAATTAAAACCTTTTAACTAAAAGCAGTTTATGGCAGGTAGTCATATCCTAGTGATACCGAATTTTTGGACTGGAACCTGGATTCTTTGTCCGCTGGAATCAAAGAATGAATCCACGGACAGAAAGTGGTATAGCAGAGATGGAGATTGATTGAAGAACAAGTACAGTGGGGCCTTGACTTACGAGTGTCCCGACTAACGAGTTTCTCGAGATACGAGCCGTCTCTCTCGGCCGATTTTTTGCTTTGAGTTGCGAGCTAAAATTCGGGTTACGAGCCAGCTTCAGATACCCCACTGCTAGTTGGCGCAGCGAACGTCACAGTGAACGCCACAACATCAGCCCAGCATCACATGTCTCACTTGTTCACTTTATGATTTGACATACGAGTAATTTGAGTTAGGAGCTCCTGAGTTACGAGCTCCGTCAGGAACGAATTAAACTCGTAAGTCAAGGCCCCACTGTACAGACTCCCACGTAGGGAGGGGGAAGAGTCCCAGAGAACTGACTCCCATGAAGGGAGGGGGAAGAGTCCCACTGGGTTCCCTTTCCCTATGGCTTATATAGGCTGCAGATCTTGGTGCCTGACACCCCTCTGATTGGTCAATATTCCCTTTCGAATTGGTTACTATAGTGATTCCTAAGGCCCTCCTCCCTCATAGTCCCTCCATTCCTCAGAGCTTTTTCCATCAGAATGAAGGGCTTCTCTTTATTTTGTAAATATAGACCTTTCTTGGCTACTTCCAGTTCCCTTGTCTTATGCAAATATACCTGTTGCTGCCTCCTTGTCTTATGGAAATGTAACTGCACCTGGCTTCCTTGTCTTATGGAAATATACCTTCTCCCAGTCTGCAGCCCCTCGCTTTTCCATGGACCCCAATTTTAAAAAAATCCCTAAGCCTGCCTATGTTCCCCCAAAATTCCTGCTTCACTAGGCTCGACTCTCCCCTGACGAAAGTCAATCTTTACCTTAACTGCGTCTGTCTACTGTCTTGCATCTACCATAACATATCTTTGGAATGTAAGGGTAACTCCCCTTTTCCCAGACCCCTCAGGGCACAACCAGTGCACCTGGGTAGAGACCATATATCCTCTTATTGTTGTTATCATGTTAATTGTTGACTGTTAACTATCCTGTACCCACCTCTGTAAATGATGTATGTGTCTAACATTTTACTGCTCATCCAATCCTAGATGTTTCACCCTCTCCTCACCCCTTTGCTTTCTCTGCCTCCCTCATCTATCACTAATGATTTCATGTAACTCACTTAGATCTTCTCTTTTGATTGCAATGTATAAAATAAGGTCATTTTTTATACATTGCACTGTCATTCTCTGGAGCATTATCTCAACCTCTTGAGATTTTGTTTCCTGGTTTTGGCTCAAATAAACTCACAAAAATTTTCTTTAAGTTTCTTACGTTGACAACGTTGTCATTCTCTTTCAAGGTTGCTCCATTTCCATCTGTCATCCCCTCCATTTTTCTCTCTTACTGATTGACTTCCTCAAGCTATTTACAGGGTTTGCAGTTGTAGCTTTTGATTTGGGACTTACCTTTCCAACACCAGCACTCCCTATTAATTAAATTTATTATTTAGAATCACTTAGCTCATATTCCAGGGAAGGGAATCTTTCCCTGTTCATGTTTTTCAGCCAGCTGTAGATTGTAATTAACCCTGCATTACAAACACAAATGCTATACATCGAGGGGAAAATGAATTAACTATACCCAGAAGCAAGTAGTTCTCCATAGCAGTAGCAGAAATCAGCAAGATCAACCTTATTAGGATAGGTGATATTTTCATAATAACCCCAGGCAACAAACATGATCTAATTGAAGATGTTCTTATAAATGTTTTAATAAACACACAACTGTGTGTGTGTGTGTGTGTGTGTGTGTGTGGTGAGAAGCATGATGGTACAGCAGAGTCTATTATTTAAATACTAGGGGCCCGGTGCACAAAATTCATGCACTGGGGGGGGG
>NW_005354829.1:2810714-2815497 GCF_000412655.1 Myotis brandtii
AAGAATAGAGTTCTAGAGGGGGATATTCCCTCCTGCTGGTGATAAGGAATAGGGGAAACAGAAGACTTAGAGGTCTTTTGTTTATAAATCATAATCTTATTTAGGAAAAATAAGTGGTATTAACACTTGCTCTCATGGTAGTTCCCTTATTGCAGTTGTTTTGTTCTCCCTTTTAGGCTGAACTTGGTATTTGTTTTCACCTGATTTCACATGTATGAAAATTTTAGGAAAAAACCTAATGTGACTTATGGAAATGACAGAATCTTGCCTAAGCATCAGAGGCACTTTTGGTGGGAGATCAGGCTTTCCTTTATGTGGACTGCTTTGTTTTTCCATCTTCTTTTTTCTCCTATTAGGGCATGTCTTTTCATCAATGTCAGAAGACATGCTATGTCAAAGGCTAACTTTAATGTATACTCAGACTTAATATTCTTTCGCTTCCACTGAGGTATTGCTTATTCCATCACATTTACTCATGTATCTTCAATATTGCTTATCTATTTTTTCATTCAACCTATATACATGCAAAAGTCTCTCAAAGATACAAATTAATTCTTCATCCCCTATAGTTACTATTTAAATTTTCTCATTTTCTTGAATTAGGCTTAAATAATCGCTAGCTCCAAATTCAGAGCTCCTGTATATTTTTCAAATCAATTGCAATCTGCTTTCCATTCTTATAATCTGCTGGAACTTCTTTAAGGTGCAGACTGATTCTATAATTACTAAACCTAAGGGATACCATCTAATCTTCATCTTGGTAGAGTTGCAAGGGAATTTAACATTGTTGATATTTAAAGTCTCTTCTTCCTTAGCTTATAAAAATAAATGGTTTGGTTCTCCACATACTTTTTCCCCCATAACATTTTAAAAGGATTTCATATGAAGTCTTACATTGATTTCCACTTAACTTTGGTATTTCCTTCTATCTCCTATTGAGATCACTGCTTATATCAAGCAGAGTCTACCAGAGAAATAAAAGCAGCAGGATATAGATTTATCACATTTGCACCACTGAGAAGGATAGTTAAACAGTCCCTGCAAGACTGTCTTGGCTTCTGATTGATGGAGCCTAAAGTTCACCGGGTAGGTTAGTCAGGAAGAAGAGAAGATCAGGAGCGGATTGAAATCCTATGAGAACAAGCTTAAACCACATGGATGGTCTGACACTTATGTACATTCTTGTCTCTGTCTTTGATGACAAGGACATCCTGCAGAAGCTGAGGCCTTGTGTCACAAAGCCAGGCACACCCATTTGGTCTAGTTGTTGCTTCATGCCAGTGAGGTAAGTCAGTCGATCAGCAACAATTAATGCATGCTATAAAATTGCTGCTAGCAACCTTCTGCCCTTTAAAATGATAAGAACCCTGGCAGGTTTTCCTCGTGGTTAGAGCATTGGCCCATTGTAAACTACTAAGTGCAGCTTTCACTGAATCAGATAAATTTTGACAAGTTGTATTTTCATTTTAATTTAGTTCAGAAATATTTTAAAATTTTCTCGAGAGAAATGACTTTTTTAAAAAACTCCCTTAGCACCTATTTTCTTTATCCTTTGCTTATTCATCATAGCATAAAAGTAAAAAGGTCACTGATCTATTGATAGAACTGACCACAAGTATCAGGTTAATGGACTTATATTTATTTAAAATTTATGCACAGCAATAACAAGTTCATAAGGTAATACTTAAAGTTAATTAAAATAAATAGAAGTGCTGTATTTCTGTTTTTTAATGTTCTCATAAAAAATTTAAAAGCCTCTTTGACTAGATTAAAGATGAAAGCTATTTAAAAAAATTGAAGTATACAATGATTTTTCTCAATATGGAAGATATTTAATACTCAAAAACTTAGAAGTATTAGTAAATAAATCAGGACTATGCTGCAATAAATGGGGTAGTCAGGGAGAAAGTAATAGTATTGTAATAATGAAATACAACATGGTCTAATAGAATTTTGCAGCAATCTCTTAGAGATGTGTTCATTTTCCATCACCTACTTTGTAAGCTTGATAAAATAACTTCATTACTTGCACTCTCAGAATTTTCACATTCCAAGTCTTCTAATATGTACTCATTTATCATATGTGCTAGAAACTGTCCTGAGTGTGTTAGCATATTTTGTTTCCTATTAACTCCTTGAAATAAAATTGGGAAACAATTCAAGAGGTTTCTGAAAGCTCTGAAATCTCATGGTGATATCTCGTGTTAGTATTGGATTTATATAGCAATTTTGGAGATTTTATATTGATTCATTTCACTGATTAACAGAATGCGTGTATTATAATTATTACCATCAGCATACATCTCATGACAGTAATGATACTACCAACTCAAGTGATATTTTTGATGGGAATAATCTCCCATCAACATAACATACCTTTAAACTCCATCACAGGGTCTAAAGTTCTCATAGTTTGGATTAAGTCCTTAACAGAAATCAACATGAGGATGTGAATCCATTAAGCTATAATTATTCATTAATTCTGTATTATATTTAGTAATAGGACCCACGAAAGATAAATTTTATTTGGTGGGAATATAAAACTGGGTATATTAAATGTCAGAACTTATTGAAAACAGGATATCCTGGAAAGCTGGAGGGTGAATCCATTTTGTTTTCTACCACTTTTACCCCCTTTTCCATTTATGTAGGTTCTATTTGACACCCTATAGATACAAAATATGTTCAAATTGTTCCATTTTGAACAACAGCAATAACAGATTTCTAACATGTAAGTTGAAATGTTACAAGAAACTACAAGATCCAATGGGTAGAACATTGGGCCCAAAGTCCGCATCCTGCCCCTGGTTTCTAGTGATTTAGTAGATCCATGATTAGATGGTAATTTAGCCATCTCAAAACCAAAGTTGTTTGCTTAGAACTTTCCACAGGAAGCATAAAACAGTTTTGTGGTATTTCTTAGAACTGAGCTTATCCTATATAATAAAAGGCTAATATGCAAATCGACCAAATGGCAGAATGACTGGTTGCTATGATGTGCACTGACCACCAGGGTACAGACACTCAGTGCAGGAGCTGCCCCCTTATCTTATCTCTATCTAGCTCAGTGCGCTCTGGGTGCAGGCTGGGCTGAGGGACCACCTTGAGTGCATGAATTTTGTGCACCGGGCCTCTAATACTGTAATAATAAGCCTAACTTTTAAAAGGCTATCAAATCAGACATTTTAGGTGGAGGACAACCTGCATTGTGCTGAAATGTTAAGGGAAGGGTTGGTAAGTTTAACCTATTTGGAATAAGGAAATGATGGTTTATATAGGTAAATATTCTAGGTGACTGAAGCGTTTGTATTTAGAAACATCTTTTACTTAGAATATATCTAAAAATAAATTAATCACTTCACAAAAAAACTCCCAAACACACAAAACTATGGTGTGGGATTATTTCTGTCCAAAGGATGTCTTCACATTCCAGGATCACAAATGTCTTGCCCTTATATACTAAAAATCATAGACCCTAGAATTTTATTATTTAAAATGATCTCTAGCCCTAACCGGTTTGGCTCAGTGGATAGAGCATCGGCCTGCAGACTGAAAGGTCCCAGGTTCAATTCTGGTCAAGGGCATGTACCTTGGTTGCGGGCACATCCCCAGTGGGGAGTGTGCAAGAGGCAGCTGGTCGATGTTTCTAACTCTCTATCCCTGTCCCTTCCTCTCTGTAAAAAATCAATAAAATATATTTAAAAATAAATAAAATGATCTTTATTGATGATACATTTTAGTGTATTATTATTTTTTTTGTTAATCCTCATCCAAGGATATTTTCTCATTGATTTTTAGAGATAGTGGAAGGGTGGGGGAGAGATAGAGAAAGAGAAACATTGATGTGAGACACATTGATTGGTTGTCTCCTCCCCCTTTCTGCTCCTCTCCCCCGCTCCTGACCAGGGCTGGGGATCAAGCCTGCAACTGAGGTAGGTGCCTTTGATCAGAATCAAACCTGGGACCCTTCAGTCTGTGGGCCGATGCTCTATCCACTGAGCCAAACTGGAGGGCTAGAGTATTATTTTTTTAACAAACCCCATTTCATGAGGTAAACAGAGCATGCCTCTGATGCCAGCATCATGAAACAAATAAACTGAGCCAGTTATTAAATGAGAAATTAGGTTTTGGGAATGCTAGTATGGCAGTGTTTGTGTTTTGTATATTTTTAATTTTTGTTTTAAATTTTAAAAAGTACTCAGAGCCAGGCTGTTTATTTAATCCTGTGGAGGTGAGTGGGCAGACACAGTATTCCAAACTCAGATGGAATTGCCTGCCAGTGTAGGAGAGATAGGCTCAGAGCCTTATTTTATTTGATAAAAACTAGTTTACTGTGGCATTTCTTACAAATAAGAGTTTGGAATGATAGGATTAATGCTTACATTAATTTCTTGGTTGAGTGGGATATGCACACCTTTGAAGCAGAATGGTTAAGAAACTGGATGTTGCTTAAAAAATTAATATGTAAAAGGAAAATATATTGAATAAATTCTAGAGTGGTGATCAAATTTAGGGTGGTCAAATTAAAGCATTTAATATGAGGAAAGTTGCTGGGGTCCAGCCCCAGCGGTCCAGGGGTTCCCAAAGGTGTGGACGGCGTTGGCGAAGAATGAATGACACAGAGACAGCGTTCAGAAGATCAGCATAGTCAGGTTCTCTTTTATTGTCCTGTTACAGCTGTATTTATACTATTTGATTCTATAAGCATGCCTCATGGTATGTTTTGGGTCCTCCTTTGACCTTTTACAGTTCCTTGTTTTATGTTTATAGTTTCTTATCTGAC
>NW_005354829.1:2815829-2819819 GCF_000412655.1 Myotis brandtii
TTAATCCCTAACTCCAGGGAAACATTCCCACCTGGGGAAACAACCTTTCTCGGGGAGGTGACCTTGGTTAAAACACATAGCACTAAGAAGGTGAGCAAACATATTAAGAATAGTATGCCATATATGCCAGGTCCCTTGGAACATATGCTGTGCAGATGTTTCTTCCCTGCAGCGACTGTGTCAAGCAGCAAGGATGGAACAGCTTCCGGCAGAAAGTATAACTTAAGAAAAAAATCTAAGAATGGCAAATTATTAGTTTGGAGTTGGTTTTAGATAATGGTCTTAATGAAAGATTTTCTCCCCACCCCCACCCCCCTTTTTTTTTTTTTTTTTTTTTTTTTTTACTGATTCCAGAGAGAAACATCAATGTGAGAGAGAAACATCGATGTGAGAGAGGTTGCCTCCTGCACAAGCCCAGACTGGGCATGAACCCACAATCTATGTAAGTGCCCTGACCTGGAATCAAACTTACCACCTTTTGATAATGTGGGATGACCATCCAACCAACTGAGCCACCTGGCCATGGTGGAAAGAAGATTTTTTTAGGAAAAGTTGAAAAGCCTTAACTGGTATTTATATATCTTCACAGAAGTAGGGTCAAGATTTGAATCTATTCTGACTCTGAAACCTATGTTTTTTTCCTCCTGAACCATGTATAGCCTTAGAAATCTATTAGAAGCAACTAAATCATACTATGAATTCACCTACCTGTATTCAATTTATATCTATTCATTCTGTTAAAAAGTGCATTTTTTTTTTTACTTTTTATCGTATTTTATTGTGGTAAGAACACTTAACATGAAATCTACCCTTTTAATATAACTTTTGCAATTGAATTTATTGGGGTGACATTTGTTAATAAAATTATACAGGTTTCAGGGGTACAGTTACATAACATACCATCTATATATTGTAATGTGTGTGTACCACCCCTAGTCAAGTCTCTTTTCCTCAACATTTATCTCCCCATTATTGGCTCCTACCTCCCCCTATCCCATTTCACTCTGGTAATCACCATACAACTTTTGTAATTGAGTTTATTGGGGTGACATTTGTTAATAAAATTATACAGGTTTCAGGGGTACAGTTACATAACATACCATCTATATATTGTATTGTGTGTGTACCACCCCTAGTCAAGTCTCTTTTCCTCAACATTTATCTCCCCATTATTGGCTCCTACCTCCCCCTATCCCATTTCACTCTGGTAATCACCATATTGTTGTCTTTGTATGTTGTGTTTTTTAAAATTCCTTCACCTTTTCACCCAGCCCCCCTACAGTGTATTTTTAACTTGAATGGATAATGAATCATTATTAGGAAGAAAATCTTAGTTTAGTGAGAAGAAAAGGAACTAATATTTTGTAAAATATTCTATGGAAAATGTTGGTGTATAATTTGGCCACAGTCTTCTTAGAAGTTTTGAGAGATATTAGTGTTGAAACCTTTGGGTGTTTTTTGTTTTTGTTTTTAAAATGTCCCTTTTGACTTTTTTTTTTTTAACTGCTAGAGTAGAGAAGATACCCAGGACATGATGGGGAGATTAGTTAGGGATTAACTTATTTGAAAGCAATGATCTTGTTCTAAAATACCTCTGAAATTCATTTCTTACTTCCTGAAGTAATGCCAACCTTTGCAGAACAGCCTAAAGTTTCCTAAATAAGGATTTATGGAAATCACTTTTTCTAAATTCCACTTGTGAAGGAAAGCCATAAAAAATGACATAATTCTATGAGACTGTGTTTATTTTTTTTTTTTAAGATTTTTTTTTTAGAGAGAGAGGAAAGGAGAGGGAGAGAGAAGCATTGATGTGAGGGCAAAGCATCTATTGGCTACTGTTTGCATGCCCCCTACTGGGGATTGAGCTGGCAACCCAAGCATGTGCCCTGACTGGGAATTTGAACCAGCAACATTTTAGTGCATGGGACCATACCTGATCAACTGAGCCATAATGGCCATGGCCATGAGTCTTTTAAATAGGAATTTAATAGAAATTAATCTCATAATAAATGTGGGAAAATATAATAAAGGGCTTATACCAGAAAAATCTAATTTATTGTTCCTCAGGCTTTTGCTTAGCCCCTCAAAGGATGTCACTTTTCTCATCTGTAATAAAATAATGCTAGTTATTCCCACCTCACAGTATTTTTATAAGAACACAAATGGAGAAAATGTGGAAATTCTGTAGTTACAAATTATTTAAATGCTAATTTTTTAAAATTACACATGTGTTTTTTCCAGAATTTCTTGATTCATTTCACTGTGGTTACTTCCCTGATGTCATGGGTTCACTTATGGCACAGATAATTTCTGAATGTATACTCAATATTATTATTTCCTAAGTGATTTCTCTGAAGCCTAATATTCTTTGAATAAAATTATTTTCTGTCTTATGCTTAGCATTTTCTTACATTAAATCTCTTTTTTAAATATATTTTTTATTGATTTCAGAGAGGAAGGGAGAGAAATAGAAACATCAATGATGAGAGAGAACCATTGATCGGCTGCCTCCAGCATGCCCCCCATTGGGGATCAAGCCTGCAACCCGGGCATGTGCCCTTGACCGAAATCGAACCTGGGACCCTTTGGTCCACAGGCCGACTCTCTATCTACTGAGCCAAACTGGCTAGGGCACATTAAACCTTTTTATATACCATAAACTCCTTTGTACTCCACATTTCCCCCTGAATAATCCTACAGTGAAAACTCAAACTTACTACAAAGATAATTGTCTTCCTTTCTCATTAGGAAGTAATCAGTTCTCAAGGAAAGAACTATCTAGCTAAGGGCCAGATACTTTAAAAAGATTCTCCTTCTGTAGGAAGGTAAAGGGGGGCGGGATAAATGGTGATGGATGAAGACTTGACTTGGGGTGGTGAACACACAATATACAGACGATGTATTATAAAAGTGTACCCCTAAAACCTATATAATTTTTTTAAAATATATTTTTATTGATGTCAGAGCAGAAGGGAGAGAGAGAGAGAGAGAGAGAGAGAGAGAGAGAGAGAGAGACATCAATGATGAGAGAGAATCACTGATTGACTGCCTCTTGCATGCCCCACGCTGGGGATCGAGACGGGAACCCAGGCATGTGCCTTTGACTGGAATCGAACCCGGGACTCTTCAGTCTGCAGGCAGACACTAGCCACTGAGCCAAACCAGCTAGGGCAAAACCTATATAATTTTATTAACCAATGTCACCCCAATAAATTATATTTAAAACAGATTCTCTTGCAGTAAACAATAGGCAATATGCTTTCTTTATCCTTCAGTAGCAATACTGAAAAATCTTTATGTTCCTGTAGTGATAGTTTTTCAAAGGTTTAATTGGAACTTCTATAAGCATGAGAAACTGAAAAAAACAACAAAACATTAAAGAAATCTCTCTTCTCACTCAGGTCAAATCTGAAAAAAAAATGATGAAGAGTCCTCAGACTCAGAAATATGTCCATCAGTAGGACATCCCCCAAGGGCTCCTGGACTGTGCAGGCTGGGCTGAGGGACCCCTCTGAGTGCACAAATTTCATGCACCGGGCCTCTAGCCTATAATAATAAAAGGGTAATATGCTAATGAGACTGGACAGACGACGTCCTTCTGGACAAAGCCACGGTGGCGGTAAGGGCTGAGGGCAGGAAGCTGTGGTGGCTGCGAGGGCCTAGGGCAGGCAGTTGTGGCAGATGGCAGCAGCAGCAGCAGCAGCAGTGGCAGGATGGACGGGGTGGCACCTTCCCCTGATCTGCCCGGTAACCTCCCAAAGAGGAAGGTAAACAAATGTTTACAAATTAATAGGTATTTTATCATCTCATATCATCCCCAAAAACAGTGGTGAATACAGTAAAATAAGATATTTTGAGATAGAGAGAAAGATGACATTCACATAACTTTTATTACAGTACTAGAGGCCCGGTGCACAAAAATTTGTGCACTCGGGGGAGGGGGGTCCCTCAGCCCGGCCTGTGCCCTCTCACAGTCTGGGACCCCTCAGG
>NW_005354829.1:2820702-2824885 GCF_000412655.1 Myotis brandtii
GCCATCTTTGTTGGCAGTTAATTTGCATATCTCGCTGATTAGCCAATGGGAAGCGTAGCGGAGGTACGGTTAATTACCCTTTTTGTCTTTTATTAGATAGGATATTGTTATAACTGTTCTATTTTATTATTAGCTATTATTAATCTCTTACTGTGCCTAATTTATAAGTTAAACTTTATCATAGTTTCTATATGTGTAGGAAAAAGGTTTGGTTTCAGGAATCCACTGGGAATTTTGAATGTATCCCCAGCAGATAAGGGGGACTACTGTATAACTGAAATTTGAAGAAACTCTGTGTTCTTTTTGTCTTTTATTTTTTTCTGAAACCTTTACATATATTATTTTGATGACTCAGTTTTTCCCAAGTCAACTTTTTAATTTCCATTAATGCATTTGAATTTTTCCTTTATTTATCTTACTCGGATTTCTTTTTATATAATCCTCATGATTTTGTAAAATTTTCTGATCTTCGTCCTTAGATTTTCCATCTTGAACTTATTTTTCAAAAATGACCTGTCTTTTCTATTAAAATTTTTTCAGTTATACTTTTCTTTTGAATATTCAGAATATTTTTCCCCATCATTTTTCTTCTTAATATTTTAAATTAAGATAGAAAATATTTATTTTTAAGAAAATTTTGTTTACAGGAAAATTGAGCATAAAGTATACAGTATACACATACCGCTCTCCTACCCCACTTTTTCCCTTTTATTAACATTTTGCATTTATATGATACTAGAGGCCAAGTGCACGAAATTCGTGCATGGGTGAGGTTCCTAGGCCTGGCTGGTGATCAGGGCCTATCGGGGCTGTCTTGCCCAGTCCCAATCAGGGCCAGGCCTGCCGGTGGCTGGGGCATGCCAGCTGGCGGCTGGGAGCCTGCCAGTTGCCATCCAGGGTCTGCCAGCTGCTGGATGGGGCCTGCCGGACTGGGGGAGGGGTGGGGGAGGGACCACAGGAGGTTTGCCGGTACGGGGAAGGACTGGGGGAGGTTGGCTGTGGGAGTGCACTTGAGCGTCTGCCCCTTGGTGGTGCGTGTCATAGCAACTGGTCGGTTGTTCCGGTTGTTCGGTCGTAACAGTAGCTTAGGCTTTTATATATATAGATATTACCATTGATGAGCCAATATTTATTCATTATTATTAACCAAAATCCATACTTTAAATTACGGTTTACTCTTTGCAAATGAGGCAGGAATCTATAGAACCTATGTAAAAGGTTGAATCTATGGACGGATAAATTACTCATTTTCTTTGGATAAAAGAAAAAGATGTGATAAATATGTATTAAAAGATGAATGGGAAGGAATGAAATTCTTGAGCCTAATAGCTTTAATTGCACTATGAAATGGTATGTAAGATAATTTGCTGGGAAACACACACAACAAGAGAAAAACACATTTTTGAAGCAAAATTACACATAAATAATATTTTCATCTTCTAGAGCCTTTTTGTGTAAATGACTTTTTAAAATATCATTGCTAACTTAAATAAAATTGTATTTACAAAAATTCAACCCACACATACACAACTGAGGCAGAAAATTCAAATAGTACATTGATGTGAATTGCTAGTGTCTTAACTCCCTGGGAATGATTCTAACTGTGAGTAATCCTGGATCTAATTCTCAGGTACCTAGGGGAGCCTTCAAGGGTTAGGTAAGCTCCAAATTTCATTCTCAGTCAGTAAGAGAGAGATGTGTCTTCTTGGAAAATGGTTTGATTCTTCAAAGGTGTCTGCAGGGTCTAATTTTGTTAGTTTGTTCTGGAAACTATATTGGAAAACCAGTTTATGGTATATTTAGTGTGAAATGCTAGAGAAACATGATCATTCTACATTTTGTTTTTCTCAAATACATGAGTCAACCTGTGCATTATACAATTAATGAAAATATAACATGTTTTTATGACATTTTGCAATTCAATTATGATATTGCTTATAGTCAGTATAAAGGATTTTTAAAAATTACTAGTACTAAATTAATCATGAATTGCATGTTGTTTTCAAATTGCCATTCTTAACTTTATCACAATTATAATTTTGTAAATTATTCCTTTAGTGTAACTTTATTGACTTGAAAAGTAATGACGATTCCCAGGGTACTAAAATTCTTTTCACATTAGCACTTGAAAGTTAATCTGCCTAATTAAATTTCTCAGAAATTTTAATTTTTAAAATTACATAGAAATGAAACAAAATGATACCTCTTCAAAATGAAACAAAATTATATTACTTCAGAATAATTAGAATTGAAGTGTGAATGAAAGTAGTTCCTTTTTAAATATTAACATTGTTGGTATTTCTTAATTCTGATCCATAATTCTGTAGAACTCTGTGGTCTGCTTGTTTTAATCTCAGAATTTCTATGCCCAATATGTGGTTTTATAATTTTACTTCCTCTTAGCATTTATTAAACAAAAAAAAAAAAGCTTACATAGAAAACTACATGAAAGCATTTACTGTATATGTTGCCAAGGCCGGGGTGGGGTGGGGTGGGGGGGAAAATCAGAGAAAACAACAAAAAGACATACAATGAGCAAAGTTTGGCAAGAGTGCTTATAAGCTACATGTACACACAAAGGCTGATATTTTAAATCCCTGTGATAAGGAAAGATTGGTTTTCATAAAATCAGGAAATTTCTTTAAAAAAAATATGTTATTGATTTTTTACAGAGAGGAAAGGAGAGGGATAGAGAGTTAGAAGAGACAAACATCGATCAGCTGCCTCCTGCACACCCCCTACTGGGGATGTGCTGCCCGCAACAAGGTTCATGCCCTTGACTGGAATCGAACCTGGGACCCTTCAGTCCCCAGGCCGACGCTATATCCACTGAGCCAAACCAGTCAGGGCATCAGGAAATTTCTTTAATGTCTCCATCATATGTGGAGGCAATAGGATGGGGATAAAAAGTGGTAAAAGGAAAAGAGACAAAGTCCCTTTGAAAAACGGTGGATTCTCCAATTCAGTTTTATCAACTAGTCATCAGTAACAAACTCCTTAGATATATTGCTCTTTTCTGTGAAAATCAGCCAGTAATTCCTTTCTCTAAGATATGGTTCTCAATAGGGATATTTAAAAATGTCTAGAGACATTTTGGTTCTCACACTAGGGGAGAAGGGAAAGTGCTATTAGCTTCTAGTGGGCAGAAGCAGGAATGATACTAAACATCCTACAATGAACCAGACAGGCCACCATAACAAGAATTATCTGGACCAAATTGTCAGTAGTGCTGAGGTTGAGAAACACTGTTTTAAGACAAAATAAGAATTTTTTTTGTCTAACTTATACCCCTCATGTTGTGTTTTTTTTTGTTTGTTTTGTTTTTTTTAAGAAATCTTCCCCCTACCTCCCTGATGCTTCTCTTGTTCATTTTAGCTTGGTTTCACTTGTAAACAAATGGTACTAGGCAATATGATGATGGGAGTTGAGAAGTGTGACAGTAATTATATAATTGCAACACATTACCTTTGCATGTTATTTATTTATTTATTTATTTATTTATTTAGGCTTATGCCCTGACCAGGAATGGAACCATGACTTCCTGGGTTCATAGGTAGACAATCAACCACTGAGCTACACTGGCTGGGCCCCTTTGGATATTATTGAAGATAATTTTTAATATTTTCATTGGAATATATATATTTCTAAAATGTAATATTTACATTTGAAATTCAGCACAGTTTGCTTCTGCCTAATAATATATTTCCTCTGTATGATGATACTTTTCTATTCATTTTCTAGCCTGAGGTGCGTTTTTCTCATTCTAGGATAGATCATTTGTTAAATGCTAATTTGCCACCCACCTTTCTGAAAAAAAGCAAGATTGACCCTAAAATTTCTATTATCTCTATTCCAGGGTAAATGATAGCAACTCCTTCCTGCTTAAAAAGAGCTATAAAATATGAATTAAACCTCCAAAATGTCATTATTGCTAAAATGACTTAAGCTCAGTTAAAAGCGTATTTGGAGCAAAAGTAGAGGGATGAGTTATAGGAATTTGTTTATTGCTCAGCATGATGCAGGGCTCTTAATAAAATCATGTCTTTAGAATTTATATATATATCTACACTAATAAAAGAGAAACATGGTAATTAGCGTACGACCGCTAGCCTTTTCATTGGCTAATCAGTGAGTATATGCAAATTAACTGTCAGCCAAGATGGCGGCCGGCAGCCAGGCACTG
>NW_005354829.1:2825710-2835123 GCF_000412655.1 Myotis brandtii
TAGGGATTGGGCCTGCCCTCTGCCACCCGGGAGCAGGCCTAAGCCAGCAGGTCGTTATCTCCCGAGGGTTCCCAGACTGGGAGAGGGCACAGGCCAGGCTGGGGGACCCCCCTCCCCTGCCCCCCAAGTGCACAAATTTTTGTGCACTGGGCCTCTAGTATATATATAAAACAAGTGATCACAAAAGCCCATAAAGTAGACCACCTCACTTATAGAAGGCATCTGATCTTCCTGGGATAAGGTTGTGTTATTATACCAGCTTGAACACTAGCTATTGGATTAATTTCTTACTTGAAGTAGGCATTAGGTTTTTATTGATTTAACCTACATTTCTAGTGTTGGCTTGAAATCAAATTAAGCTTTACGGATATACTACAGCCAATGTTGACCTTATTTATTTTTTTTTTTTTTACTAATTTTTGAAATGTTTTTTTTTTTTAAGTAAATAAAACATAGTCACAATATATGTCAGGTATTACCATCATGAAATTGAGTAAAAAGCAATGTATCATAGCAATAAAGTAACTTGATTTCTGTGCTAGACAGATCAACATTTGATTTTCTGCTCCACAACTTAATGGTTGGATAACAGATAACCTTGGATACATTTTCTCACTTTCTAGGGTTGACACATGGTAGGAGTCAATGATTTTATCATTAATTATTTTTTTTAAGTTTTTCTCCTTTTTTTAAAATATATTTTATTGATTTTTCACAGAGAGAAAGGGAGAGGGATAGAGAGTCAGAAACATCGATCAGCTGCCTCCTGCACACCCCCCACTGGGGATGTGCCCGTAACCAAGGTACATGCCCTTGACCGGAATCGAACCTGGGACCTTTCAGTCCGCAGGCCGACGCTCTATCCACTGAGCCAAACCAGTTACGGCTCATTAATTATTTTTTATGTGTTTCCTCAGAACAAACATGGTTCAAATTACTTGTTTTCAGATTTTTTGTCTCTCTCCCTTTCTCTTCCTCCCTCCCACCACATACACACAGACACACACTCACACAGACACAAGCTGATATATATATACAGTTTTTATACATGTATGAGCATTATATTTTTACCTTCTAATAATTTTATGAGGGTTAAATTAGACAATGCATTCTATATTCTTTGTCTTGAACATAATAGCTCAGTGATTTTCATTCATTATTATTTCCAAATGCTAAGCATATCATAGTGAAATGTATTTTTTGAATAATTTATTACAAATAAGTCTTAAAATAGCAAATATATTACTTTTTGTTAGTAATCCTTACTCTTTTTGAGATTCCTATGTGATTTTTAAAAATTATATCACAGAATTTTACATTTTGAAGCATCTTTGGTGTTCTTTAGTCGTTTTGTTTGTAAATTTTGTAAATTTTAAAAATTAAAATTTCTGAGAAATTAGGTAGATTTTTTTCCCAGTGCTAATATGAAAAGAACTTTAGTACCCTGGGAATCATCATTACTTTTCAAGTCAATAAAGTTACTCTAAATGAATAATTTACAAAATTATAATTTGTGATAAAATTAAGAATGGCGATTTGAAAACAACATGCAGCTCATGATTAATTTAGTAAGAAGTGAGAGACAAATATTTTTCAGAAATATGCCAGAATTATCTTTGAATCAGTCCTTGTTCATATTGATCCTAATGATCTATTTCTCTTTCATTGATAGGACTAGCAGGGTTGTCTCCATTGAGATGCTTTTGAAGGAAAAAGCAGAAACATTATCTTGGGCATCTCTAAGTTCAAATGAGATTATACAATCAATGAGGAGCATGTTCAGTTATACTTCTGTCCGAACTTTCGAATGAGTGATAAAATGCTTAGGGGAGGTTTTTAATATCTCAATCACTTGCAAGAAACAAGCTATTTTTTATTTGTTTCCTTTCAATTTGATGTGTGTTTTCCCCTGAATTTAAAATAGATTTAAATAAGTTGGCTATTAAAAGCAATGCTGATTGATAAAGAGACTGCCTACTCTGTAGACTAAGTAATCATCATGTAGAGTTTTAATGGATTATGGAAATTAAGAGAAATCTGGGCTGGTTTCAGGACAAACCAAATTAAAGCATGGCTATTGAAAGTTTCTAATTTGTAACCTGAATGTATCTTTATGATTTGTGTTTTCCCAGATGTAAATGTCCTCATCTTTTTTATATATAAAATGGTTATAATTATTTATATAATGAAGAATTTGCTTATTATAAACTTTCAATATTAACATACACTCTTGCAAAAATGAGAACTTGAAACTGGTATTTTACTATTCCACACACTTGTCTGAATGTTTGATGTTGAAAAATTGTGGACTAGGTACTCACACCAACCTTCCTGCTGAAGCAAGATATGTATATGCATACACAAATACACAATTACTTATTAACTTGCCAAGGCACAAAAGTACTTTGTATTTGCAAAAGTATTGCATATTTACAGGAGAATTTTGGATTACTTAGTTCAACATGTATTCCTATTGACTTCCAGCCAGAGATCAGAAAGGCAAATGATACATTTCTCAGATTTCCTTCCTGCTTGCATTCTTAGTGAGGGGTACGCCAATCAAATGCACTCTTAGATTAGGAGAGTGGCAAGATACAGGCCATCTATTTTGATAGTATCTTGTGATTCATATCTCGGCTCCAAATTATTAGTGTAGATGGTTATAATTATTTATATAATGAAGAATTTGCTTATTGCTACAGTTAATCATTAACATACACTCTTGCAAAAATGAGAACTTGAAACTGGTATTTTACTATTCCACACACTTGTCTGAATGTTTGATGTTGAAAAATTGTGGACTAGGTACTCACACCAACCTTCCTGCTGAAGCAAGATATGTATATGCATACACAAATACACAATTATTTATTAACTTGCCAAGGCACAAAAGTACTTTGTATTTGCAAAAGTATTGCATATTTACAGGAGAATTTTGGATTACTTAGTTCAACATGTATTCCTATTGACTTCCAGCCAGAGATCAGAAAGGCAAATGATACATTTCTCAGATTTCCTTCCTGCTTGCATTCTTAGTGAGGGGTACACCAATCAAATGCACTCTTAGATTAGGAGAGTGGCAAGATACAGGCCATCTATTTTGATAGTATCTTGTGATTCATATCTCGGCTCCAAAGGACTGGTTTGTATTGCTCTCCTTTGTCTCAGTATGGGAATGGAGGTTCAGTGAGGAAGATTCCCAAGGAGCCCAACAAACTACTATTCTTCATGTCCTACATGTTCTCTTAGTTTCCCATGATGCTGAGGTCATACACACCTATTCCCACTGAGGCTGGTATCGAAGTCCCCTGTGCTGCCCAGAGTGACTTGCTTTTGCTATTGTGGCCTCTTCATTCTGTTTCCTTCGGGGCAGCCATATTTCTGAGAAGCTGGTCTTGGTTTATTTGCATCCCCTTTTGTATTTGTATACTCTTGCCACGTTAAAATTCCTTCCTAGGGAGGCAGACTTCTTGAATCTGGTGACAAGATGGATGGCACTGGCCTATTTGTCATTTTCCCCACTTGGTTCCTAGTACCACATAGTGGCAGGGAATGGATTCAAATCTTTCTTTCCCTCTCAACAAGCAATAGCATTATTCTCAAGTCTCCCTCCTGCTGGAAATTCGTGCTCTCATTCTCAGCGTCTCCATTCCCTTATAGCTGAATTAAATCAGATTCACCTCAAATGTGATTTTTTTTCTCATGGTATTTGCTATATGTCTGCTTATATTTTTCTCATTCTAAAAAGGATTATAATATGAGGTTTTTGCATATTTAAAATTATTTAATGTTATAGACTCAGCAGAGTTGTGCTGACATCTTAATGACACTATCAAATAACTTATATTACATTTAAGATAGAATATTTTCTTATTTGCCTGTCATCTTATAGATGTTCTTAATGACACTATCAAATAACTATTACATTTAAGATAGCATGCTACCATTAGAATATTTTCTTATTTGCCTGTCATCTTATAGATGTAGCAGTTAATCAAACAACTGCTTATGATCCTTAGGAGATTGACTGAAAATTGCTTTCAGTTATCAATGACTTGGCATCATGTGACTTATTTGACCATAAAAGGGTTTATCACTTGAACTAAATTGGTTACATTTCCTAATACACACTTATTAGCCATCCCCCAGGCACATTGCAGATTGGTGACCCCCATAGCATGTGCTATATCTTTATTGATTTTGATTTAGAATCTATGGTCTTTCAACAGATCCTTATATACCTCATATAAAAATCAATCTTATTACTTTTCTGCCACTCTCATTCTCACCACAAAAAAAGTATTTCTTCCTCTTGTTGGTATGTTGGTATATGTTTATAGTAGGCTGTACAAGGTTGTCTTATAATTGTCCTATATAATAAAGAGGTAATATGCAACTTAACCTTCACACCCTCACAAGATGGCTGCCTATGACCAGGCCATCAGGGGGGTTAGTAAGGGATGACCAGACGACTAAACAAGCAGGCTGCATGGGGCGACCAGGTTGGCAGGGGTATTAGTGACGGATGACCAAATGATTGAACAAGCAGGCTGCGTGGAGCAACCAGGCTGGTGTGGGGGCAGTTGGGGCGACCAGGCCAGCAGGGGGGGAAGTTGGGGGCGACTAGGCCATCAGAGGGGGGCAGTTGGGGGCGACCTGGCCGACAGCGTGGGGCAGTTAGTGGTGACCAGCCCTGCAGTTAGGGGCGATCAGACCAGCATGCAGAGGCAGTGAGGGGCGATCAGGCTGGCAGCGGGAGCAGTTAGGAGTGACCAAGCAGGCAGGCAGTGAGCAATTAGGAGCCAGCGGTCCAGGATTGTGATAGGGATGTCCGACTGCCTGTTTAGGCCTCATCCCCGAGATTAGGCCTAAACCAGCGGTCAAACATCCCCCGAGGGGTCCTGGATTGGAGAGGTGCAGGCTGGGCTCAGGGGGACCCCCCCCCCCCTGCATGAATTTCGTGCACCGGGCCTCTAGTATAAGTATAATCATAAGTGATCTAAGTGGTTATATATGGAAAACCCAATTAACCAGAGGAAAACACTATAGTTAACTTATAAGACATAAGTCCAAATGATCCCTTTTATTTTGGACCTGGCATTTTTCCTGAAACTAGCTTCAATGTATCACTTTTTTCCCTAACAAACTTGAGTATAGAAAGCCTGAAGTGGGTTTAGCCAGTTCATCATTAACTGGACCATATGGGTGTAGTTTGCTGCCAAAGAGCTTGCCCCCATATCCTTCTAGAATGCTTATAACTGTAGTGTGTCATCATCCTTCAACTCTGAATGCTGCCTTCAATCAGAGGACACCATAAGAGAAAGTTCTTGGGAATTTATTGCCACATCAATTGACGTAGAACTGAGTGTGACTTGCATTGCTTCTAAGACTCATCAAATAGTCCTGAATTTTCTTTTATTCTGAAGGCTTCATTCAAGGACTCTTAGGACAAATTGCTTTCTTGTATTAAATGAGAATTTTTACCCTCTCAGGGAGAATGAGCTTGGGTATGAAGCCATTAGTGCAGAAATTCACATAGCTGTGCTAATAAAGTTTTTTTAATCTCAGTTTTCCCATAGCATTTTTCATTTGTTTCACATGGTCATGGAGCTTATAAAAAAACTGAGGGGGGAATGAATGCATTTTCACTCAATTGTTCTTTTCATTCAAAAAAGGAATTAGTTCATTCCCACTTTGTCTAACAGTTATTCCTCAGCCTTATCATTTGAGCAAATGCATTATAAGTTGTGAAATTGCATTCTATCAGACCTTTGATAATCTTACTAGCTCATGCAAAAACAATAAACTGTGGAAGGCAGCCGTCAGTCAGCTGAACCCAGAAATTCTGATTTCATATTATTGTATTGGGCAAAATGCTCTTGATTTAAGGTAAATAATATAAACATCATACTGAAAAGCAGTTCAGGTAAAGATAAAGGAAACATAGATTTTTAGTCTAGATGCCTGGATTCCAGTTGCACCACAAATTAATTGTATTTCCTTGGCCAGGATTATAATCTATTTAGGTTTTAGCTTTTTTTCAATTATAAGTAGGGATTCTCTTTGAGAATATAGAGGGATCATTCTTCATTCCTCTTTCTTGCTTTCTATCACATTTTGCAAAAAACCTACTAGCAAATTATATTGCTCTATTATTAAAATATATTCAGATGCTTATTTTTAAAAATCATCTTTACTGCTGTCATTTTGGTATAAGCACTGTCATCTCATGCATGAATTATCTTTGCATTAGATTACTCATTGGTTTCCCTTCTTACACCCTGACCTACATCCTGCTTTTAAAAATACCTTTTAAAAATGTGAATCAGCCCTGACTGGTATGGCTTATATGTCACCATTGGATTCCCTGTTAGGGCACATGCCTGTGTTGCAGGCTCGATTCCCAGTAGGGGGCATGGAGGAGGCAGACGATCAATGTTTCTCTCTCATCCATGTTTCTCTCTTTTTTTCTCCCTTCCTTTCTCTCTAAAACCAATAAAAATATTTTAAAAAATAAGACTAAGATCATGTCACTCCTGTTTTCAAGACCCTCCAGTGGTTTCCCATGTTATTCACAATAAAAACAGGTCCTTACAGTGGCGGCCTATCAACAAAATTCTGCTTGTGTTTGTCCTCTATTGATTCCTCTGCCTTTACCTCCTTCAGTTCTCGCTCTCACGTCTTCTGCAGGCATACCAGGTAATCTCCAGCCTTGGTCCTCTGCACTTGCCCAGTCCTTTGCTTGAGATACTCCCCTTAAAGAATCCAGATGGCTTACTCTCTCACCTTTGTGAAGTGTCTGCTCAATGCTTATCTTCTTGGTTGAAGCCATTTCTAATTACCCTATCAAACATTGCAGCTCAACCCCCCACACTTCTTCTCTTCTTGTCTGATTTACTTTCCCAATAATACTTACCACCTTCCATCCTACAGTACGATTGTCTATTTACTTTTTAACTATGTCTCTCCCCACACTAGAATTAGTTTTCACAAGGGCAATAATTATTTCTTTCTGTATTGTTTACTGAAGTATTTCCAAAGATGAGTACAGTTCTTGACACATTGTACATGTTGAGTAAATATTTGTTGAGTGAAAGAGTGAAGGGATAAATGAACCTATGATTAATGAACAGAATGCATATGACACTTTATATACAGTATGTCCCCCCAAAATGTATACACACTTGGAATGATTATGAAATCTGTGTTTATTAACATACAGTTCATTTTCAAAATTTAAAAGCATCTACAGAACTTTAAAGATCTCCTTCTATCAGTATTTCTCATACACTTGTCACTATTTCATGCTTCTCTTTGTGAGTTGCCAACATTGCTGTGAAAAAAATAAAGCCTTATTGTTTGGTTCCAAAACAAATTAAGACTCCTTATTCATTTTTTTCACTCATCCCAGTAATCTTTCCACTCAATCAATATAAAAATCTTTTTTTTTAGTGTTAGAAATATTTATTTCATCATGTATAAAAGTCATAAAGGGATAGATCTGGAAATAAGTATCAGAAATAGGGTAGATATATTTCCCATAATTCATACAAATATTTGTTGATGTATTAAGTGAGGCTCAGATATACATAAATTGTATATTTAAAAAAAATAGTAATTATGTTCCTCAAACGGCAGAAAAATTGAAACAAAATAAGAGTTGGTAACTACTTTCTAAGATCTTCCACCTATTTGGTGCCTTCAGTTTCTGAGACTTTCTGGAGACTGGCCTGCTGAGGGATTTCACCTCCTGGCTTAGGTGTCTACTTTCTGTGGTCTGGTAATTCAGTTAGCATTTGTCCATAAGTTTTCAAATTCTTTATAGTGACTGTCAATATTTTGAATTCTTGCTAGAATTACAGATGACCACACCCATTCATGAAGATCCTAACTAAAAATTTTGACAGAATCTAAGTGTGTGAAGTACATGTCATCAAGGGTCAGTAATGGAGAGATAAATACTGGTTTAGCTAAGTTGACTAAGTTATTCAGACAAACGCTTCCATAAAAAGAAACTTAAAAAATCCTGGATAAGGCATTAGAGGGCAACCAACATCATGGAGCTCCTTAGTTATTTATAGACAGAGTGATTGAGTAGTAAGGTGAGCACTAAAGTCTATCTCTATGTGACTATAAGGGAATGTGGGGAGGAAAGGGGGAGAAGTACTGAGATATAACCATAAGAAAGCTCTCTTAGTTCAAAAATTCTGAAGCCTTGAATAAACCTTGAAGTGGTCCCAGAATATTAGTGAGCTTCCTTGGCATTTAGTGTAATGATTATCTCAAAGTGTGAGGGAGGTGCCTGTGAACAAGGAGGAATATATAGGGATCTTCTGGCAGTGTTTAATTTCTTGAGATAGAGGTGTGTGACTGGTTTTTTAAAACATAATCATTTAGTGTATACATATATTTAAATATAATATGTATGATGGTTATATATTGCAATGAAAATATGTTCTCATAGCATTTTCTTGTTGAAAAGTATAGGATCAATTTTTCTTTTGGAGAGTTTTGAAAGGAAGTGGTGTCAGTGAAACGATCTTTCAGTAAAGCTGAAGTAAAGGAGAATGGGTGAATAGTGTATGTATGTAAACAATTGATACTAATGATCTGGCTTTTATAGGAGAGGGGTGACTATCACAAAGTATAAATGATGAAAAGAAAGGCATATCAGGGCCAAGTAGCCTAGAGTTACGGCAAACAATGTAAAATGGGGAATATAGTGTTGTGTTTTTAAAAGCGGGAAACAAAGATTTCTATGAACAGTGACAATTGGAGGTCTAATGATTAAAGGAAGTTAGAGGATTAGTAGCATTTTTGAGGATTAGCACCCTAATAGTCTTCATTAATCTTCTCTCTAAGCCTTCCACAGTACAACTAAAATCTAAATAAAGCATATTCTCGGCCATTCCTACCATCACTTCCAAATAGATTGCTAAGCTCTTCACTGTCTTATTTACAAATTTTGGAGCTTCCCTAAGAGTTGAGAGATATTTCAGATGGTTTATTATCAAGGGTCAGAGAGGATAAAAGATAAAGAAGAAAGTAGGTACAAGATGGTGATTTGTTTTACTACTGGATTTATCTCTTAATTCCTTAATGTATTTTACTACTATGTAAAGTTAGTTCTTATTATAATACTAGAGGCCTGGTGCACAAAAATTTGTGCACTCGGGGGAGGGGGGTCCATCAGCCCGGCCTGTGCCCTTTCGCAGTGTGGGACCCCTCAGGGGATGACCACCTGCTGGCTTAGGCCCGCTCCCCGGGGGATTGGGCCTAAGATGGCAATCAGACATCCCTCTGGCAGCCCGGCAGCCCTTGGGGGATGTCCACTTGCCAGCGGGGAGCAGGCCTAAACTGCAGTCGGACATCCTTAGCGCTGCTGAGGAGGCAGGAGAGGCTCCCACCACCAC
>NW_005354829.1:2835651-2855306 GCF_000412655.1 Myotis brandtii
GGGTGACTGAAGCTCCCAACCTCTCCTTTTTTTCTTTTTCTTTTTTTATTCTGGGATTTATCTTCTATGGCTGTCACTGGAGCTGAGAGCCGGCTTTAGCTCTGAGGCTCGGCTCCAGCTCTGAGACCTCGGCCGCTGAAAGCAGGTATCTGGGTTTGTTTGACTTCTATAATTGAAACACTGTTGCAGCTCCAGCTCTGAGGACGGCTGGCTGAAAGCAGGTTTCTGGGGTTTGTTTAGCTTCTATAATTGCAACATTGTTTCTTAGAGTGCAGCTCAGATCCCAGCCGGGCAGGCGGGGAACCTTGGCTTCCTCCATCGCTGGAGCAAGCAAGCCTCCTGTTCACTTCAGCTTCCTGGCTGCCGGTCGCCATCTTGGTTGGCAGTTAATTTGCATATCGCCCTGATTAGCCAATGGGAAGCGTGTCAGAGGTACGGTTAATTACCATGTTTGTTTATTATTAGATAGGATAACAAAATTAAGAAGAGATACTTACTGGACAGTATTAACTGTATTTTTAAACAAATGAGCATCCATACAATATGTGTTAATAGAGAATTAAAATTTAAATATGAAAATAAAGTTGCTTAAATAAAGAATAAAAAGGACTGAAACTGAAATTAATAAATGAGGGTGTAGTCTTAACCTTGACATTAATTAGCTGAGGGCTTTTGAGGTATATTCTATGGAGTTAAAATCATATTCTGTGAGATCATGATATCAGGTAGCTGGTCTAGATCAGTGGATTTCAAGTAGAGTTTTATTATATCTAGAGGATTTCCCTTATCTTTGATTTGTTTTTTAAAGTGCAGAGAGCCTGCCCTACTGGTAGATTTGTTGAAATGGTAATGTGGATTGTATTTGATGGTATTACAGGTCTCGAATACCCACTTCAAATAGAACAGATACCTGTTTATTTGTTTACTATTCTAGGTAAGATTTCAATTGAGCAAAAATTACAGCAACTAAGAAAGCAATAGACTAGCTGATCTCAAGAATCTCTCCCTAAAATCCTGAAAGAAAATGATCAACTTTTAAGGTAGAAGAGTATCACTGAATCCCAAAGGATATTTTTCTTCTTCAGGATGAAGTTCACATAATTGTATTAGTTTTAAATGTCTAGGTGTGATTTTATTTTCTATATGAAAAGCTGTAACTTTAATCATCTATGTATTTGTTTTTATTATTTCTTCTATACTTAAAAGACAGTGCAATAGCAATTTTTGAATATCAACTCTGGGTAAGGTTCCCTTAGAGCCCTTTCAGAAACATTGTGACAGTTTGCTCAAGTAAAATATGAAGTAAATCTCTTTTTACAGTGACAGAAATCTAAAGAAATTAACAAATTATACTTCATAATTTATTCAATAATGTTACTTTTCAGGAGGATTGTTGTTTATGTTTTGTGTTTTTTCCTCTTATTTGATTTCCCAATTTTACAGCAGTGATTATTTGTACACTTTGAAATATATCAATGTACCTAATTTCCTAGGATAAACATAGGCCTGCAGGAGGTATCTTCTAACTAGCAGGGAATGAAGTGAGAGTGAGGAAGTAGAAAATGAATTTGACACTAACAAGACAATAAAAATGAAGGATTCTTTTTAGTAGGACTTAATACTTAATTGAAAAAACACACACACATCTAAAACTTGTATATAAACCAGAGTTTCTGAAGCCTATTAAAATGTATCTATATTTTAAAAGTTATCTGAGGTGAGGGAGGTGCGTGTATCTATGTATCTATCTATTTATCAATCAATCTTTCATCTTGCTATCTAATATACAAAAACAACTATACACACATGCACATTAGTAAGTACTCTTTCACACATTCTCCTATACAGAGGCACTCAGATAGCTATCCACTCACAGGATGAAAGGAAAGAGAAGGTCATAATGTGCTCTAACAAGAAAGCAGAGATGGTACAGAGTTATAGTCCCCAGATACTTGTATGGAAGGAACAGCATGACCTTTTAGTCCTATTAGGAGCATCAAAAGCTAGAAAAGAGGGAGCTGAGTTGTCCTTTTAAAAAATGAATACTTTTCGCTTTCTGTCATATTGACCTAATAGCATCTCAATGTTGCCAAGCCCCACTGTGAAATTGAGCTGCTTAAGTCAGGAGAATGTGTGCTGGGCAGGCTAAGTTGGGCTTCAAGATAGACCTGGGTATGACTCACTCCAACTGCTCTGGGTACAGATACTTCTTAGTTCTTTAATAGTATTTGAAGTGATCTTTTTATGTTCCCTGAATTTACCATGCTTTTTGACCATTTTCTTACAGAAAATGTTTTAGTTATTGTTGACTATTTTGGTTTTCAGATTTCCCATCAGTCGTGGCAGGAAATTCAGACAGAATCCACTTAGTTATCCTTAAATTTCTATTTCCTCCCAAATGTCTAAAAATATATTTACTGAAAACAGATATCTAAAAGTCACTGAAATCTATATAGAGAACTAACTATCTAACCAAGAGCTGCTGTTCAAATCAGTTATGTGAATTTTTCAAAGGTATTTGTATGTATTGAAATGTACATATATACAGGTAACTGGGACTATAAGCAAAAGAGGGGATTCGTTTTTCCTCTAAAAATATTAGGAAACAGTATTTCCATGTGATATATGCAAAGTAACAAAAAGGGACATAGTAAAATGGCCAATTTATCAACTAAATTTCTAAATTAAACCATTGTATGTAAAATTAAGCATGGAAGTTAGAGAAAAGCAAGAACATTAATACACTGAGGGATACACTAAAAGTGATTGAGAAAATCAGAAGAAGCCAATTTTAATTTTACACATTTCTAAAATCTGGCTTTGGTAGTTTCTTAGCACAGACATTTATTTGTTCAATAGTTGTGCAAAGAATGGTGACCTAGCCTGTGTTCTTCGACAATTAAGTGGACCAAGCTTTATTTCACACTCCTGAAATCAACCTTGATGATTTTAGTTTTTTGTGTTTTTTTAAAAACTAGAGGCCCAGTGCACGAGAATTAGAGCACTGGGGGTGTGGGTACCCTCAGCCTGGTCTGCATTCTCTCACAGTCCAGGACCCCTCAGGTAGGGTCCCTAGGCCTGGCCTGAGATAAGGGCCTATTGGGGCTTTCCTTCCCCTGGCTGCTGGCTGCTGGCCCCGCCCCCACCCCCGCTGCTGCCACTGCTGCCATCTGTGCAGCACTGCTCCCCCCATCCCCTGCCACCGGTTGCCTCTCTCTGCAGGTGACAGGTGTGGGTGCGATCGCTTGGCTGGCCTGGGTCTCCCTCTGGGGGGGAATCGATGGTGCCCACCCACTGCAGCGCCACCGGCTAGGTAGCCTGAGCCTCACTCCTTTTTTTTAAGTAAGAGTCAGACATCCCCTGAGAGTTCCTGGATTGGAGAGGGTGCAGGCTGGGCTAAGGGACCACCCCCTGTGCATGAATTTTGTGCACTGGGCCCCTAATACATATATAGTCTAAAATATTAAATACATGCCTTAGGTGCAATAAAGAGTATGTATGTACATACTAGAGGCCAGTGCATGAAATTCGTGCACTGGGGGGGGGAGGGGAGTGTGTCTCAGCCCATCCTGCACCCTCTCCAATCTGGGACCCCTCGGGGGATGTCCTACTGTGGGATCGGGCCTAAACCAGCAGTCAAACATCTGTCTCACAAATCTGGGACTGCTGGCTCCCAACCGCTCGCCTGCCTGCCTGATTGCCCCTAACCACTCCTCTGCCAGCCTGATTGACGCCTAACTGCTCCCCTGCTGGTCTGATCGCCCCCAACTGCCCTCCCCTGCCAGTCTGATCACCTCCAACTGCCCTCCCCTGCTGGCCTGATTGCCCACAACTGCCCTCCCCTGCCAGCCTACTTGTGGTGGCCATCTTGTGCGAGGTCATGATGGTCAATTTGCATATTACCTCTTTATTATATAGGATGAATGATAATGGGCATAGTAAGGTCCAGACAAAGGAACAGTTTCACCATTAAACTGTAGCCCAATAAAATCATCGTAGTGGAATCATGAAGAAATGCCAGTTTTGGGACATGATTGTTTTATAATCCTAACACTTAAAATTGAATAGTAGCATTGTATCACATAAGTTGATTTTGGACAAGCTGACTTTTAGACACTTCAAATCTGTTGAATAACTGACAGAAATCTTACATCCTTTTGAAAATACTTTATTTGCCCAACTGAGGGGAGGGATAGGGAAAATGTCTATTAACAATGTGAACTGAAATCAGCTAACAGACTCTTAAACCTGGAAGAGGTACTAGACGTCACCACCTCCAAGCTGAAATATTGCTGAAATTGAGAGAAGTTTCTTTGATCAAGATGTGCTTCTGGCATGCAGCAGAACTGACTAAAATCTCAGTCCATTGAAACTAATGCTTTATTTTCTCTATTAAACATTTTACTGGGCTAGACTTTAGGGAGGAAAGAAAATACATTAATGCCATCTTTATATGCACAGAATGTTGAGTAATACATTGTATTAATTTAGCAAAATACATAGAGTACTTCCTAATTAGGAGCTTTTAAAAATTATGATATGTTTTATATAGCAGGACATGAGTAGTCATTAAGGCCATTAAGACACTCTAAACCACTTAAAAAGTAGGAAAAGGTAATAGTGAAAGAAAATCTGCCAAATTAAAAATATACAGAAGGACATTCTAATGGTATATTTTGGGAAAACTGATGGGTGATAAGTGATAAGACTTGAAGATTTAGACAGAAAAAGGAAAGGAAACTCATTTTTAATTCATTTTAGAATTATTCTTTGAAGAAGTGAGATATCAGAAAAGTATTTGAATCAAAGGAGGGAGAATTCTTGGCAAGTGGGAAATGAATTATACATTGTGCTGAATATCTTCTGTTTGCCCTTCCAAGTCAATCTCTCTAAACTTTTCAAATTGTCCCATGTCCTGGAAAACTGACCTGATATTGATTTTATCCGTGAGATCTTAGGCCAGGGGTCCTCAAACTTTTTAAACAGGGGGCCAGTTCACTGTCCCTCAGACCGTTGGAGGGCCGGATTATAGTTTAAAAAAAAAACTATGAACAAATTCCTATGCACACTGCACATATCTTATTTTGAAGTAAAAAAAACAAAACGGGAACAAATACAGTATTTGTATTTGCATGTGGCCCGCAGGCCGTAGTTTGAGGACCCCTGTCTTAGGCTCTCTGACTTTTAATTGGGTTGGGTCATGAGCATTACTGCAGGAGATGTAAAGGAGAGAGGAGAGGGAGTCAGGGTGTTTATTTTCTTTGTTGCCTGTGGCTGGCTGACCTCAGCAGAAGGCCAGTGCTCCTCTTAAGGTTGCCTGTCTAACATAACGCTTTCTCTTTCTGGGCTCAGAAAATCCTGCTTTGTTGTTCCCTAGTCCCCAAGCTGTTGACATCTCTGCTGCTGGAAATTCTGTGTTTCTGTACAATCTTCCATGTTCTATCTGCTCTAACCTTTGTAGTTATGCTCTTTGTGAATACCTTCCGTTGGACATATTTCAATTTTTATTATTCCATTTATTTCCTGGTGGGGCCCTGATTGATATAGTGACTGCTACTGAAAGTGGCTTCAACTAAAAGGTGTTTAAAATGGGATTCTGGGAGTTTTTGTGTGTCATTTATTTGAGGAATACATGGATAACTCCCTTGTCAGGGGAAAATCAAAGACAAATAATTCCTAGCATGTGAATAAATGCATAGTTACTCAGATTTTCACTGGAGGATTATGGGATAAAGTGCACACTGTGAACAGATCTGGAAAGTACAAGTGGCCATGCACTTAGTTATTGTGGGTACAGAAAACAGTTAACTAGCAGGACTGAGGCTGCTCCCTGATAAGGCCTGTTTGCTAAGATTGGCTCTTAGCTGGCATCTGGAAATTTGGATTTCGGGAGGGTTCTCATTCCTACAACTGCTAAAAGAGGCTCAATGTGTCTATAGTTTTATCAAAATGTATTCCCCCAAGATTTATTGAGGTACAATTGACAAAAAAAATGTATATTTAAGGTATACAATTTGACATTTTGATAAACCAAGCAATGAGCTTTACGTTGAGCACCTGCTTTCCTTTGGGAGTCTGGAATTTTGGTACATGCTAAACAGTGAGCACCTACATGACCAGCCCTCAATTAAAGTCCCCGGAACAGAGTCTCTAATGAGCTCCCCTGGGAGACAACTCTGTGTTGTCACAACTTGTTGCTGGAGGAGTTAAGTAGGTGGGTGACTCAACTGGAAAAGGACTCTGAGGAGCTTGTGCCTGGTTTCCATCACACTCCACCCAATGTGCTGATTTTACTTAATGTCTTTTGTTGTAATAAATCATATATATATATCTATGCCTAAGTGACTATTATGATTGGAATGGCCGGTCGATCAGTCGCTATGATGCGCACTGACCACCAGGGGGCAGATGCTCAAAGCAGGAGCTGCACCTGGTGGTCAGTGCATTGCCACAGCCAACCTTTCGCAGCCCCCCCCGCCCCCCCACCACCGGACCCAATCAGCCCCTGGTGCTAAACCAATTCGTAGAGACCTGCTTCTGGATTGGAGTTTCATATATAGCAGAGCAGCTTCCTCCCTGCGATGTATTGAAAGTCATCCCTCAACACAAGGGTTTGTCTCGCTCCTGTCCTCTCCCTTCCCTGGGGGCCACCTGCACGCTGTGGTGGTGGTGGTGGTGGTGGCAGTGGCGGCAAAGGGAGGAGGAGGAGGAGAGGCGGGGAACCGCGTGGTGGTGGGGCGCCAATGGCAGTGTTGGCATCTGGCGTCCATTCCTTCCGTGCCTGGCGACCATCTCCTCCTCTCCCGACCCTGCTGGGGCCTTCGGGCCTGGGCTGGGACAGGGAACCAGGGGTGGGTGGCAGCAGACGTGGCCCCTTTCCCAGGGGGGCCGAGGGCCAGCTCCCTTCTTGGGGGCTGGTGGCCAACCTCCCGTGGTCCCTTCCCCAACCGGCCAACCTCCTGCGGTCCCTCCCTTGCACCGGGCCTCTAGTAGTGTTAATATGACACTATGAGGGTTCTGAAATCCTAGTAAATCATTGAACCAGGAGTGGTTTGGGGGTTCTTCTACACACATGGTAACAAAAATGCTTATAGTAGTTGTGGAATTAACTGTTACTTCTTGACACCCTGGAGAACATATATAGAAAACCAAAGACAAATTGACAACTATGACAATAACATTAAGAACACATGTGTAGAGCCAAAGGTCTTCATAACAATTTTACAAACTCTTATCTCGAGCCACAGGGCAGATACAACTGAGAATCAAGCTCAAAATTAGGAGGTTCTCAAAGTAGCAACACAAGTTCTATATTCTATGCTAACAAGTTTCTTACACTAACATAATGATACTGATGGGAGAAGGGTGAGGCTCTAAGACATTGGCTAGAGACATTGAGCAAACTGAGTGGAGATGGAAAAACTTAAACATCCAACAATTCTTTGTGTTCATGCTGTAGGTGGCAAGCTATTCTCATATGAAGGGTCTCAGTCAACCTCTGTATTAAAACTCTCCTGAATTAATGGATTACTAAACTAATCCCCAATCTCACAGGACCCATCTTCCTTTCTTTCTCTACAGGGCTATGCTTAAGTTTGATCCTCACATGATCTATTGTGACTAAAGAGTATAAGACATGGTCCAGGAGGAGATAACCTGTACATTGAGAGACTCACAAGGCCTTCTCAATCTTTATCTGCTGTAGCATCTTTATTAACATCATAGGAATATATACTAATAATAGTAATAACATGTGCAGTTGTAAAATATTTAGTAAATATATTATAAACAGCAGCAGTATTTATATATGTTGGGAAGTAATACCCAATTTGGGGCAGAGCTACAATTGTATGTTTAGTGGACAAAACCTGACCCTGGAGATATAAAGAAATGACAGAAAATTAGCTTACATAATGTAGAATCTTCAGATGACAGCAACAATTTTGAAAGCTAAAAAGAGTATTCATTCAGCCACAAATATTTATTGACTTACTTTTATGTGCCAAGCACTCAGATGAATTCTGAAGCTACATAAGTCAGCAAGGCAGATAAGGCCTAATTTTTTAATGGCTTTTATTCATAATAGTGTGAATAGCTTGCAAATAGGATTATTATGTTATCTATTCTTGGTTATTCAATAAAGTCAACTGGGAACTAGTTTAAATGCCAGTGTTGACAGTGTTATAGGCCCCTTTTTGCATTCTCTATTTAGTTATCTAGGAAGTATTTTGCATTGATGTGGGCATATCTATTAAACATTGATGAAGAAAGGGAAAAAATGCTGCTACTTTCCAAGGTAAGAAAGTTAAACATAAAAAGATTAAAACTGGGATGTAAAATAACATGTTTCAGTTTTCTAAAGCTCATATTTATCCATAGTTCTGTACTTACTTTATAATTGGAAACCATGCTTATGTTGGACTTGATCAATAGTTTATTTCAGGTATGTGCCCTTGACCAGGAATGGAACCCGAGACACTTTGTTCCACCTGTGCCGATGCTCTTACGACTGAGCCCAACTGCTAGGGCCAAATTCTCCTTCTTTGTCTCATCAGTGACTAGCTGAATTTTGTACCCGTTGACTAATCTGGACAAAAAGCCCATTGATTTGGCTTTAACAATCTTTAGCAGATTTCTCTCTTTCCAGAATCCCAAACTTGACCCACCATAGTGTTTAAGCAAGCAGTGGGAGCTTACGCAGATAATGGAATGTGAAGCAATACTTCCCACTGTCAAAGTTTCCTTCTGAGAATTGGCTGACAGCAAAGAAAGACATTTCCTGCTCAACTCTCTAAACATGCCACCTGATCACCCTACTGTCCCACTTATGACTTCTCTATCCTTGTTTACTTTTCCTTATAAAAGAAAACCATTTTCTGCCAAATCTTTGAGACAAAATCTTTTGGTTGAAACACGTTCACTACTGCAATAGTCACTCTTCTCCTATTTCAATAGTCTTTTCCAATAATGTCTCTTCTTCAGATCTGAATTTGTTTTAGTTTGACAAGAAAATCTCCCAGTCCAGTGATTTAAATCTCCAAATTTTAGTGAAATAAAGGCTCTCCTTTCCCTTTTCTCTTTCATTTTCTATATGTTATCAAAATTCAACTTCATTAATTTCAGGGCATATTTAATATAAAAATTATGACAAGAACCAAATTTGCTAAATAAAATTGTGGATTCAAATGCTTAATAAGGTGTCTTTGCAAATATTTTTGAAAATTTATTAAATACCAGGACTTCATTAAGTATTAATCCTATACAATCACCACCACAACAGAGTTGAGTAGGTATTTTTATTTAGACCCATTTTATTTTTTAAAAAAATTAAACTTACTGGGGTGACATTGCTTAATGAGATTATATAAGTTTCAAATGCACAATTCTATGATATAAAATCTATATATTTTATTGTGTGCCCACCACCCAAAGTCAAATCATCTTTTATGACAATATATTTGACACCCTTTGCCCTTAACTACCCCCTTACTCTCCTTTCCTCTGATAACCACCATACCTGTATCTGTGAGGTTTTTTTCTTGTTTGTTCATTTGTTGCTTTCAACTTTATATCTCACATATGAGTGAAATAGTATAGTTTTTAACTTTTTCTGTCTGAAATTTTGCTTAGCATGATATTCTCAAGATCCATCTATGTTGTCACAAATGGTAGTGTTTCCTCTTATGGCTGAGTATTATTTTATTGTATAATTGTACCAAATTTTCTTTTTTTAAAAAATACATTTTATTGATTTTTTACAGAGAGGAAGGGAGAGGGATAGAGAGCTAGAAACATCGATGAGAGAGCAACATCTATTAGCTGCCTCCTGCACACCCCCCACTGGGGATGTGCCCGCAACCAAGGTACATGCCCTTGACCGGAATCGAACCTGGGACCCTTCAGTCCGCAGGCTGATGCTCTATCCACTGAGCCAAACCAGTTAGGGCCCAAATTTTCTTTATCCAATCATTTATTGAAAGATACTTTGGTTGTTTCCATGTCTTGACCATTGTGAATAATGCTGCAATGAACATAAGGGTGCATATATCTTTGTGAATAAACATTTTGAAATTTTCAAGGTAGATACCCAGAAGCAGGGTAGCTGGGTCATATGGTAACTCTATTTTTAATTTTTTGAGGAACCTCCATATTGTTTTCCATAGTGGCTGAACCACTTTTCATTCCCACCAACAGTGAATGAGGGTTCCTTTTTTTTTTTACTTGTTATTATTTGTCTTGTTGATAATAGCCATTCAGACAGGTGTGAGGTGGTATCTCATTATATTTAGATCCATTTGAAAAGTGAGGGGATTTTAAATGAATGAGAGTTAAAAAACTTGCCCAAGCCACTCAACTACTATATGGCAAACCTATGATTTCAACTCAAGTTTGTTCCACATAGATTGATCTTAAATTTATGTACCTTTCATCTATGAGTACACACATACATGTATATGTTATATTCACTTGTTACTAGTACTTAGAAGTTAGGAGTGACAGAATAATCAAGCATTTTGCACATTAATTGTTAGTATTTTAGTAATCTCTAAATATTAAACAATTATCACAGGAATTCCCAGAGGTGTCAGAAATAGTTAGGAAACATACAGAAATCTATGACACCTCTACTTTGTGTCAATGATAAATATTACATATATATCTGTCTTTATATCCTATAATTATAGTATTAATTCAAATGAGTAATTAATGCTTTTAAAATGAGAGATTTAAGTGCTCAGTTGAAAATATTATTCTTGACCTTTCAGAACAATTTGAAATAACACAGCCAATTTTGCCTTCAGAATTCTTTTAGATAAGCACGGATGACCTACTAAATAACCATGACAGTCAAATTTCACACAAGAGAATCAACCTTCCAACAGATTACTTTTTTATGGATTTATAATTGGAACATTGATATGCCTGAAGAAAAACAAACTAAACTAAAACTAGATTGTATAGTTACATTCATGAAGAAATAAATACTAAAACATATTTTTTCACTCCTAATTGAAAATTTTGTTAAATATTGGCTAAAAAAAACTTTAACTTTCAGAATAGAAAATTAAATCAGATAGGTCAGCATGCCCTTTGGGATAATAGCAAAATGTGATAATGTGGCTGATACTGGAACAAATCAATGATCTACAATGAATTTTACATATTTTATAAATTTAAAACTGCTTTTGACATATATCAAAATGTTCTAGTTTCTAGTGCAATTTCATTACTAGCAAATCTAAGCCATAATTTGTATGCAGCTCTACATAGTTTGCCTGTATTTGTAATTATAAAGTCCTGGAAAACCATTATTATTATATTTCAGATGCAATAAACTTTGAAATTCTCCATAGGACATATATACAAAATAAAAGAAGGCAAATTTCAGAAGCCATCTATTTATTATAGGTTGAATTGATCTAAGATAAGTGGAAAAAGGTTGGGCACCAGATTTATAGTTAATAGTTTCAAAGAGCAACACCAGAATGGATATTCTCTCCACAAATTGAAGGATAGATTCAGTGTCTATATAGGACTTTCAGAGTGGATGCTAAAAGAAAGAAAACATTTTTTTTGAATATATAATTACAACTGTATGTGTGTATATGTATACACAGTGGTGTGTTTATATATACCATGCATATGTATGTATATATAAGCACATATTTAGAGCATAACTATCTCTATATATAAAAGGCTAATATGCAGAGTGTCCCCTCAGGAGTTTGGGAGACTGGGAGTTCGATCGCTCACTATGACGTGCGCTGACCACCAGGGGGCGGCATGGAGTGAAGGAAGGTACCAATCATCCTTGATCACCAGCCAGGCCTAGGGACCCTACCCACACATGAATTTCATGCACTGCGCCTCTAGTATTAAATAAGAAGATGAAATAATTTGTTCTATTGATATAATACTGTGGAGAATTCATTCTAAATAATTGTACCTTATAAAATATCCTAGGTTTACACGAACTTTCAAACCACTTTCAGCATGTTTCCATTTCCATAAAAAATCAGCTGTTTAAGCATTTAGTTAGTAAAAATGAGACAAAAGATTTTTGACAGGAAATATTATGACTCATTGGACAGTCAGAGAAAATGAGTAAGACAGCTAGTTCATCACAGTGTTCTTTTAGATAATGTGAGGAGTTGTGCATTTTTTAACAATGGTGACAGTGCTGTCAGATCCTAAATTAAAAGCCTGTAAACTTAATAAATAAAATAACACATGACGTTTATACGATATATATAGCTAGCTCTCAAAAGTAACGTTAGAGGATGTTGTCTAGTCACACTACAGATGCATGAAGAGATTTGTCACTAAATCTACTGAATATCTTTATAAGTTACCTCACACCTATTTTATTTTCTGATTAGGATAGCACATTGTATCAAGGGACATCTAGACAATAAAAAGCCATAGTGTCAAACTGTATTAACTTATTCTGTAAACCAGTCTTTATTATTTATTAGGTCTCTGGCACTGTGCTATCTTGTAGAGCTATAACTAACAATGTATAAGGCAGACATGGAGCCTAACCTCAAGTTGCTTTTGGGTACTACAGTACTGGATATATTAATCCTGTGGAAGAAGAACTGAACACTATCTACACACTTCCTTGAGTAATTGGCATTTATGGGAAAAGCTAAAGGATAAGTTGGAGTGAATCAAGTAAAGAGGAAGGTGGTGGCTATACCTATGCTTTCCTCAGCATTATGGCTGACTGTGTGCTCTGAATAAACTTTCTTTTGCAAACTAACTGGACTTTGTATAGGATATAACTTATGAATCAGAGATTTAGAGAAATGGAGGAACTAGTAACTATAAATACAATTAAATTGGGTGGTTATTACTCTGCTCAATTGATGCTCTCATATCAAGATAAATAAAAATAGTGAATGAGCCCTGGCCAGTTTAGCTCAGTGGATAGAGCGTCGGCCTGGGGACTGGAGGGTCCCAGGTTTGATTTCGACTGGGGGAACATTCCTGGGTTGCAGGCTAGATCCCCGCAGTAGGGGGTGTGCAGGAGGCAGCCAATGAATGATTCTCTTTCATCATTGATGTTTCTATCTATCTCTCTCCCTTCCTCTATGAAATCAGTAAAAAAAAAACAAAAACTGAATGATTATCAATTAGAAGCTAACTATAAAAGTTAAAGGCCTCCTTAGTAGCATATAAAGGGGCACTCTTTTCCTGCAGCAAAAGAGTAAAGAAAGCTCCAAAGAACATTTAACTCTCAATCAAGGTAGATCTTCCATGTGAAAGTCAGGGCCCTGTTTATGAAAGCCTGAGATGCTGATACATGTGTTGATGAGTCAAAATTCTTGAACCTTTAGTTTTTTTATCTGAACTCTGTGAACCTGCAGAAATGGCTCACTTCTCTGTGCTAAGGGCTGGAGCTCTGCCATTGCTTGAAGATGATGCAGATTCCTCCCACTTGTAAGATAACATGCACTTTGGCAAAATCTGCCACACATGGTCAATAGTTGGGTTAAGTCACAGTGTAACCTGGCTGGGATGTGCTAGATCTGCTGAAGGAGGAAAGGACCTATAGTCCTTAGAAACTATGGAATGTAGGCAGCATATATTGGCAGGAGCTGTGTAAAAAGAGAGATTTAATTAATTTTTGGTAAAAAGTAGCTTATTGATGTGAAGACCCCTTTGGGATGTAGGATTTAATACCCCAGTAAGGGCCATGAAACACTATGCAAACATAATGCTAGGACATCCCACCAGAAGTACAGGGAAATCCAGATCTATATTAAGATAAAAGTAGCACATTTGGTACCATAGTAACAGACTATAGAAGAAAGGAGGTGTACATAGGCATGTATGTATTAGGAGTGCCTATAGTATGGAAAGTTGGAAAATTCCAAAAGACTGTTTCACTCTGCATCATTTTCCAAAGCAATGATGAATTAGTGCTGAGGACTCCAGCATCACTAAGTTCAGTAGTGGCTCTGCTTTCTAGGGCAGGACTGACAATAGAAGCAATTGAAAGCCTAGACTTAACAAGTAGAAGGTGGATAGATACGCCCTAAACAGAGGCTGGCAACAGCATTTAACTCTGGAGGAAATCATTGCAATACATGGCAAGGTCAAAGTGGCAGCCAAGGATGTTTGACCTACAAAGACTTACAGAGATGTAGGAGATGGTTAATAGTGCATGGCATCCCTCAAGCAACTAACAAGCATATTGCTTAATCTGTGCAATCAAAATTAAGAAAGGATCATCAGGTTGTTGAGGATAGCCTCTCTAATTAAAACAAAAAGTCACAGTTCCTTTGCCCTGTTTATGGACCTGAGCCTGCCTGCCTTCCTTCCCCTTCCTTCCAACTTTATTTTTTTTGTTTGTTTGTTTGTTTGTCTTTTTACTTAGAATCTATCAATTGAAGTAGAGGCTGGTTCTCCACGATGGCTGCTTTTAGATGTTTTCTGGTTAGCATGGTGATAGAAGATTTAATATTTGGCTAGTCTTTCTTTATGCAAATACCATTATTCCCATTTTCCATTTTAATACTCTATTCCACATTTATCCTCTTCACTTCTGATGGCTGTAAGTTCTGAGTATCTGTATTACTTTTTCTTAGATTCTCTATCATCAGACGTATGCTTTCTTGCCTGTGGGATGGAGCGGGGGGAAGAAAAGGGGGATGAGATTGGGCACCTGTGAACTGAGTAGAACAAAAGGTCAACTAATTCAGTATGGACCTTAAGCCTTCACTTCCTTCCATTTTTCATACTGTCACTAACCCCAGTTCTCTACATAGTGGCAGTCTCCACATCCTGACTCTCTGGTGTTCTTCAGAGCAAGTCATCTTCCTTCTACCTGTGTGCATAGGTTCCAACTGTCTGTGTCTCTAAAGAATGATCTTCCTCCAATCTCCTCTACTGTTCTTGAGGAGATATATTAAACACAGGTCCAGAAAGATTTTCTTACCCTCTGGCCTTGTCGCACCAACTTTACAAAGATAAATATATTTGGAGAGTAAGACACTTTCTTAAATGTGGTTTTTTTTTAGGTTTATGTAAAATTCTCAGCGACTTTACTCCAGGATATCTGGTTGACAATGGGACTTCCATCTCCCTTGCACAATCTTAACTACAAGGTGTTCCAAACAATGTATACACACTTTAACAACTGATATTTCAATTTTGGAAATGAAATGTATTTTTAATAAGCACAGCCTTTATAGTTAAATTGTGTATATACATTTTTTGGGACACTCTATATATTAGCCCTCATTGCTCAAGCAAGGACATAAAAAAGAGCTAATGATCCCTTCTAGAAGAGAACATGGTGAATGTCTTCCCTAAGCTGGGTAGTAAATCAGACAGTTAGAGAATTATTTGAGGCAGAAACCCTGTCTTCTCAGACCTTAGGCTATGTGACAAACCTGACTTCACACAGGCAAGTCCCCTTCCTCAGGTTTCAGTGTTAGACACTTAAGCCCTAGGTGGTATTCTGGAATTAGGACATGGAAATTTTTATGGATACAATGTATTACTGAGGATGGAGGTAAATTTTGGATAATAAAGTAAAGGAGCAAGTATCAGTTACAAACTGAGACCACCAGGAGACCAATCCTATAATATCTCATTGATCTGTAATGAGCAGTTGTACCCTGTAAAGACAATCTAGATGCATCAGGGATTATCTCCAGAACCTCTCTAATATTTAAAGAGATTATTTAAGGAAATTAATGCATTTTGTAATCATCCAAAGGGTTGGTCCACTTGGGGAACGTTATATTAGGGTGGGATTTTATTTTCCCTCTTTCTCTTCCAGGAGCTGGGAAATTACTTACTTACTAGTGGCCCAGTGCACAAAATTCATGCACGGGGTGGGGCGGGAGTTCCCTAAGTCTGCACCCTCTCCAATTGGGGACATCCCTCTTGCAATCTGGGACCGCTAACTCCAAACCAATCACCTGCCTGCCTGCCTGATCGCCCCTAACTGCCCTCCCCTGCTGGCCTGATATTGCCCCCAACTGCCCTCCCCTGCAGGTCTGATCTCACCCCCAACTGCCTTCTCTGCCTCGGCCCCCACTATCATGGCTTTGTCCGGAAGGAATTCGGATATTTGGAAGATGGCCAGTCGACACAGTCTAATTAGCATATTACCCTTTTATTAGTATAGATAGATTATATAGTATAGGATTGCTTAACTGCGGGGAAGGGGGAGAGCCTTTTTCAGCAGGAGGAGATGCTCTTGGCAGACAAAATACATAATCCTTATATCTGGACTGATAGCTGGCCATATGCACTATACTGCCAAACCGGTCATTAAAAAATTGAACCACTTTCTTACACCTTACACCAAACAGCTGTTGCCCTAGAAAACCCCTCCTCAGCCCCCACCTTAGGTTCTGCCTTCTCAGTTCACCCAGATTAGGTTCTAATTGGTCGGTTTCTATGCCAGTCAGCATCAAAGCTCTGCCTCCTAGGCAGCCATTGGCTCCTCGCACTTCACCCAGATTTGGTTCTGATTGGTCGGTTTCTATGCCAGTCAGCGACTCCGGGCCTATCTGTGGGCCTGATCAGAGAGGTGGGTCTGATCAGCAGCCCCCATGGAAGCCTGAAGAGAAACAGAAGCGCGGCTGCTGGCGAAGCCTGGAGAGAAAGAGAGGCAATGGCTGATCAATAGCTGCCATGGAGGCTGCAGATCAGACCCTGCCTCTCTTCGGGCCTCTCTCTTGGCCTGATCCGCAGCCCCCTTGGCAGTCAGTGCTTTGTCGCTGTGCCTGTAGCAGTGGCAGGCAGTGCTGGGTCGCCATAGCAATCCAGCACTGACTGCAGGACTGACTTCTGGTCGGTCAAGCCTTCGGTCATTATGGACCCTGGGTTTTTATATATTAGGATGCTGTAATAAAATGGTCATTGCTTGATAGACTGATAAAAAGATTTTTGTTATAAGGCAAACAATGTTAGTAAGAAATTTATCTTTGTCTTTTAAATGTCTTATATTCATATGGGAGAGCCACTTACCCAGAATTTAATTTGAGGCTTCATTGTTTGACAGTTAAGCACTAGGAGATATTCTGGAATTAAAACATGGAAAATGACATAAAGTATATTACTGAGCATGTTGGATGTCTTTCCTAAGCTGGATGAGGCAGGCTGTTTTTCTCATGTACTATTTATGTACAGGGCCTGAAAAGACCTAATATGTCTTCAAAACACCAGTCTAAATCCAAGAAAAATCTGCTGCAGTCTGATTTGAAACCCTAACCATTGGCTGAAAGTAAGACAACAAAAACAAAATAGTCTTTGTGTTGTAGAACAATAGGGCATAAAATCCAGGGAAACAGTATGGGGAGAGATGGGGGAGAAAAAGATGGTGCCAGAAAAGGGCTTCCCTAACACCATTTAAGAGAGACTTTTAGGTGTCAAAGGGCAATAAACAAGAACCAATATTGCATTATTTTCTCTAGGGTTTAAATATACTTAATCATATAATTAAGAAAATTTTATTTCTGGTAATGGATTGTCTCTATTTGACCTTAAACAATAAAAGACATTACTAAAAGGATATAAATATAGTTTAGTAATGTTAGGGCATTATATAGTAGGACTCTCTGAAAGCATCTAAGCACAGTTGGCTAGAACAGCAGGTAAGTGTTGGTCTAATTTGGATTTTCTTCATTCAGAATACTGGTTTAGTTCCTATATGAGTGGCATACATATTGCAACATTGTCTGAGTTACATATTTATTGCAGATGATTAGAGTAGCACTTTTATCTTTTATAATTACTCCAAGTGTGTCTCAATAGCAGTAGAATTTAAATTTTTCATGCATTTTATTATTCTGGTGATTTTTGTTCCTACTGGCTAACTAACATACGGTAAAAATTCATTCAAATGATAGGAAGGAAATAGTTACAATTTTCTAATACGAATGTTCTGAATCTTTTATGCTAAATGCTTGTGCCTATGTAAATACTTTCTAATTTATTCCCTGAGGCTTTGATAATATACAGTGGGGCCTTGATATACGAGTTTAATTCGTTCCGTGACGGAGCTCTTAACTCAAATTACTCGTATGTCAAATCAATTTTCACCATTACAATGAATTGAAATGCCATTAATCCGTTCCGGACACCCAAAAAACACTGCAATTGTTTTGTTAAATGTTTTTAAATAAGAAAAATGTATTTAAAAATAACGAATATTGTATAAAAACACAATACTGAACAATAGAATGTAGTGCAATAAACTTGTTTTATTAAGTTTAATGTACAGCATTTACCTTGGAGATCAAACGACTTAAAGATGCTGATGGAGTTGGAGGAGAAAGGCTGAACTGAATAACTGAATCTTATTTGCTGATTTTTGCCCTTTTCGCCACGCTTTCATCACTTTCATCTACAGGAGTTTTCGATAAAAACCTGTCCAATGAGATCTGTTTTGCAAAATAACTGCAAGCACAAATGCAAGCACAACACTGATGCTTCAACCAGGAGCTAACCGCTTAAAGTGAACGAGTGAGACACGTGATGCTGGCCTGATGTTGTGGCATTCACTGTGATGTTCGCTGCGCCAACTAGCGGTGGGGTATCTGAAGCTGGCTCGTAACCCAAATTTTAGCTCGCAACTCAAAGCAAAAAATCGGCCGAGAGACGGCTCATATCTCGAAAAACTCGTTAGTCAGGACACTCGTAAGTCAAGGCCCCACTGTAGCTTTAAAATCTGTGTTCCCCTAAAAGCAGAGCCTGCGACAAAAGTTTATATGAGAAGGGATCAAAGGGAGCAGAAATGAGGGAGGGGGAAGTGAAGGAAAAATAGGAAGGCCATTAAAAACATACGTAATTGATTTTGGCATCACTATTGGCAAGTGATGTTCAAATCATGTGTAAGCCAGCATAATTGTTTTGAGTCTCCATCTAACTCTTCCCACTTCTCATTCTTTACACATGTTGTTTCCTCTCTCTGCAGTGCTTTCTCCACTCCTATCCCCTGGTTGACTAACTCCTTTGCCTCTTCACAGTCTCAATTTATTAGTTTGAATGCCATTTACCATGGAGAAGTTCTTGAACTTCCTTGTAGCTCTTTCTATCCTCTCTTGACACCTTAATAGCAACTATTTTTCTGTTCTTTTCCTTTGTAGCACTTGTCACACTTATAATTGCTTGGTAATTACTGGTTTTATTTTACCTCTCAAACTTGGTATTTAATTAACAAAGGTAGGCACCTTGCTTATTTTATGTGTTGCATTAGCACATTTCTTATTACATATAAGTACTTGGTATAGTTTTCTTTTCTTCTTTTTGATTGATAGAATGAACAAATAAGAGAAAATAGTATTTTGAATCTACTGTTTTTGAGTTAGGCTAACATACCTAAATACAAACAAATGGGATTATTAAAAAACTAGAGGCCCAGTGCACAAATTCATGCATGGGTGGGATCCAGCTGGCCCACCCCAATGGGGGCCAATTGGGCCGGGCTGGCCAGGGGAGGGATGCTGGAGGTTGGCCGGCCGGCCCCACCCCTGATTGGGGTGGGAGGGACTGATTTTTTTTTTATTAAATCTTTATTGTTCAGATTATTACATTTGTTCCTCTTTTTTCCCCCCCATAACTCCCCTCCACCCAGTTCCCACCCCACCCTCCTCCCTCACTCCCCACCCACTGTCCTCATCCATAGATGC